>NC_059168.1:100886758-101201355 GCF_019923935.1 Bubalus bubalis
CACCACCATCCTAGAACGCTAACCGGGCTGTTTCCCAGGTTCCTAGAGGGAATGGAATGGGAGATCAGAGGCCAGAAGAGTGGGTACCCCTCCTCCCAGCCCCAGGCAGTAAGAGATGTCGGCACTGTCTGTTCCTTGCAGGGTCCACAGCTGCCCCTTCCCCACCCCTCCCCGGCCTGCCCTGCCGCTGAACTGGTCCCATGGTGGGCATCTCAGGGGGAGCAGCCAAACTCGAGGGGCCAGAGGGACCACCCCAGCAGCGCCCCCCCGCCCCTGCCCAACCAGAGTGGGAGAGAAGGTGAGCGCCAAGGCAGGTTCTTGTTGCCTCTGAGGCATTCGCACAGCAGATAATAGTTGTGCTTCCTGCAAGGGGATTTAGGCATCTGAGCCACCCGCCTGGTGAGAGGGGCAGCGAGTGGAGGTTGTTGGTGGGGTCCAGCCCTGCAGACCAGGCAGCCTTTAGAGTAGCTTCTGGAATGACCCCCATTCTATCAATGAAGGGAGGAAGCTCATCGGGGGAGCTGTGCCAAGGTCATGAAATTCACAAGCAGCCGACCTTGAGGCCCACCTCTGATCCTGGAGCCCAGGTGCGCAGCCTCTGCCCTACTTGATGGCGGTGAGCAGAGGCCCAGGGAGGTTAGGCCACCAGCCTGGGTCACACAGCGCTGCAGTTCTGGCCCCTGAACTTGCTGCCAAGCAGACCTGTCCCCACGAGCAGGGGGCCCTGCCTCCCTCCTGGTCCAGAAAGAAATATAGGTCAGGGACCTCGACCGGCCATGTGAGCAGAATTCACGGAACCTTGAGTGACGGAGCCATTTGCTTCTATTTCTGGGCGCCAGAGTATGTGCTGACGTGTTAGAATTAGTCACAAGAGGGCTGGCCATGGCGCTGGGGGAGGGGAAGGCAGCCTGGGAGGGCAATGGGAGGAGCTTGCAGGGGAGGCCCCAGGGCCAGCGGCTCTGCTGGGGAGCCATCCCCCCACAGCCTCCTCTACACCCAACCCTCAAAACCTGGCAGCAGCAATAGTAGGGGGAGAGACCACGGGCTCATCACACCTGTAGAGAAGCCCCCTGTCTAATTTACTGCCCATCTCTGCACCCCACCTGCCCCCAGTCATCTGGTACCCTGCCAGCCTGGTTCACCAGCCCCAGGCCTGGCCCTAGCCTAACATACTCAGGAAGCAGTGGGACCCAGGATCTATAGGTCAAGTGAATGAATGAAGGACCCGGGAAGCCCAGGGAGGAGGGGCAGTTTTCACCTCATTATGGCCTCAAGGGACAGAGCCAGCCCAAAATAGCAGATTTCCAAAGGCCCAGATGTGGGTTTTTCAAATCATGGCACACAGCCAGCCTCAGAAGCCTCTCAGGGGACAGAGGAGGATCCCCCATTTCCAATAGCCCCAGTGACAGCCATGGGGCTACTTCTCTTATCCGTTCATATCCTGAGTCTCTGTTGTTCAGTCGCTCAGGCATGTTGGACTCTTTGTGACCCTGGGCCACAGCATGCCAGGCTTCCCTGTCCTTCACCATCTCCCAGAGTTTGCTCAAACTCATGTCTGATTCTTTGCGACCCTGGACTGCAGCATGCCAGGCTTCCCTGTCCTGCACCATCTCCTAGAGTTGCTCAAATTCGTGTCCATTGAGTTGGTGATGCCATCCAACCCTCTCATCCTGTTTCCCCCTTCTCCTCCTGCCCTCAGACTTTCCCAGCATCAGGGTCCTTTCCAATGAGTTGGCTCTCTGCCGCAGGTGGCCAAAGTATTGGAGCTTCAGCTTCAGCATCAGTCCTTCCAGTGAATATTCAGGGTTGATTTCCTTTAGGATTGACTGGTTTGATCTTGCAATCCAAGGGACTCTTAAGAGTCCTTCAGCACCACAATTTGAAAGCATCAATTTTCTGGCACTCAGCCTTCTTTATGGTCCAGCTCTCACATCCCATTGATTACATGACTACTGGAAAAATCATAGCTTTGTCTTACATTGGGAAAAAATGTTTTGCTGATAAAAAAGTTTGAAAGGTGTGGGTCTAGCTCGATTCCTGGCCCATCGGTCTCGACAGTCCTCGAGGAGAGCTGGGACACCTGGCCTGGGGGCAGCGGGCAGCGAGGCAGAAGCCCACCTGGCCTCCAGCCTCCACATCAGACTGAAGCCCTGAGCCCAGCTCCCCGGTCCCAGACAGCCCGTGGAGAAGCAGATGCTGTCCGTCCCACCTACTTCCTCCTGGAACCCAGAGGCTCCCTCTGGGCACCTCTGCTGCAGTTCACACTCGTCTGGGAAAGCAGATTCCTGCCAGCGAGAATTTGCCAACTTGCTGAGCCCTGGTTTGCAGCTGAGAAACTTGGTCACTAATTAGATAGATGGCCCACATGGCTTAGACGGTAAAGAATCTGCCTGCAATGTAGGAGACCTGTGTTCAGTCCTTGGGTTGGGAAGATCCCCTGGAGAAGGGAATGGCAGCCCACTCCAGTATTCTTGCCTGGAGGATTCCATGGACAGAAGAGCCTGGCAGACTACAGTCCATGGGCTCACAAAGAGTCAGACACAACTCAGTGACTAATACACACACACACACACACACACACCCCACATATTCCTAGTGGCCAGTGTCATGGTTCTGTCTAGGGACCCCATCCTGGTCCACATCAGTCCCACCCCCAAGCCACCAGCCCAGGATGCTGTGACCTTCCTTCAGGTGCTGAGGGTCTTGGAACCTGGGCCAGATCATTTTGACACTGATGGGACCTCAGAGAAGGAAGTCCTTTTGCTGATGCACCTGCTCAATACCACCCAGCCTCCAGGGTCTGAAAGCCTGGCTCAGGCCAGGCTGGGGCTTTGGAGTAACAAGAGCAGTTGTGCCCTCAACCAGCACGTACCGGGCTGTTCTAAGTACTTCGTAGGCACTAGGAGCTCATCTCATCCTGCGAGAACCCTTGTTACAGGTGGGCAGACTGAGGCTCCGACAGGTGAAGGCACTTGTTGAGCCGAGGAGCTGGGACTGGAACCCCACCTGTGACTCTGAAACCTGCAAGTTTAACCCCTTACCTGTGAACTGCCTCCTCCCCAGGTGGCAACAGCCTGTCATGAGGTCGGGGAGCGGTCTTTCCAGACTGGAGAGGACTGGCTGCCTCCTCTTGGCCTGGCCTCGTCCCTTCGCTGCTCCGTTGGGCTCAAGGTCCCCGGGGCTCAGATGCCACCACCTTCCTCCAACTTCCACCTGCCCTTTTGGTCCCCTATGTCCTGCTGGGACTGTGGCCTCCCTGTTGCATGGGCTCCAGATGCTCCCAGCCTCAACCTGGGTTAGCAGCCTGCATACTGGAAGGTCTGAGCTCCTGGGAACAAGTTGCCACGCGGAGGGGGCGGGGCATGCAACAAGGTAGGCTCCCTCTGTTAGACTCCTCCCCCTCTCATGGACCGGCAGCCTCTGCATCCACCACTTCCTGCTTCTGCCCCCTCCCTGGGTGGTCCAGGATGGGCAGATATCAGCTGGCCCTATGGCTAATGAGAGGGGCAGGCCCCAGGGAGGGCAGGGCTTCAAATCCCCCAAGAGCCCAGACTGCAAGCAGCAACCCTGCAAAGGGCAGGGAAAGAGGATTCCTGCTCTGCCCAGGAAGCGCAGTGTTACCCGGGTGCCTGGACTTCCAGCCCAGGGACCACCAGATAAATACCCCGGGACACTCCAGACACTGCAGCTGGCCAGTTTCAAAAGCAGGTTACAGAACGGTGTGTGTGGAGCACGTCACAGCTTTTACTAAATCAAAGCTCTGTAGGTGGAGAGAAGGTTCTGGGATGGTGGCTATCTCTGGGTGGCAGAATTACAGGCGATTTAAAATTTTATTTTGTCTCCTGTTTTGTAAGTTTTCTACAGTGAACATCAATTGTGTCATTTTTTTCCCAAAGATTTTTTTTTCCCGTTTCTGAACAAGAACGATTGCAGGGCAACAATTTCAGTTATCTCCTGCAAAGTTTCCAGGAAAACTGCCAGCGCCAGGCTGCCCTGATCTGTCGTTTGATACTAATCTTCCACTTTTCACTTGCTCCCCCTGTGTGCCAGACACTGGGGGGCACCACCTCATCTGGTCTTCTGGGGAATCCCTGTTTTAGCCCTGAACCTCTTATGTCCCCCAAGCCCTTCCGTCCCAAGCAAACCCAAGACAGGCAGTTGCCCTGCGGGCACCGTGCCAAACCCCTCTGGAGGCAGATGGTTGTGATCTTGCCTTAGAGGTGAGAGAAGTTAGGTGACTTGCCCAAGGTCACAGGAGGCTCCAAGGCTGGGACTCAAATCTGGGTCTCTGGGACACTTGTGAGCCCCCACCTTGGCTGCCTGGGTGAAACAGGGGCCTTGGCTTGGGGCCTTCGTCTAACGGCCCAGAGAGGCAGGGCATCCTCTCCAAGGCCACACAGTGGGGTGCTGGTGGGGGCCGAATGGACAGATTCGTGTCTCCCCTAGGCTCCCCAAATGGGAAAGAGCCCACCCCTCTGCCCCCGGCCAGGACTCAGCTAACACGTGGAGACCTGCCCTTCTGTGTCTGATGCTGGGCAGAAGCCAGTGAACAAAACAGACACGGCTTGGCCCCGTCTCCATGAAGGGATGATGCGAGGCAGGGAGTGAGAGCTGATGAGGAGCTGCTCACCACCCAGAGGGGAAGCACAGTGAGGATGACAGAGAGGAAGTCAGAGGGAGGGGAAAGGGAGCATCCAGAAAGAAAGAGGAGCAGAGTAGGATGCTCAACCTCCGGGGTTCCGTCTCGTCCTTGTAAAGGGAGGGCAACAGGGCTCCGCTGCTGTGGGAAACAGTTTGGTGGCTTCTCAGAAAGTTACACATCGTTACTGCATGATTGGCGGGCTTCCCTGGTGGCTCAGCTGGTAAAGAACCCGCCTGCAATGCGGGAGACCTGGATTCGATCCCCAGGTTGGGAAGATCCCCTGGAGAAGGGAACGGCTACCCACTCCAGTATTCTGGCCTGGAGAATTCCACGGACTGTACAGTCCATGGGGTCACAAAGAGTCGGACACAACTGAGTGACTTTCACTTCACTGCATGATGGAGCAATTCCACCCGTAGGAATGTGCCCCCAAAGAACTGCAAACAGGTTCTCAACCAATCCTCGTCCACAAATGTTCATAGCAGCATTATTCACCACAGCCGAAAGGGGCAGACCACCCAGATGCCACCAACAGATGAATGGATAAAAAAAAATTGTGGCAGGTCCAGACAATGGAATAATAGGCAGCCATAAGAAAGGAGTGGAAGTTTTGATGCCTGCTGCAACATAAATGGGCCTCAAAAACAATACGGTACGGGAAAGAAGCCAGACTCAAAAGGTCTCACATATGAAATGTAGGGAACAGGCAAATCCACAGAGCCGAAGGCAAATCAGGGGTTGCCAGAGGCTGGGGGAGGGCAGATGGGGACCGATGGCTTAATGGGGACTGGGTTTTCTTTTGGGTGATGAAAATGCTTTGGAACTCGATGGAGGAGGGTGTTTGCCCAACATTGTGGATCCACTAGAAGCTGCTGAAATGTACCCTTAAAAATGGTTAATTGTATTAATAGTTAGTGTTGGTTGCTCAGTCATTCCAACTCTTTGCAGTAGCCCACCAGGCTCTTCTGTCCATGGGATTCTCCAGGCAAAAATACTGGAGTGGGTTGCCACTTCCTCCTCCAGGGGATCTTCCCAACCCAGGAATTGAACCCAGATCTCCTGCAATGCAAGGAGATTCTTTAAAGTCCGAGCCACCAGGGAGGCAACTGTACACATGGATCTCACTTCAACTTAGAAAAGATAGGAATGGTGACACCCTGTTCTCAGTACTGGAGGGGACTTCACTGAAGTTCTTAGGGAAAACCCAGCAGCCCAGAGCCCCTTTGGTCAGGATGAGATTCTCCAAGGTGCCCACAGTGGCCCACAAGACCCCTGCTCACCACTTTCTCATTCAGCACCTTTACCTATCCGAACACCCCAGGGAGGGCTTCGCTAGTGGCTCAGTGGGAAAGAATCCACCTGCCAGTGCAGGAGATGCAGGAGACATGGGTTTGATTCCTAGGTTGGGAAGATCCCCTGGAGGAGGGCATGGCAACCCGCCCCGGTGTGCTTGCCTGGAAAATCCCACAGACAGAGGAGCCTGGCGGGCTACAGCCCATGGGGTGGCAAGTGTCAGACACGACTTAGGGACTAAACCACCACTGCCATATCCCAGGGAAGTGTGTTCCAGGGAGAGGGAACAGCACAGGCGAAGGCCCCGAGGTGGATACCTTGCTGGGAGGTCCGAGTGGCCCAAGTGAGGAGGGGGTAGGGTGGGAGGGGGCAGGGTGGCGCTGACGACCTGGGGGGCCCCCCTCTCTCCCTCCTGCAGCCCTGCTCCTAGACATCATGACGGTGGCCGGCGTGCAGAAGCTCATCAAGCGGCGTGGCCCGTTCGAGTCGAGCCCCAGCCTCCTGGACTACCTCACCATGGACGTGTATGCCTTCCCCGCCGGGCACGCCAGCCGCGCGGCCATGGTGTCCAAGTTCTTCCTGAGCCACCTGGTGCTGGCTGTACCGCTGCGCGTCCTGCTGGTGCTCTGGGCCCTGTGCGTGGGGCTGTCGCGGGTCATGATCGGCCGCCACCACATCACCGATGTCCTCTCCGGCTTCGCCATCGGCTACTTCCAGTTCCGCCTGGTTGAGCTGGTGTGGATGTCCTCCAACACCTGCCAGATGCTCATCTCCGCCTGGTGAGCCACCCGTCCGTGGGGTGGCCTGTCGGAGGAAACGGGGCTGGCAAGGGAGGGGGGGAACCGGGCTGCCCCAGCTCATCCCCTCACCCCCATCTTGGTTGGAGGCTGGTGACGTCAGGTCGACCCGCCAGTGACCATCCCATCCCTCCCACTGTGCAGGGCGCCCCCTGCCCCCTTAATCAGACTCTGAGTCCCTCTGTAGACGAGCTGGGGCCCAGCCATGGGGACAGCCCTGCTGGGCTTCTGCTCTGGAGGGTACCAGGCCAGAACCCCGCGGGGGGCCAAGTCTCGTCTTGTCCTTTCATCACCACGACCGTTGAGTTCCTGGCTGTGCCACCTCACTGTAGCACGATGCCTGATGAAATACCCACGGCCCACCGCCCAACACAGGTGCCATCGCCATTAACAGTCACCGACAGCTTACTTAGGGCAGCGCTTTCCAAAGGGTGCCCCACCGGACACCAGCCTGCAAGACGCCTTGGGAGGAAAAATGGTCTTGTGGTCAAACAAATTTGGGAAATGCTGCATACACGCTGGACATCCATGGGGGCGGGGACTGTCATAAAGGCTCTGACAAGTCCTGCAGAAAAGCTTCTTGTCAAACCTTGTTTAATCCCTGTTTCCTAAACTTATTTGACCACAGAACCCTTTTCTCACGGAAGAGCTAGGAACCCTCCAAGGAACTGCATTGCTCCAGGGGCATTTGGGGAGATGCTACGCAGGAGCAGAAGGGCCTGAGGCATGAGCTGGCCTCTCCCGGTGCCGGGCCCCGGAGCCGAGGGAGACCAGGTGTCCGGGCTGTTACCCGCGAAAAGCCTTGGGCGGTGGTGCCGCTTTGGCCTCCAGGGTCCGGACTCTGTGTGACCTAATAGGTCGTGTCCAGGTCAGCCGTGCCGGATGTGCAATTCACATGACAATACAGATGACATGCAGACATCTCGCCTGTGTGGGTGTTTTTCCTTCTCTGATGCAAGTTTCCAGGTGGGAGAGTCCCTGTTAACTTGAGGGTAGGGGAGCCGATTCCTTTACCCCCAGTCAGGCCACAGGGTCAGGTGGTCAGGGAGCAGTGGGCTCCTAGGGCTGAGTTGCCCTTCTCCCTGAGGTCTGTGCTAGGGCTCCCTCCATCCCCAGGCCCTGCACTGGCCACTCTGCCCCAGGGCCTGGTTCTGATCAGTTTGGGAAACCCCCACCTTGGTGCCAAGGGAGATCTCCCCTGGGGGCCAAGACGCCCCCTTACTCCCTGCTGGCCAGAACCCTGCCCCAAGGATGTGGTTGGTACCAGGACAGGGGAGGCAGGACGAGGGAGACATCAGTGCCAACCAACCATGGATTCCTGTTCTGGCTGCCGTTAAGGAAGAGCCGCAGGCAGGCGGCTTAAAACAACCATAGCGTGCTCTCTCTCAGCTCTGGAGGTTAGGAGTCCAAACTCAAGGTGTCAAGAGGGCCACGCTGCCTCTGAGACTCTGGGTAGAATCCTTCCCCACCTCTTCCCTGGCGGCTCAGACCGTAAAGAATCCGCCTGCAATGCAAGAGACTGGGGTTCAATCCCTGGGTCGAGAAGATCCCCTGGAGAAAGGAATGGCTACCCACTCCAGTATTCTTGCCTGGAAAAGTCCATGGACAGAGAAGCCTGGCGGGCTACAGTCTGTGGGGTGGCAAAGAGTCAGACACAACTCAGCGACTAACCCTTCACTTTCACCTCTTCCGGTTTCTGGTGGTGGCTACTCACTCCAACCCATGCCTCTGTCATTTCGGGGCATTCTGCCCTCGTCTGTTGTCCATCTTCTCTTCCTATTGGACTAGGGCCCACCCCACTCAGAATGGCCTCATCCTAACTTACATCTTAATCACGTCTGCAAAGGCCCTTTCCAGACATGGTCACGTCCATATGTGCTGGGAGTCAGGATTGCAATATCTCAGGAAGACACAATTGAACCATAAGAGGCAGGATCCTCTGGGGGAGAGACACCTTCCTCTCCCTGCCGCCCCGCTGAGAGTGGACAGAGATGTGGCCCAAGCCCACCTAAGGGACCGGCTGCTGATGATGAAGGGCAGGGTCTCCCGGGCCCAGAGCACCACCCCCTCTGCTAGGCCCAGCCCTCCAGCCTGAATACCTTCTTCTCCAGATCCTACACCCTCAGGGGTCACGGTCCCCCAGGGCCAATCCCCTGAAGGCAGGCCCCAAGCTGCCCCTGCTCACCCTCCCAAGGCTTCTCTCTGGAGCCTCCTTTTCATCCAGACCTGCTGGGGGTGCAAGAGCTCTGCCCTAGTCTCTGCCCCTAGTCTCTGCCCTAAAGGAGCTCAGGGAGGCCAGACTCGGCCGGCCACCATGATATCCTTGTTGTTGTTCAGTGGCTCAGTGGTGTCCGACCCTCTGCCATCCCATGGACTACAGCATGCCAGCCTCCCCTGTCCTCCACTATCTCCCAGAGTTTGCTCAAACTCATGTTCATTGAGCCAGTGATGCCATCCAACCATCTCATCCTCTTATGTCCCCTTCTCCTCCTCAGTCTTTCCCAGCATCAGGGTCCTTTCCAATGAGTCGACTCTTCATATCAGGTGGCCAAGTATTGGAGCTTCAGCTTCAGCATCAGTCCTTCCAATGAGTATTCAGGGTTGATTTCCTTTAAGATTGCCTGGTTTGACTCTCGAGAGTCTTCTCCAACACTGCAATTCAAAAGCATCATTCTTCAGCGCTTAGCCTTCTTTATGGTCCAACTCTCACATACATACATGACTACTATGATGAAGACCCTCAACTTCCAATCTTGAATGCTGGCTGATCCGGGGTCTTCAAAATACATTCTGCATGCTCCCACAGACTCTCCTGGGGGGGCGCGTCCATGCGATGCTGAGCAGAAGGGGTGAGGATGGCTTCCTTTGCCCCTCGCCCCCACCCTCGGGAACCGGGGAGCCTGTCAATGGGGCGAATCTGGCTCCAGCTTTGGACAGGGGACACACTCCCGCTGTGCAAGGCCCACGCCTCCAATGGGCCCCGAGGGCCTCTGCCTCTGCAGGGGTGGGTGGTGGCCTTTAGAGTCTTTAGGATGAGGAAGGGTTTTCTGAAGAACGGAGGGCTCTCAGCAGACCCCCTAAGCTCAGGGTGGGTATTAGAATCCAAGTGCCTAAAAAAAAAAAAAAAAAAAAGAATCCGAGTGCCTAACAGACAGTTAGGAGGATAATCTCCCTGGAGAGGCAGTGGGCAGCTTGCCCAGGAGAAACATCCTGTCCTGCAAAGTGTTAGCCGCACCGGGGGCTCGGGCCAGAGCCAGCGCTGACACAGCGGTCACCTCTCCGAGCCTGGTGTCCTGAACTACCAGACAGGGCTGACAGGGGTCCCTGTGGGGTCGTGTGTGACTCAGGGGTGCTCCCCGCAGAGGGGCACCTGGTGCAGGGTCCACCCCGCCATCCCGGAAGGATCCTGCCGGCCGGGGGGAGCCCGCAGGAGCAGAGCCGGGGATGAGGGGCAGGGAGGGGCCTAGTGACTCCTTCAGGAACACCCCATTCCTGGAGAGACGCGAGTGCTCACTCACCTATGGTTAACGCACTTCCGTGATGGAAGCCAACAGCCGTTCTCACTTTCTTATGGTGAATTATAATATTTGGTTCTTAATGGTAAGCCCATTCTGCATACCTGGGATAAACCCCATGTGGGGTTACCCTAAGTGAAGTGAAGTGAGGTGAAGTGAAGTCGCTCAGTCGTGGCCGACTCTTTACAACCCCATGGACTACAGCTTATCAGGCTCCTCCGTCCATGGGAGTTTCCAGGCAAGAGTACTGGAGTAGGTTGCCATTTCCTTCTCCAGGGGATCTTCCCTACCCAGGGATCGAACCCAGGTCTCCCGCATTGTGGGCGAACACTTTATCCTCTAAGTCACCAGGGAAGCCCTAACCTTTTCTAAATATCACCGCCTTGGGGCTTCCCTGGTGGTCCACTGGTTAAGGCTTCACCTTCCAATCCAGGGGCTGCAGCTTTGATCCCTGGTGGAGGAGCTAAGATGCCACATACCTTGGGGCTAAAGAAACCAAAACATAAAGCAGAAACAATGTTGTAGCAAATTCAATAAAGACTTTAAAAATGGTCCACATCAAAAAAAAAATCTTAAAAAAATAAATATCACTGCATGGGATTAGATAAAGATTCTGTTGGGACGTCCCTGGTGGTCCAGTGGTTAAGGCTCCATACTCCCACTGTAGGGGACACAGGTTTGACTCCTGGGGCGGGGAGGGGTGAGAGCTAAGATCCCACATAGCGAAAAAAAAGAATTTGTTAAAAATCTCTGTCCACAGGGGATGTTCGCGTTGTCTCCTTGATTTGTTCGTGTCCACTTTGGTACCAGGGTGAAGTTTGTATCGAGTCGGTGTTATCTCTTTTCACTCCTCTGTATCTGTCCCTCCTTCCTAACCTCTCAGAGATCAGCCTGTCCGTGGAACTGGCATTCAAGCTCGTGACTTGGGGTGAGGCGAGGAGGGGGTTTATGGCTTCCTAAGTCCTTCACCTGCCTCATCTCACTGATTCATCTCACTGATTCCTCATCATGACCTTGTCCCTACTTCACAAGTGAGGAGACTGAGGCTCAGAGAGGGAAAGTCATTTCTCCAAGATCACTCAGCTAGGATTTGGCTGAGTCAGGATCAGAACCCAGGACCCAGTGGCCTAGGAGCAGAGAATCCTCTGGAAAACAGAAACACAGGGCACCCCACCAACCTTGGAGTGAGGCTCGGACTGCTGAAGTGGTGGGCACAGGGGTGGGATGGCTTTTATCACTCTTTTTAAATATATATATTTATTTTTATTTATTTGGCTGCACCAGGTCTCAGTCAACACACAGGATCTAGTTTCCTGACCAGGGATTGAACCTACGCCCTCTGCATGGGGAACTTGGAGCCTTAGCCACTAGACCACCAAGAAAGTCCCCTGCTTTTTTCTTTTTGTAACAGAGAATCCAGTTCCACTGTGCCGGATGGCCGCTGGTGCTGTCTGAGCTTGCCCTTGGCCAGACTCTGTGGGTCCCGTCCAGACTGGATGTTGGGTAAGACGGGAACAAGGTCCACCGGCCCCGGTGTAGCCGCAAAGCTCAGCCTCAGTGTGTCCTCCCCACTTCCTCACTCCGACCCACGCCCGCCCCCAGCCCTGTGGGCCTCCACCTGCCCCTCCCAGAGCCCAGAGTCAGTCCTGAACTTGCCCAGCGCTCTCCTGCCTCCTGGCATCACCCCAGCTGTCATGGGCAATGTGACCACTTCCCAGAACACAGAAGTTCACCTGGGTTTCTTTCGTCAAGGTCACTGGGGTAGTGAGCCAAGGGGAGCTGGGGGACAGGCTGGGGGTGGTCTGGGAAGGGTGATCTTGAGGAAGGAGTGCACACATGGGAGTCAGACCCTAAGGGCCCTAAGTCATTGAGCCCTTCTGAGCCTCAGTTTCCCCCTCCCTAAAATGGGGATAATGCTACCTTGCATAAAGCTGGAGCATCCAGAGCTGTGTGGCCCAGGCGGGCACACTGAAGGGTCAAGAAAGGAAGACAGAGCTTCTTGGGCTGCACACCCTCCCAAGAACCATGTGTCCCTGCTGGGCACTCAGGCACAGGGCAGGGTACTCTGGGGATCAGATGGACTGGAACTGAGAGACGGGCACCTATCCATGTCACGGCGGACCCAGTGGCTTCTTTTCACAGATGGGGGCACTAAGGCCCAGGAGGGGTGTCCGGCCCACACCAAGTATGCAGGCACTATGCAGCCTGCCCTGAACCCCACCACCCACCTCACGCTCCCCGGCTTCAGGCTGTCAGCGGGCGAAGGGCGTGTGAACTGACCCCTCCCACCCTGAGTCTGTCTCGTTTCTCCTCCAGGCTGCCCAAAACCTCCTTCCAACAGAGCTGGGATTTAGGACCAAGGAGGTCACCCCTGCTGACTCTGCATCTTGGTAGGGTCTCTATTGGATTCCTAGTTGTAAAATAAAGAACAGTAAGTTGGGGCTCTGAAGACCCCTGGCAGCTATGGCCTGGCGATGGCGGGCTGGCCTGGGAAAAACCCACTGCCAAGAACACACTATTGTGGTGTTAACAGACTGAATTGTGCCCCCTCCCCGCAATTCATACATCAAAAGCTTAACCCCCAGGACCTCAGAATGTGATTCTATTTGAAGACAGGACCTTTAAAGAGGCAATTAACTTAAAATGAGGTCATTAGGATGGGCCCTTGTCCAATAGCACAGGTGTCCTTATAAGAAGGAAAGTTGGACATGCAGAGGGACGACCCTGTGAAGACACAGGGAGAGCACAGCCCTCCACAAGCCAAGGAGAAAGCAAGACTGTTAGTTGCTCAGTCGTATCCAACTCTTTGGGACCTGTGGACTGTAGCCCACCAGGCTCCTCTGTCCATGGGATTTCCCAGGCCAGAATATTGGAGTGGGTTGCCATTCCCTTACTCCAGGGGATCTTCCTGACCCAGGGATCGAACCCTGGTCTCCTGCATTGCAGGCAGACTCTTTATCATCTGAGCCACCAGGGAGGGGCCTCCATCATGGACTTCCAGCCTCCAGGAAATTGAGGGAAAGCATTTCTGTGGTTACAGCACCCAGTCTGCGGCCCCTTCTGGTGGCAGCCCTGGTTTATCAGGTCAGCTGGCCATCACCTATGACCACAGGAAGAGCAAGCCTCGGGGGAGAATGGGACACAGGTCAGGTGAGTTGGGGACCGGGTGCGACAGGCTGCTTCTGGGCGACATGGGGAGACCACTGAACTAGGAGCTGCCCTGGGGGCGGCTCCTCCCAAGACACCGTCATCTTGTCCTGAGCCCCTGCCAGGGGGAGCCACTTCCGGGCTGAGGCAATTGGTCCAGTTCAAAGTCCCCAGGTCCCAGCCCCTGCCCTGCCTGGGGAAAGCTCCAGAAGGGGCAGGAGAAGGGGACGGCAGGAGCTCAAAAAATGCATGAGCTCCAGGATCAGCCCCCATCTGGCTCTAGGGAGAGACAGAACATCTGGCCGCAGCGCTGGGCCTGGCATTTATGTAACCCGCGTGCAGACACACGTGGCTCGCCAGGCAGGCGGGCGAGGCTGGGCCTGGGCCCGGGCCGCGCTCCATCTGACTTTCCCCTTAGGAAAGGGTCCTCGTAGGGAGAGAGCTGTCGTGAGCCTGCGACGACACCAGGCTGGCATGAGCTGACAGCCAGGGAGCCCTCCCCATGCATCCCAGCCCCCAGCCCCAGCTCGGACACACACGCACGTTCACACAGACACGTGGGCAGACTGGCTGGCCTCCACGTTCTCACATGTACAATTACGTGTGGGAGATCTCCAAGCCTCCTTTCAGTTCTAATGTTCTGTAATGTGCGTGTCTGTGGACACTCCCACATCGGACACTTCATGTGCTTGGGTGTCACACATGTGCATGCAAAACAGGAAAACACACACATGATCATCTTTGCACACAGATACATTTATACATTCACTTCCATATCCCAAACATTTCACAGTCGTGCGCTGGCTCAAAGACACAGTGAAATCTCTCTACACCTGTCTTCTGGTGTGCATGCACCTTGGTGACGATGTACACACCTGGCCTTGCATATGTTTATACACACACGTGTGTGCTCTTGCAGGATGTACACACTTAACCACATCTAATTTCTCTGCATGTCCATTGTTGACAGGTATCAGGCTCACCAGATTAAACAAATAAAAATAAAGGCTCAGGGACTTCCCCAGTGGTCCAGCAGTTAAGAATCTGCCATCCAATGCAGGAGACACAGGTTCAATCCCTGGTCAAGGAACTAAGATCCCGCATGCTGCAGGGCAACTAAGCCCAGACACCGCAATGAAGGACCCCATGTGTGCCAACAAAGATTGCCATGTGCTGCGACTAGGGCCCAGTGCAGGCAAACACATTAAAAATAGGAATAAATTCTATTAAATCTTTAAAAAAAATTTTTAATAGAGGATTCAATCTTTGGGATATAGTGATACTCAAAAACTGTGCGTTTATCTGACATATGTAACCAAGGTGTCTATTTTATCTGGCAACCCAACCCTAATATGTAGTATAGATTCACACACACACACATACACATGAATTCATGAGGCCATCATGAGGCCCAGTCCAGGACATGCTGTTTCCCTGGGAGACCTTCTAAGACCTTCTCTGAGTCTGGTCATTAGAGCCCAGCTCTGGCCTCAGCAGAGCTCCAGGTCCCCAGTTACGGCTTTCAACAACCTAGCCCAGGACCCGGCTTGCTAGTGGGAAGAGGCAGGACTTCCAGCAGGAGCAGCGCGCCAGCGGGGGCGGCTTGCTGGGACCCTGGGAAAGCTCCTCTCACCAACAGCCCAGCTGTGAGATCTGGCAGCAGCGGCCAAGCCCTGGGAACCCCACCCTAGCCTGGTTATCGTAGGGCCAGGACTTGAGGAGGGATGTCCAGCCAGGGTCGGATATGCAACGTGAGGCCCTGAGGCCGGCTTGGCTGCTGCTCCATTCTGGGGCTGCTTCTACTGCTGGGAGACGAGACAGGGCAAGGGAGTCTTGAAATCCTGTTTCCTCCGCTTAAGTCCTTCGGCCAGAAAGGTCTGTAGAGGGACAGGATCAGGCAAGACCCTAGGAGGGGCTTAGCTCAGGGAGAGGGGGTCCCGGGGGAAAGACCCAGACCTGCCCCTCCCCACATGACCTGGCCGGCCTCCCCGCCCGCTCCCAGACAAGAGAGGAATTCTCATCCTGAGCCCGGGGCCGGCAGATGTGTGATGAGTCTCCCGAGAGCCTCACAAAGAACAGGATGAATTTTTCTAAGGAAGTATCTGGTTATCTTGTTTTTTTGGTTACATAAGAAAACATTTTCATTATTTCATGGAAAACCAAAAGCAAAAAAAATTTTTTTTTCTTTTTCCTTGCAGACATTTTTCTCCACCTTCCTAAAAACAGTGATGTGATTTTGACCCAAAAGTCATTGCACGCCTTAGCTTTGTGACCTGCTTTTATCCTGTATAATGTATTGTGAACCACCTTTCTGCATCAATAATTCAACATCTCCATCTTGACAGAGCAGCCTCCAGTGATTCCTTGTATGGAAGAGACTCTCTCTCTCTTTTTTTTTTCCCGATATTTAGATGGCTACCAGTTTGTTTGTTTTTAATTGCAGTGAAATTCACATAATATAAGATTAACCAGTTTAAAGGGTACAATTTGGTGGCGTTTCGCACATTCATCAGGTCGTGCAACCACCACCTAGTCCCAAAATATTTTCATCACCCAAAAGGAAGCCCAGGAGGGCTGTTTGTCCTCGCCCTCCCTCCCCCCAGCCCCTGGAAGACACGGTCTGTTCTCTGTCTCCATGGATTTGCCTGTTCTGGGCAATTCGCATGAATGGAACCATAGACTATGCAAGTTCTTGTGTCTGGCTTCTTTCGATTAGCATAACGTCTTCAAGGTTCACTTATGCTGTGGTAGATATCAGTACTTCATTACTTTTTATGACTGAATAATATTCTAATGAGGCTTCCCTGGTGGCTCAGTGCAATGCAGGAGACTCGGGTTCCATCCCTGGGTTGAGAAGATTCCCTGGAGGAGGAAACGGCAACCCATTCCAATATTCTTATCTAGAAACACTCATGGACAAAGGAGCCTGGCAGGCTACAGTCCATGGGGTCACAGAAGAGTCAGACGTGACTGAGCAACTAAACAACAATACTCCATTGTGTGGACGGACCACAGTTCGGCTGTCCACTCCTCCCCTGATGGACGTCTGTGTGTTTGCATCTTTTGGTTGTTGATTATTTTATTTACTGCTGCCCAAGTGTCATAGCGTCGGACACGACTGAGCGACTTCACTTGCACTTTTCACTTTCATGCCTTGGAGAAGGAAACGGCAACCCACTCCAGTGTTCTTGCCTGGAGAATCCCAGGGACGGGGGAGCCTGGTGGGCTGCCGTCCATGGGGTCGCACAGAGTCGGACACGACTGAAGCGACTTAGCAGCAGCAGCAGCAGGTGTCATAGCTTTATAAGCCCTGATATCAGATGGGATACATTCCTGTCTGTATTCCTCCTCTCCTGGAGTAGCACAATCCTTTGCTCACTCATATTAAACTTTAGAATCACTGGTCAAATTGAACCTGGGTCTCTCGCATTGCAGGCCGACTCTTTACAGACTGAGCCACCAGGGAAGGCTCAAATTCTACAAAAGCCCCCATTAAGACTTCAATTGGAATTGCATTGAGTCCACAGATCAATCTGTGGAGAATTGTCATTTTTATGCTAACTGGCCCTCCTGTCCTTAAGCATGGGTTATCTGTCCTTTTAAGCCTCAACTTATTTTCATGGACTAGTATAATTTTCTGCCTAATTCTTACCTTTATTTCATTAGACGTATTCTTGCATCTGAGTGCTCAATTGCTCAGTTGTGTCCAGCTCTTTGTGACCGCATGGACTATTATATCCCACCAGGCTCCTCTGCCCCTGGATTTTTCAGGCAAGAATTCTGGAATCAGCTGCTGTTTCTTCCTCTAGGGGATCTTCCCAACCCAGGGATTGAACTTTCATCTCCTGCATTGGCAGGTGGACACTTTACCACTATACCACCTGGGAAGCCCTTAGACTTATTCTTGGATACTTAAAAATTTTGCACTCTTAGGACTGGCCCCACCCCCTTTTTTAAAGTACATTTTCCAGAGTCCTAGTATCTAGAAATGCAGTTATATTTTGTGTATTGTTCTTGTATCTAGGTGTCTTGCTAAACTCCTTTTTGGTTTCCTATGTCGTTGAGCATATCTGAAGATAATGTGTTTTGTTTTCTCTTTCCCAACCTTTGTGTTTTTTAATGAATTTTTTACAGTCTTATTGTTAAGGGAGGATTTCCAATGCTCATTGTTGAACAAGAGCAATAATGGGAAGCATAACGTTTCTTTTCTGTCTTTGGCCTCACCATGCTGCATGTGGGATCTTAGTTCCCCGACCTGAAATCAAATCCACGCCCCCTGCAGTGGAAGCACAGAATCCTAACTGCTGGATTGCCAAGGAAGTCTGAAACATAATGTTTCTTATGTCTAATCTCAGAGGGAATGTTGCTAATGTTTACCCATTTATCAGCCAAGGAAATTCCCTTCTATTTCTGATTTACTGAGAAGTTTCCTACCACGAATTTATGCTGAACTTTTGAAAATACTTCTTCAGCATCTATTAAAATGATCCTGTAGTTGTTTCCTCCTTTAATCAGTTAATGTGTTAAATGCCATTGATTTCTCTAGCATTAAACCATCCCTTGTAATCTTGGCATAAAGCTCATTCCATCATGTGTATTACACTTTTTTATACACTATTGTATTCAGCCTACTAATGTTTTAAGTAGTATTTTTTTAACATTTACTTTTGTACTGGAATATAGCCGACAGCAAGGAGATCCAACCGGTCCATCCTAAAGGAAACCAGTCCTGAATATTCACTGGAAGAACTGATGCTGAAGTTGAAACTCCAATACCTTGGCCACCTGATGCAAACAGCTGATTCATTTGGAAAGACCCTGAAGCTGGGAAAGACTGAGGGCAGGAGAAGAGGGGGACGACAGAGGATGAGATGGTTGGATGGCATCACCGACTCAATGGACATGAGTTTGAGTAAGCTTCGGGAGTTGGTGATGGTCAGGGAGGCCTGGAGTGCTGCAGTCCATGGGTCACAAAGAGTCGGACACGACTGAGCGACTGAACTGAACTGATAGCCGATTCACAATGCTGCGATAGTTTCTGGTGGACAGTGAAGGGACTCACCCATGCATATACATGTGTCCATTCCCCTGAATTCCCCGCCCGTCCAGGCTGCATATAGCATTGATCAGAGTTCCCTGACTATACAGCAGGTCCTTGTTGGTTATCCATTTCAAATACAGCCATGTGCACATGTCTATCCCAAACTCCCTATCCTTTCACCCCATCCCCCCCCCAGCAGCCATAAGTTCATTCTCTAGGTCTATGTGTCTGCTTCTCTTTTGTAAATAAGTCCATTTGAACCATATCTTTTTAGATGCCATGTACAAGGATGTCATATGATATGTCTGCTTCTCTGTCTGACTTGACTTCACTGAGTATGACAATGTTCATTGCAACACTGTTTACAATAGCCAAGACATAGAAAAAAACCTAGATGTCCATCAACAGAGGAATGGATTAAGTAGATGAGGAACATATATATGATGGAATATTGCTCAGCCATCAAAAAGAATGAAATAATACCATTTGCAGCAGCATGGACTGACCTAGAGATTTAGTACTTTTATCCTTATGTTTTTGAGTGACATGTGTCCCTAATTTTTCTTTATTGTACTGTTCTTGTCTGGTTTCATGATCCAGATTATATCAGCCTGGTGGAGTGAATCACCCTCATTTATTTCCTGGGAAACCTGGTGTGGTATTAGAAGGATCTGTTCCTTAGATATTCGCTAGAACTCACCTACAAATCATCAACTCCTGGTGTTTTCTCTCTCTCTTTTACTCCTTAATACTTAAAAGGATATTTAATTCTTTTTCATAGTTCTGTTTGGGGCTTCCCTAGTGGCTCAGTGGTAAAGAATCTGCCTGGCAGTGCGGGAGACACAGGTTTGATCCCTGGTCGGGGAGGATCCCACTTGCCGCAGAGCCACTGATACTGACCCGGCGTGCTCTAGGGCCGGTGCTCCGAAACAAAAAAAGCCACCACGGCGAGAAGCCCTTGAACCAAGAGAGAGAAACCTGAGCAACAGTGAAGACCCAGCATGGAACAATAACAAAATAACAAATTTTATTAAACAAAAGTAACAAAATAAACAAAGTACTTTAAACATAGTTGTATTCAAGTGTTCTACTTCCTGATCCCATCTTGGTCGGTTATATTTTTTCCAAGTTTTGGACCATTTCATCTAAGTTTTCAAATGTATTGACACAGAGTTATTAATCATATTCAGACCCTGGACTTACCTGGAGGTACAGTGGTTAAGGGGTGGGAGGCGGTCCTTGGAATTTTCTCCTATTTTATGAGACCTGCAACGCTTCCAAGAATAGTCTCCACCCAGAGCCAGTGGCTATAGAGCAGGTTTGTCCCTTGGAGCTCCCAGAGTCATCCTTCAGAAGCTGAGGCCCTCAAGCGCTGAAATATGAGCCTGTTTGCCCGCTGTTGGAACCGCCGCCCTCTGCTGTGTCCCAGGCTTCTCACTGTTGCTGACTCTGCCGTGATGCCCCGGAGGCCTGGCCACTTGCCATGGGCTACCTGACCCCCCCACTCACTGACCAGCCAGCCTCCTTTACTTTTAGAGTTCTCACGCCATCCTTTGAAAGCTCTCCCCCACCTGCCTTGCCACCAGACCCTCCGGGGGCACACAGTGCCACGGCCCAGCCTGCCTCACCTTTGGGTCCAGGCTCGCTGTGGTTTGTGCAAAGCGCAACCTGGGATCAGAGCGCTGGGTTGTCGGCATTGACTTTGACAGTGCCCAGCCCAGACCTTTTTGTGCGTATTTTCTTGGCCATGGTTGGGCTGAGACCGCTGGACCGTGAAAGTGCTGTGTAGACAAGGTGATAACCGAGCTCATTTGAAGGAATGGGACTGTGGCCGTGGAGAGCTTGCACATGGAAGTCAGACAGACTGGGACCCAACCCTGGCTCCTCCACTTAGAGCTGGGTGACCCTGGACTAGCGACCTCATCCACCCAAGCTTCAATTTCTTTCTTTCTTTTTTTTTGGCCTCGGCTTGTGAGAACTTAGTTCCCTGACAGGGATGGAACCCATGCCCCCTCCATTGGAAGTGCAGTCTTCACCAACGGACCCCCAGGGCAAACCCTAAGCCTCAGTTTCTTCATCCACACAATGGGAATCACAAAGATCTCTCGATCTGAGAGTGCTGGGGACCAGGGATGGTGCTTGTCCGCGCAGAGAGGCAGGCACATGCCTGCCAGATTGTTAGTGCTGAATCAATGTGTGTGCGTGCGTGTGACCCACAGAGAGGGGTTTGCAGCCCTGCCTCGGGTACCAGCTGCATACTTGGCCCTCTGCACACTCCAGCTCGCTGCCCTGAGAGGTAAGACCCTCCATCACCTGCAGTCTGAGCCTTGATTCTCTCATCCTTAAGGGGGTGGACAGACCGGTGTGTGAGAATGACGGTGCTTTGAGACCCTGCCCAGAGGGTATATGATATGATATGTGGCAGAAACCATATATCAATATACAATATTGTAAAGCAATTATCCTCCAATTAAAAAATAAATAAAAATAAATCAGGCCAAAGAAGCAGCTGTCCCTGCCCCAGGCCCACCTAGCAAGGTCAGCACTTCCAAGGGTCACACTCCAGCCCCAGGGTTTTCTCGTACCAGTTGAAGAATCCAGTGCCAGGGCTTCCTGTTGTAATAACCCCCTTCCTGTCCCTGGAGGGCCCCTTCCCCACTTGGTAAAACTCAGAAGAGGGGCCGGAAAGTGGCAGGCTCTATTTTCCCCACCTTCCAGGGGCGGTTGGGTGGAATGTGTCCCCTGATAATGAGCTGCGAGGGGACGGGCCAGGGCGGGCTGCCCGACCTGTGCTGTGTGGAGCTGGCTGATAAGGGCTCCAGAGGGCCTCGGGAGCCAACGCCCAACCCAGGGATGGTACCCATCTCCTGCACTGCAGGTGGATCCTTTGCCACTGAGCCACCAGGAAAGCTCAGATCCCTCATGCTGCAGCTAAAAAGTCCTTCATGCTATAACGAAGACTGGAGATACCAAGTGTTGTAACTAAGACCCAATGCAGCCAAATAAATAAATAAAAATAGTAAGAACTCTGTAATCACCCAGACCTAGGTTTGAGTCTTGGCTTTATCATCTAGTGGTAGATGACTTTGCCTTGTGGGCCTCAGTTTCTTCATCCGAAAAATGGGAAGAACAGGTATCTTGTGAGGCTTGGAGAACCGGCCATGTGTATCTCACCCAGGCCAGGCTCTGGTGCCTGGGAGGTCCTCAGTGAATAGTTTTAAACCATGACTGGGGAACTCCAAGGGCCGGGCAGTCAAGAAATGATCCACCTCTCCCAGCCCCTGCAGGACCATGTGGAAGTCTAGGGAGAAACAAGGGTGTTGCACGGGGAATACAGAGCGGCCTCCTGGATACTGGGGTGGGAAGTGGGTACAGAGGGCTGAGAGCCAGGGGCTGGGGGGCTGCTCTCCTGGGGGCGCCTATCTTTTCACGCGTCCGCTGCAGTCTGGCCTCTCTGTTGCCATGGACACACATGCACGGATCCCTCACCACCTCCTTCGCTGAGCCCAGATGTTCTTCCCTTCAGCCAGTGCCCACCCCATGTGACCAGAGTCCCTGAGACCCAATTCCAAATGTCTGGGAGAGTTCATCAGTTTGGCTTAGGAGGGGCCCAGCCTCTGTCTGGGCCCAGCTGCTGGCTGGGTGACGCCGCGTTGGGCAGGCAGTGAGCTCTTTGAGAACCGGACCAGGCTGTTCTCCCACCCTCCTCTCTGCTCTGCCCCAGCTGCCGGACCCACAGCAACGAGGACTGGGCTGGGCCCCCAGCAGGGCCTTTTCTGGAAGGGCAGCTCCTGCTCTCAGCCGCTCCAATGTGCCAGGCCTTGGAGGAGCAGAGCCTGGACCAGGTTCTCGCCTCCACCTCTAAGTCAGGTGAAGTGACCTGCCCCCCTCCAGGGCCACCTGACCACTCAGACCCGCAGGGCCCCTAGCCCGAGGTGGGCAGGGCAGGCGGAGAGAGGATGCTGGGGAGTCAAGGATATTCCTGACTCTTGTCTTGTGATCCTGAAACTCAAGAGCCCCCTGACTCATCAGGATATTAATAAGCCTGGCGGGCTCCCACGGGGCCAGCTCCGCCAGGGGCCAGAGCGGGAGGACTTCCAGCCCGCTGGCCTGGGATCTCCCTCCCCACATCCACAGCTGGCCCCACAGCCCCAGCTCCTTCCCCAGGGCCCCCTGGGCATCCCCACACCCCAATCTCTCCTGGTAGGGAGACCCTCTCCCCACGGCTCAGGAGGCCTGGGTAAACCTCACTGAGTTAAGGGGAACTATCTATAAGGGACCCAGGAGGAGAGATGGAGCCAAAAACATCATGGGGGTTGGGGGGCATGTGGTCCACCCTTTGAGCTCTGGGGTCAGGATCAAGTTCAAGCTTTAGCTCTCTCTAAAGTGAAAGTGAAAGTTGCTCAATCGTGTCCGACTCTTTGCGACCCCGTGGACTATACAGTCCATGGAATTCTCCAGGCCAGAATACTGGAGTGGGTAGCCTTTCCCTTCTCCAGGGGATCTTCCCAACCCAGGGATTGAACCCAGGTCTCCCGAATTGCAGGCAGATTCTTTACCAGCTGAGCCACAAGGGAAGCCGAAGAATACTGGAGTGGGTAGCCTAGACCTTCTGCAGCTGATCTTCTTGACCAAGGAATAGAACTGGAGTCTCCTGCATTGCAGGTGGATTCTTTACCAACTGAGCTATGAGGGAAGCCCCTCTAACTTAGGGACTTGGGCCAAATCACTTAAGGAGGGGGCGCTAACAGCACTTAGCCCAGATTCGCTGCAAGGACCCCTTGAGGTGGTAATCACAAAGGGCAAGACCCGGGAATGACAGCTCCTCCTCACCTGTGACCCCTGCTGGTTTCAGCTGAACAGGATGATTGGGCCGTTTGGGACTCGGTTTCTGTCCCACAGCGCTCTCTAGTGTGCAGAGATGGTTATTGCAGGGGCTCCCTGCAGATTGCATGGGTTCCCCTGCTCCTGAGCTCTGAAGGGTCCAAGAGGTACCTTTTCTGATTGACTCAAGTTCGTGACCCCTGTGATGCGCTGGCAGTGCAGGCAAAGAGGACGAAGACCCGCTCCCTTCCTTTCAAAGTTCAAAGCACACGGCAGCCTGGTTTGGCATCAGTGACACATTTGACGGAAAAATCTATCAGATTTCTTTCAACAGAAAAGAGATGTTAGATAGGAAACTTCTTTATATCTTGCATTAAAGGAACAGGAGAACGATTTTAAAGGTTTTAGGAGTCCACTGTGGCTCCTTTGCCTGTGTGTGAAAGGGCTTTCTTGGTGGCTCAGGTAGTAAACAATCTGCTTGCAATGCAGGAGGATCCTGGGTTTGATCCCCAGATCGGGAAGATTCCCTGGAGAAGGGAATGGCAACCTACTCCAGTATTCTTGCCTAGAGAATTCCATGGACAGAGGAGCCTGGTGGGCTACAGTCCATGGGGTCACAAAGAGTTGGATATGACTTTGCCTGCGTGTACTGAACTGTAACTTCCTCCAATTTTAAAGAAAAACTAGAGAAACATGACAAAAAGTGAAACAAAATCAGGCACAGCAGTCATTGTTTTACACAGTAGAACAGTTTTTAAAACAAGTTTAACCATGGAGTACTTTTTGAAAATAATATATTGATAAAATATTTTAAATGTATTAATACAGCCTTAAAATATAGCAGAGAAATGGTTTCACATATTGCCAGTAGAAATGACAAAAATTTTATTAACCTAGTATGCAGTAAACGGAGAAGGCAATGGCACCCCACTCCAGCACTCTTGCCTGGAAAATCCCATGGACGGAGGAGCCTGGTAGGCTACAGTCCATGGGGTTGCTGAGGGTCGGACACGACTGAGCGACTTCACTTTCACTTTTCACTTTCATGCATTGGAGAAGGAAATGGCAACCCATTCCAGTGTTCTTGCCTGGAGAATCCCAGGGACAGGGAAGCCTGGTGGGCTGCCGTCTCTGGGGTTGCACAGAGTCGGACATGACTGAAGCAACTTAGCAGCAGCAGCAGCAGACCTCCATAAGTCCTGTCCTGGGCCGTGCCCGCCTCCAGCCTGAACAAGTCACAACCTCCATCACAGGTCTCAGCTACAAACGGGAACACGAAGCCTAAGAGGCCACACAGGAGCTGGGCACAAAGTGAACCAGGTGCCTGCACACCAGCACTTAGGGCATTAACTCCAGCCCAAGACCCCCACAGTGGTGGATTCAGAGAGAACTTGAGGCCCGGGTCCTCGGGAGTCCCTTTTCAAGGCTGCCCAAGGGGAACATTTGCAGACGGCAGACCCAGTCTGTCTTCTCCCTGCCTCCTAGCCCCTCCTGCTCCCCAGGCTGGGCAGCCTGTTGGCTTAAACAGATGTCTGATTGCTGAGGGTTCCCCAGGAAACCCCCCTTGCCTGCCTCAGCGGAAAGTACCCACATTCTAGGTCTCTTCCCTCTCCCACCCCCAGTAAAACCCTTTCCATCTCTGGAGCTTCTGTGGGCAGAATGGGACCAGGGAGCTCAGGCAACCAGGGAACCAGGGCAGCATGGCAGGTCCTGGTGACCCTGCAGGGCTGGCAGTGAGCTCCCCAACTTGGGGGTGTTTATGCAGAGTGGCTGGTCACGTGGCCAGCATATGGGAGAGGTGAGCCCACCTGAGGAGAGCTGAATTAACAGATCTTACATGGTAAAGCATCTGCCTGCAATGTGGAAGACCTGGGTTTGATACCTGGGTCAGGACGATCCCCTGGAGAAGGAAATGGCAACCCACTCCAGTACTCTTGCCTGGAAAATTCCATGGACGGAGGAAACTGGTAGGCTATAGTCTATGCGGTCACAAAGAGTCAGATATGACTGAGCAACTTCTCTTTCACTAAGGGCCCCTTCCAACCCAGCGGGTCTCTGGTTTTCTTCAAAACTTTCTAATTTCTCCTAATTTTTTTTTTTTTACCAAAGTCATAAAAGAATAGAATTCAAAAGGAAACATGAGGCCCACCAATGTTCACGGCAGCACTGTTCACAATAGCCAAGACGTGGAAGCAACCTAAACATCCACAGACAGATGAATGGATAAAGGAGATGTGATACAGCTTCTTCCTGGGTGGGTCCAGTGGCTAAGACTCCGGCTTCCCAATGCAGAGGGTCTGGGTTCAATTCCTGGTCAGGGAACTCTGCCACAACTAAGAGTTCACACGCTGCAACTAAAGATCCCGTGTGTTGCAACCAAGATCTGGCGCAGGCCAAAAAAGTAAATAAATATTTACCAATGACGACAACAAAAGATGCAGTAGAGCATACCTCAGGGACTCGAGATCGCCTTTCACCTTGGGGTGTGTGACCCCTGAGACGGCTCACTTGGTCCTTATCACTGGCTGCAGTCCCTGACCCCAGCCGCCTTCTCCTGAGCTGGGCAGGATTCGGGTTCCTTCACATTCCAGACAGGCCGGCTCTCCCATGGCTCTGTGATAAAGTAAACCACAGACAGATTCCCATGAACTTGTGACAGCCTCGTTGCCGGGAAGGCAAAGCTTCCTTCTCGCCCTCAGCACTGCCCCAAGGAAGCAGGGAGGAGGCAGGTGGGGGAGACAGAGGGGGCCAACTGTCTCACTTCAAGAGGACAAACAGCTGGGACCAAAAATTCCAGAAGAAATAGGAGGCAGCACCATGCTGTGCCAACTACGTCTTCCATAGCAACTTAACCTCTCTGAGTCTCAGATCTCACAAACCAAACTGCTCTGGTATGTACTCCTTTTTTAAAATTAAAAACCATGGGCCCTTTTTCATCCTGTCTTAACATTTACCACTCACATGTACAGGAGACTTGGGAGTTTACAAGGCCGTGTGTGCACGCTTAGTTGTGTCCAGCTCTCTGTGACCCCATGGACTGTAGCCCAACAGGCCCCTCTGTCCATGGGATTTCCCAGGCAAGAATACCGGAGTGGATTGCCATCTCCTACTCCAGGAGATCTTCTCAACCCAGGGATGGAACTCACGTCTCTTGGGTTTCCTGCGTTGGCAGGCCGATTCTTCACCATTAGCCCCACCTGTCATTGCTGTTCAATTCCTCAGTCGTGTCTGACGGTTTGTGACCCCATGGACTGCAGCACGCCAGGCTTCCCTGTTCTTCACCATCTCCCGGAGTTTACTCAGACTTATGTCCACTGAGCCGGTGAGGCCATCCAACCATTTCATTCTCTGTTGCCCTCTTCTCCTCCTGCCCTCAATCTTTCCCAGCATCAGAGTCTTTTCCAATGAGTCGGCTCTCTTCACCTGGGAAGCCCCTTATAAAGCTCATCAACGAGTCAATGCATGGCAAAAACCACCACAATATTGTAAAGTAATTAGCCTCCAATTAAAATAATCAATTTAAAATTTTTTAATGGAAAAAATCTATTATCATAATCAATTCTCACCACAAACTCAGGAGGAAAATAGTAGAAGTCTATTTTCCCACTTATGAGATTAGAAAACCCAGGCTCAAGACGAGGTCATCATGAATTAGGAAAGACTTTAACCCAACGACTCGAGTTCTTATATGAGAAAAGGAAAATGTGCACACACAGACCTGCCCAGGAAGAATATCACGGGACGAAAGAGGCGGAGGTTGAAGTGATGTGTCTCCAAGCCCAGGAACACCAAAGATTGCCAGCGAGCATCAGAAGCTAGAAAGAGGCAAGGAAAAACTGCCCCCAGACCCTGCAGAGGGAACATGGCCCTTCTGATACACCGATGTTGGACTACCAGCCTCAGAACTGTGAGAGAATACATGCCTATTATTTTGAGCCACCAGTTGATGGTACTTTGTTCTAGCAGCTTCAGGAAACCCATTCAATAGCACTGGAAGAAGAGAGGCTGAGTGAGAGATGCGTCCAGAGGCCATCTGGCCCTGAAGCTCTGGCCCCTTCCGACTGCAGAAGTCTTTGAGGATTTCGTTACCCATGTGATCCCTCCCATATCATGAAAATCAGGCAAAGCCCCATCTCAGTTCATTGTAGAGAAGGCTTTCATGAACATTGTACAGGTTTTTTTTGTTTGTTTTTAACTCTGAGTATTTTTTTATTTTAAAAAAACTTGTAAATTGAAATATGGTTGACTGTGACATTAAAAACATATGTTATACATATAGATATAATGATATATGTGATGGAATATTACTCAGCCATAAAAAAGCCATAATAAATAATATCATTTGCAGCAACATGGATGAACCTAAAGATTATCATACTAAGTAAAACAGGTCAGACAGAGAAAGACAAATATTACATGATATCATTTATATGTGGAATCTAAAACCATTCCCATCAGTTGATCTTAGCACCCTTGTTGAAAATCAATTGATCATAAAGATGACTGTTTTTCTCTGGCCTCTCAATTCTATTCCATTGGTTTATTTATCTAGCCTTATGCTAGTAACACTCATTTGACTACTGTAGCTTTATGGCACATTTTGAAACCAAGAAATGTGAGTCCTCCAAATTTATTCTTTTTCAAGATAGTTTCAGCCATGCTGAGCCCTTTGAAATTCAATATGAATTTTAGGATGGATTTTTCCATTTCTGCAAACATACTATTGAGGACATCCCTGGTGGTAGAGTAGATAAGAATTCGCCTGCCAACGCAGGGCACATGGGTTCGATCCTTGGTCTGGGAAGATTCCGCATGCCTCAGAACAACTGAGCCCACGCACCATCACTGCGGAGCCCATGCTCTAACGCTCTCAAGCCGCGACCACTGAGCCCGCATGCTGCAACTATGAAGGCCGCGTGCTCCCAACGAGGGAAGCCGCTGCCATGAGAAGCCTGTGCACCACAGCAAAAAGCGGTCCCTGCTCACAACTGGAGAAAGACCACACGGAGCAACAAAGACCCAGAGCAACCAAGAAAAGAATAAACGATTTTTTAAAAAACACCACTGATATTTTGGCAGGCACTGAATGGAATCTGTATATTTCTGTGGGTACTATTACCGACTTAACAAGAGTGAAGTCTTCTAACCCAGTGACACGTCTTTCCATTTATGTAGCTCTCTTTTCATTTTCAGCAATATTTTGCAGCCTCCAGGGTACAAGCCTTACACTTCCTTTACTGAATTTATTCCTAGTATTTTCTTCTTTTTCATGGGATTATAAATTCATCATTATTCTCTTTATTTCCTTTTTGGATTGATCATTTCAGCACCTAGAAACACAACTGATATCTGAATGATGATTTTTTATCCTACAACTTTGCTGAAATCATTTATTAGCTCTAACGGGCTTATTTTCAGGTTCTTTAGGATTTTCTACATATAATATTGGGCTTCCCAGGTGACTCAGTGGTAAAGAGCCCACCTGCCAATACAGGGGGCTCAAGAGACACAGATTCAGTCCCAGATTGGGAAGATCCCCTGGACAAGGAAATGGCAACCCACTTGCCTGGGAAATCCCATAGACAGAGTAGCTTGGCAGGCTACAGCCATGGGATCACAAAAGTGTCAGACATGACTTAGCGACTAAACAACAGCAATGGACTAACATATGCAGAACACTTGCCTAGACCTGCATGGAAACAGAGACCCTTGGGTATATGTGGGTTGTCATTCTCTTCTCTAGGGGATCTTCCCAACCCAGGGATCGAACCTGGGTCTCCTGCACTGCAGGCAGATTCTTTACCATCTGAGCTACCAGGGAAGGCCCCTGTGTAGTTATTAGTTATTATTATTGCTGAGCTGGATGAAGCACAAGCTAGAATCAAGATTGCTGGGAGAAATATCAATAACCTCAGATATGCAGATGACACCACCCTTATGGCAGAAAGCCAAGAACTAAAGAGCCTCTTGATGAAAGTGAAAAAGTTAGCTTAAAACTCAACATTCAGAAAACTAAGATCATGGCATCTGGTCCCATCACTTCAGGGCAAATAGATGGGGAAATAGTGGCTGACTTTATTTTGGGGGCTCCAAAATCACTGCAGATGGTGACTGCAGCCATGAAATTAAAAAATGCTTACTTGGCCAACCTAGATAGCATAGTCAAAAGCAGAGACATTACTTTGCCAACAAAGGTCCGTCTAGTCAAGGCTATGGTTTTTCCAGTGGTCATGTACGGATGTGAGAGTTGGACTGTGAAGAAGGCTGAGCACCAAAGAATTGATGCTTTTGAACTGTGGTGTTGGAGAAGACTCTTGGGAGTCCCTTGGACTGCAAGGAGATCCAACCAGTCCATTCTGAAGGAGATCAGCCCTGGGATTTCTTTGGAAGGAATGATGCTAAAGCTGAAACTCCAGTACTCTGGCCACCTCATGCGAAGAGTTGACTCATTGGAAAAGACTCTGATGCTGGGAGGGACTGGGGGCAAGAGGAGAAGGGGACGACAGAGGATGAGATGGCTGGATGGCATCACTGACTCGATGGACGTGAGTCTGAGTGAACTCCGGGAGTTGGTGACGGACAGGGGGGCCTGGCATGCTGCGATTCATGGGGTCGCAAAGAGTCGGACACGACTGAGCGACTGAACTGAACTGAACTACTCCTTGGAAGAAAAGTTATGACCAACATAGACAGCATATTAAAAAGCAGAGACATTACTTTGCCAACAAATGTCCATCTAGTCAAGGCTATGGTTTTTCCAGTAGTCATGTATGGATGTGAGAGTTGGACTGTGAAGAAGGCTGAGCACCAAAGAATTGATGCTTTTGAACTGTGGTGTTGGAGAAGACTCTTGAGAGTCCCTTGGACTGCAGGGAGATTCAACCAGTCCATCCTAAAGGAAATCAGTTCTGAATATTCATTGGAAGTACTGATGTTGAAGCTGAAACTCCAATATTTTGGCCACCTGATGCAAAGAACTGACTCATTTGAAAAGACCCTGATGCTGGGAAAGATTGAAGGCAGGAGGAGAAAGGGACAACAGAAGATGAGATGGTTGGATGGCATCACTGACTCAATGGACATGAGTCTGAGTAAACTCCGGGAGTTGGTGATGGACAGGGAGACCTGGCGTGCTGCAGTCCTTGGGGTCCCAAAGAGCCACACAGGACTGAGCAACTGAACTGAACTGAACTGATTGATGTTTCAGCATGTACGCCCCCTGCTGGTTCTGAAGAACTCACCGATTTATCAGCTTTGGTTATGTGACAAATGTAACAATATGGCTAGTCCTGTACTGATAGAATAATCTCAAGTGTTTTTAACCTTCCTAGAAAATTGAATGACCTGGAATGCTCTTAATGATCTGATTTGGGGGCATTTTCAAAACAGCTATAAGGTAGAATGCTCTTCATGTTGTCTATTTAAAATATATGTATATTTATTTGGCTGTGCCGGGTTTTAGCTGATGCATTTGGGATCTTCTATCTTTGTTACGGTTTACAAACTCTTAGTTGCAGCACATGGGATCAAAACCGGGCCCCCTGCAATGGGAGCATGGAGTCTTAGCCACTGGACCACCAGGGAAGTCCTTCCTGTTGTCTTATTTATATCTTCTATGGCACCTCTTTGTGTGCCTGTGTTCCCGTGGGTCTCTTGGAAATACTGTTATGAAGGTGACTGGCTGAACGGACCTCACCTTTTAGTATCACTATGTCCTTTTGAGAATATGTTACCCTTGTTCAAGGCCAGGGTGCACTGTTGCAGGGATTTTCACTAGATGGGAAAGTTCGCTTCAGTTTATTAAATATAATCAGAGGGCATCACAAGAAGACCCATCATGATAGTTTTCTGTTGTCCCTGATATCATGGAAATTTTGCACTTTATTCAGATTGTTGCTGCTGTCACTCTTACCACTGTAATCCCACAGGCAAGTACACTGTGCATCGCTGAGAACTCGGAGTAAGCTTGCAAAAAACCTTCTCCCAGAAAGTGAATCGGATCTCTCCTAGGACCTCAGACACCTCACTGATGAAATTGTTGATCCAGAAAAATGTCTGGCTTTTTGTGGTGATGGGTGGAGCCTTCCATTTAAATTCTTCAACTTTATGACTTTTTTTTTTTTTTTGCCATGCCTGGTGGCTTGTGAGATCTCAGCTCCGGACCAGGGATCAAACTCCGTCAGTAGTGAAAGCGCCAGAGCCCTAACCACTGGACTGCCAGGGAATTGCCAGATGATCCTGGCAGATAAGCTCATTTCCCCCAGACGTTTGTTCTCCTGCAAGAATTGTGTTCAGAACAAGGTTTATTTGCCCCCCAGGTCACAGAGCTTCAGACAGGAGAAGCTGTGCCCAGATTTCTGATCGCATTTCTCCTGGATCCTTCTCCCTTGGTCAAATGTCTTCAATTCCTCCATTTGGCTCTGGAGATGAGTTTATAGGCTGACAGGCCTCGCTGTTAGCAAACAGCGTTTTTATTTGTCTTTTCAGAGTTCCCTTGCTTATAAACCTCTGGCGGTCAGGTCATTCCTCTGCCATAGAAGCTCCACCTGCTCAGTCACACCGTTTTTTGTAACTGCTCCAGACATTGCGGCTATGTGCTTGAGCAGACTCTTCCAATCCTGGGTTCCAAACCACTTAGGACTTCCTAGGCTCGGTGGTTTCCCAGGTGGCTCAATGATAAAGAATCCACCTGCAATGTAGATGTCTGTTCAATCCCTGGGCAGGGAAGATCTCCTGGAGAAGGAGATGGCAACCCACTCCAGTATTCTTGCCTGGGAAATCCCATGGACAGAGGAAACTGGCGGACTACAGTCCATGGGATCGCAGTCAGACACGACTTAGCGACTAAACAACCAGGTTCGGTGGCAAAGCGGGCGCCCTGCCAGGGGTCTCGTGTCAGACTACGACGTCTAGCTTGATCGCTATCTCCTCCACCAAAGTGCCCGATGGCATCCAGGCAGGTCGTTCCCGGGGCAGCGGCCGCCATCCCGCCTCGCCTGCACCTTTGGCTTCCCCCGGCCCCTCCATCCTCGGGCCGCAATGCCTGACCGGCCCCACAACCCCTAGGCCCAGGGCTCAACCCGTGCCGCCCAAAGGAGAGCACCGGGAAGTAAGCGCCCACCCAGAGCGCGAGCCTACTCCCCGCGTCGCCGTCGGGACAACGCGAAGGTTTGGCTAACCCCTCACAGCACCTCGGCCAATCGGCGATGCTCATCGGTAGACAGGCGGCGACCCCGTCCAATTGTATCCTTCCGACCACAAGCAGCTCGCCCAATCGCTAGGGGACGTAACCAAGGACGCCTCCGGAAGAAACTGGGAAGGCGGGGGAAATAGAAGGGGTGTGGCCACAAGGCCCCGCCTTCCATTTTGCTTGGCGGAGGTTCTGCGCGTGCGTGATGGAGCCTGGGAGGCTAGGGTGGAGGTGTCTGGGCGTCCCGTGGTGGTTAATTCTTTACTGGAATCTCTTAAAACCTCTTGTCCACCCTGTGAGAGCTAGCTTAGCCGAAACTAAACATATCACACTGATCCCCTTATCCAATGACTGCTTCTGTTTATTCTAGAAAAAAAATCAGTAATATAAAATTTTACTAATCACTTCTTGGCCTTTGGGCTAAGATCAAGTGTAGTATGGGGACTTCCAAGGTGGCACAGTGGTAAAGAATCCGCCTACCTGTGCAGGAGACGCAGAAGACGCAGGTTGAATCCCTGGGTCAGGAAGATCCTCTGGAGTAGAAAATGGCAACCCGCTCCAGTATCCTTACCAGAAAAATTCCATGGACAGAGGAGCCTGGTGGGCTACAGTCCATGGGGTCTCAGAGAGCCTGACATGACTGAACACAGACAAATTTTACTAATACATACACAGATTGATCCTCAACTGAGAGAGGTTGACAGGATCAAGCTGTGTAATACATACTGGCAAAGTTTAATATCACTCATTAAAAAAAATTTTTTTTTATTAAACTATGGTTGATTTGCAACATTGTGTTTAATTTCTGCTGTCCAGCACATTGACTCAGTTATACATCTATATATTCCCTTTCATATTCTTTTCCATTATGGTTTATCATAGGATATTGAATATAGTTCCCTGTGTGATTAAGTGGCACCCCACTCCAGTACTCTTGCCTGGAAAATCCGGTGGACAGAGGAGCCTGGTACGCTGCAATCCATGGGGTCGCAAAGAGTCGGACATGACTGAGCGACTTCACTTTCACTTTTCACTTTCATGCACTGGAGAAGGAAATGGCAGCCCACTCCAGTGTTCTTGCCTGGAGAATCCCAGGGACGAGGGAGCCTGGTGGGCTGCCGTCTATGGGGTCGCACAGAGTCGGACACGACTGAAGTCACTTAGCAGCAGCACTGATTAAAAAAAAGAATAAAGATGAATCAAGACTTTCCCGGCAGTCCAGTGATTAGGACCCCACCTTTCAAGAGATTGCAAGGGGCACAGATTCAACCCCTGGTCAGGGAACTAACACCCCACATGCTTCATGGCACAGCCAAAAAGGAAAGAATAAAAGGTGAATAAAAGGATCTTATTTCCCTCTTCCCCAGTGGACCAGCTGGAATTCCCTCCAGAGTACTAGCGCCTCACTTTGGAGGCTCTGCCCTACAAGTCCATTTGTTGTCTTCAACAGGAGAGTGGCAATGCTTTAGCTATACTTTGGAGAAAGTCTGCCTAGAATGACCCCAGGCAAGTCAGTTAACCTCTCTGTGCAATTTCCTCATGGTTAAAATAGGAGTATTAACAATATCTGTCTCATAGGGGGTTGGGGGAGGATGGAGTGAGTCAATAATGTGAAAGTGCTTAGAACAATGCCTAACAGCACAGGATGAGCTCTTAAATGATAATGATGGGTGAGTACGCCTACTGTCAGAACAGCTCCCCACTGCTAATCTGTCCTTACTTCTTTTCAATTACCGGCTTTGGAGTCAGTGATCTGGTTCCACATTGATTTATTCTTCAAGCATGAGCCTCTCACCTCCTTGCTGCTGTTGTTGGGTCACTAAGTCGCAGCCGACTCTTTGCAACCCCATGGACCACAGCACACCAGGCTCCCCTGTCCACTATCTCCCAGTGTTTGCTCAAACTCATGTCCATTGAGTCGATGATGCCATCCAACCATCTCATCCTCTGTCACCCCTTCTCTTCCTGCCCTGAATCTTTCCCAGTGTCAGGAGCTTTTCCAATGAGTTGGCTCTTTGAATCAGGTGGTCCAAGTATTGGAGCTCCAGCATCAGTGCTTCCAATGCATATTCAGTGTTGATTTCCTTTAGGATAGCCTTGTAAGATGTCCTTAAACTTCCTGAGCCTCCGTTTCCTCCTCCATAAATGAGAGGCGTGCTATGCTGTGCTTAGTCACTCAGTTGTGTCTGACACTTTGTGACCCCGTGGACTGTAGCCCCTCAGGCTACTCTCTCCATGGAGAGTCTCCAGGCAAGAATACTGGAATGGGTTGCCATGCCCTCCTCCAGGGGATCTTCCCAACCCAGGGATCCAACCAAATGAGAGATGATGTACAGATAAAATGACAACATGAGTGTAACTTATTTATCTCGGTGCCTGACATTTAGTAGATTCTCAGTTTAAGAAAAAAAGAACTATTATTTTTGTTGTAGCAGAGACTAATGTGTTCAACAATCCCCACTTCCTTTTCCTCCAGGGCACTCCACTAGACTATATTTCCCAACCTCCCATGCTGGTAGGCGGGGACACAAGACTGAGTTCCAGCCAGTGGAGTGTGGGCAGAAGTAATATGCACACTTCCAAGGCCTGCCTTTCTCTGGAGTGATGGTAGAACTAGAGGATGGAAGGTTCCTGAATTCCCAAAGGAATTTCCAGGATTCCTGAATTCTGCTCCATTTGGAACAGAAGGCAATAGGAAAACCCACGTGGGAGAAATAAAAAAATAAATTGAATTGAAATGCACCGCTAAAATGCTGGGGTTGCTTGTCACAGCCTTGAGCCAACCTAATACATAGCCATTTCTCTTGTTATCATATTTTTTTTTTTTGAAATCTCAACTCTCCTGACTTCCGTTGGCACAAGATTTGTTCTACAATTCAAAAGTATGCTGTTTGGTGATGGCATTTTAAATGTGTGCACACTGCCCCCCCAGCAGGACTGTAAACCCATCTTTGAGCTGTTTTTTCTGTGCACCCTCCCTCGCAGTCCTGGGTCCCACACCCACGGAGCCCAGATCCTCCAGTGGCACCTGTGGAATGATGCAAGGGCAACTATCCATAGATGGGTGCAAACGTTGTTCCCGACTTCATCACATTCCTAGCTCACCTGTTTTTCCTCCTCTCCTCTCCTTTTTACGGGTTCCTGTTTTAAAAAATTTTAATTGTATATTGGAGTACAATTGATTTACAATGTTGTGCTGGTTTTAGGTGTACAGCAAAGTGATTTAGTTATACATATACACATATATGGTCTTCCTAGGTGGCACTAGTGGTAAAGAACCCACTTGCTAATGCAAGGGGCATAATGAGATGTAGATATGATCCCTGGGTTGGGAAGATCCCCTGGAAGAGAGCATGGCAAACCACTCCAGTACTCTTGCCTGGAGAAACTCATGGACAGAGGAGCCTGGCGGGCTGCAGTCCATGGTGTCTCAAGTGAGTTGGACACGACTGAAGCAACCTGGCACGTGCATGCATGCATACACGTATATCTATTCTTTTTTTTTTTTTTTGGCCACGTTGTGTGGCTTGCAATATCTTAGTGCCATGACCAGGAATCAAACCCATGCTCCCTGCATTGGGAACATGGAGTCTTAACCACTGGACTATGAGGCAAGTCTTTATCTATTCTTTTTCAGATTCTTCTCCCATTTAGTTTATTACAGAATACTGAATAGAGTTCCCTGTGCTACACAATAGGTCCCTGTGGATTATTTTAATATAGCAGTATGTATATGTTAATCCCAAATTCCTAATCTATCCCTCTTCCCTTTGGGGAACTGTAAGTTTGTTTCTGAAGTCTGTTTTGTAAATAAGTTCTTGTGTATCATTGTTTTAGATTACACATATGTGCTATCATATGATAGTTGTCTTTTTCTGACTTACCTCACTTAGTTTGATAATCTGTAGGCCCATCCAAATGGCATCATCTCATCCTTGTTTATGGCTGAATAATATTCCATTGTATATATGTACCACATCTTTATCCATTCATCTGTCAGATGGACGCTTAGGTTGCTTTCATGTCTTTTCTATTATAAATAGGACTGCTGTGATCATTGGGGTGCATGTATCTTTTCCAATTATAGTTTTCTCTGAATATATTCCCAGGAGTAGGATTGCTGGATCATATGGTAGCTCTTGGGCCTCCTCCATGACTCAGCAGGTAAAGAATCCACCTGCAGTGTAGAAGACAGGGGAGATATGGGTTTGATCCCTGGATTGGGAAGATCTCTTGGAGGAGGAAATGGCAACCCACCCCAGTATTCTTGCCTGGGAAATCCCATGGACATGGACATAGGAGACTGGTGGGTTACAGTCCAAAGGGTCACAAAGAATTGGACACCACTGAGCGTCTAAGTGCACACACAAACACACACACGAAGTACCTCTATTTTTAGTTTTTTAGAGAACCTCCGTACTCTTTTCTATAGTGGCGACCAATTTATATTCTCGCCAACAGTGTAGTGGGGTTCCCTTTTCTCCACATCCTCTGTGGATTCCTTTTTCATTACCTCATTTATTTAGCAAATATTTATTGAACTTCTTCCTATGCTGTGCCAGGCACTGTGTGAGATTTGGGGATGTAGCAGTGAACACGCAAATACCATCCCAGTCAGAGGACCTTACAGCCTAATGGGCAAGACAAGCAAGCAGGATTTTCAACATAAAACACTGGCCCATAAGCTTCATGAGCATCATATCTGTCTTGTGAGCCTTGGTATCCTGGGACTAGTGCCAAACAAGCCATAGAGATATGATGCTATGAGAATTTGGAGGTGGGTGTCAACAGGAAAGTGTTCTTAAAACAGGTGATATCCATGGGAATTCCCTCATGGTCCAGTGGTTAGGACTCCAAACTTTCACTGCAGGGGGCACAGGTTTGATCCCTATTTGGGGAACTAAGATCTTGCTTGCCATGCCACACAGCCAAAACAAACAAACAAAATTAATAAAAAAACACTAAACCAAGGAACATTAAAAAAAGAAAAAAAAGGAGATGTCCAGCCTGAGTGTTGAGGGTTGAGTAGGATTCCACTAGGCAAAGGAGGTTGTGTGGGTCCAGGGACAGTTTATTCCAGGCAAAGGGAACATGCGGTACCAAGTCGGCTGGCGAAAGCTATGACCCTGGAAAGTGATGGGGTGAGAGATGAGCCTGGAGGGATAAGATCATATTTCAGAAGTCCAAGGAGGTTGGCCTGCGGCAACCTGACAAGACTATCATCTGGTGTTTCACTGGTTAATTCCTCCCCTGCAAAGGACAGGTACAACCTCAGGAGTGACTCCGTTAAGCTTCTCAGGGAAAAGCCATTCTTAGCCACTCTAGATGCTTTCGAACTGTGGTGCTGGAGAAGACTCTTGAGAGTCCCTTGGACAGCAAGGAGATCAAACCAGTCAATCCTAAAGGAAATCAATTCTAAATATTCATTGGAAGGACTGATGCTGAAGCTGAAGCTCGATACTTTCGCCATCTGATGCGAAGAACTGACTCATTGAAAAAGACCCAGATGCTGGGAAGGATTGAAGGCAGGAGCAGAAGTGGGCATCAGAGGATGAGATGGTTGGATGACATCATCGACTCAATGGACATGAGTTTATGCAAGCTCTGGGAGATGGTAAAGGACAGGGAAGCCTGGCGTGCTGCAGTCCATGGGGTTGCAAAGAGTCGGCCGTGACTTAGTGACTGAACAACAAGTTGCTCTAGAATAACTTTTGCAGGTGTGGCCCCTGACCAGTGGGGACCCAACCCAGGGCAGCCCAACCATCTCATTATTCTTGCTATTTCATTTTTGTTTCTTTTGGCCTTGCCTTGTGGCATGCAAGATCCTAATTTCTGGATCAGAGATCAAAACCGAGCCCCCTGCAGTGGAATCTTGCTACATTTCATATTCTGCAGCTGGGCCCCACTGGCATGTCATTTCCCCTCTCTGGCTATTGTTTGTGTCTAGTCCTCCGGTGGGATGATAAAATTCTGGACACCCACACCCAGCCCTTGTGAGAAGGGGCTTGCTGCCCTGATTATCACCCATCAATCCTTTTTTTTGGCTGCGCCATACTGCTTGCAGAATTGAACCCAGGCCATGGCAATGAAAGCCCTGAGTCCTAACCACTTGACTTCTAGCGAATTACCCATCATTCTTGGTATGCCTTCTTTAGACCAGCTATACAGTTAGCTGCTAACCCACTGGCCCAGGCAAGTGGAACCATCATGTCTTCATTCACTGTGTTAACTAGGAAGCAAGCATATTTATGCAGGCATCCTAGTTATTCAAACTTATTTCCAAAATTTGCTTAAATTTTCCTTTAATTATTTTCCTTTCTTTTTGTTCATCTAATGCTACCCCAAAGATTTTGCTGCCAAACAAGTTCAGTATGGCATAATGATTTGAAATCAGGCAAAACTGGGTTTGACTCATGGATCTGGTCATCGTTAGCTGTGTCGGCTAGTTACCTACTCTCTCTGAGCCTTGCTTCTCTCATCTGTAAAATGGGGATGACAGATTCAGTGAGACAAGGTATGTGGACTGTTTAGCCCAACACCTGGCATGCAGTAAGCCCTGTAGGTGGCAGCCATTCCTCAAGATTCAAAAAATATTTATTGAGCACCTATTAGTATGCATGCACGCATGCATTATGAGTCATGTGCTCATAAAGTAACTCTACATGAGCCTACTTCTGGTAGTTTTTATCTGTTCTGCTTTTTAAATTTTTAAAAAATATTTATTTGGCTGCATCTGGTCTTAGTTGCAACACAAGGGATCTTTGATCTTCTTTGGGGCATGTGTGATGTAGTTCTGTCACCAGGGATTGAACCTGGGCCCTCTGTGTTGAGAGCAGAGTCTTAGTCACTGGACCACCAGGGTAGCCCCTATTTTATTTTTGTTGTTGTTTTTGACTGCCCAGTTTGTAGGATCTTAATTCCTCAAACAGAGATTGAAAGTGCCCTTGGCAGTGAAAGTAGAAAGTCCTTACCACTAGATCACCAGGGAGTTCCTTTTTCTGCATTTACATTATGAGAAGAGAAACATACTCAGGCACACTGTTTCCAAATTGTGGCCTACAGACCTCTCACCTCTTAAGGACCTAGAAGAGTCAAAACCATTTTCATAATAATACTAAGACACTATTTGCTCTTTCACTATGGTGGGTAAAATTGCTGGCTGCCTAGCTTGAATCAAAGCAGTAGCTCCAAATGGTACTATGAAAAGTTGCATTCTGCATTGCCATGCTCTTTGCCGAAAAAAGGAAGGCCACTTCTGCTTTAGAATGACACTGATGAAGCCGTAAAAGTAATTTTAGTGAAGCTCAACTCTGAAGGACGTACCTTTTTAGTATTTGTCTCGCAAAATGGGAAGTACACAAAGGCACTTCACTGAGGCAGACCAAAGAACTCTGGTCGTCTCCAAGAAAGGCACTTGTGTGACTCAGTTGCCAGCTGAACTGGCTGCTTTCCTCAGTGATCACCATTTTCCTGAAAGACAAATGACCACTATGGCTATTCAGACTGGGCTATAAAATAGATCTGCCATCTACCTGACTGCCCTCAGCTTGCCAGCCTTGTCATCATTAGGCCATCTGCTCCTAATGGGGACCCAGGAGACTCCTCAGATGCCATAGGAGAAAGTGTCCCTGACTCCACAAATCCCGTTTCCCCTTGGACTCAGATGAATACGCCATTTAGAAATAAAGTGTGCATTTCCCTTAAAATTTAAATATCACCAGGAAGGTTGGAAAACTAAATGATACACGAGGGACTTTCCTGGTGGTCCAGTGGCTGAGATCTGTGCTTCCAATTGCAGGGGGCCTGGGTTCCATCCCTGGTCCAGGAACTAGACCCCTGATCTGGGAACTAGATCCCACGTGCCACAACTAAATGTCTCATGCTGTGACTAAAGATCCTGCATGCCCCAACAAAGATAAAGGATCCCACGTGCTGCAACTAAATAAAAGACCTGGAGCTTTTTAAAAACTAAATAAAAGACCCGGAGCAGCCAATTAAATAAACAGATAGATCTTTAAAATTAAAACAATAAATACATGCACGTGAACAGATGGCAGTAACGTAACTGACCGAGATCCCAGCAAAAGTGCAATTTCAAATGAGGAATATTTTTATTGTGGTAAAATATACATACTGTGAGGTTTAACATTTTAACTACTTTAACATGTGTACATTTTGTACACTTGCAATGTTGTGCAACCTTCACCTCTATCTAGTTTCATCATCCCCAAAAGGAAATCCCACACCCATTAAGCAGTCACTCCCCATCCCCACTCCTCCCAGCCCCTGGCAACCCTAATCTGCTTTCTGTCTCTATGGATTTGCCTATCTGGGGTATGTCGCATAAATGGAATTATATAACATATGGCCTTTTGTATCTGGCTTCTTTCTCTTTGTGTAATGTTTCCAAAGTTCATCCATGTTATAGCACCTAACAGTACTTCTTTCAATAGTTAAATAAATAATATTTCACTGGCACTAGTGGTAAAGAATCCGCCTGCCAATGCAGGAGATGCACGACATGTGAGTTCCATCCCTGGGTCAGGAAGATTCCCTGGAGTAGGAAGTGGCAACCCATTCCAGTATTCTTCCCTGGAGAATTCCATGGACAGAGGAGCCGGGTGGGCTGCAGTCCATGGGGCCAAAGAGCGTTGAACACGATTGAGCAACTGAGCACATGAGTCTACCACATTTTATCTACTCAGCTGTTAATGGACATTTGGGTTGTTTCTACCTTTTGACTACTGTGAATAATGCTGCTATGGACAGTCCTGTATAAGCTTTTGTTTGAACCTCTGTCTTCGACTCTTTTAGGTAAACACCTAGGTGTAGAATTGCTGGGTTATGTGATAATTCTATGTTCAATGTTTTGAGGACCCTCCATCCTGTTTTACTGAGCAGGTACACCATTTTACATTCCCATCAGCAATATATGAGTGTTCCAATACATTCCCATCCTCACCAACACTTGTTATTTTCCATACAGGCATCCCAGAGGGTATGAAGGTGTATCTCACTGTTCTTTTAATTTACATTTCCCTGATGGCTAATGATGTTGAGGCCTTTTTAATATGTTTGTTGGCCATTTGTATATCTTCTTTGGAGAAATGTCTATTCAAGTCCTTTGCCCACATTTTCATGGGGTTGTTTGTCTTTTTGTTACTGAGATGTGTTCTTTAGATACTCTGGATATCAGACCCTTTTCAGATATACGGTTAGCAAATATTCTTTTTTCTCAATTTGAGTTGTTTTCTCCCTTTTGCGTCAGAAAGTTAGATTTTGAGATCTATTATTTCTCCAGTACCACATTTCTGGAATCCTGCCACAGAGGGCAAGACCTGATTCCTAAATTCTCCTGCCAATGACCTTCCTTTATTCTTCCATTAGTCTTACCTCCTGGTCACGTGTCAACTCCTTCAGTTGGTATGGCTTCTCAGGCTCCATGCTGAGGAAGATTCAAAAGTGGGAAGATTCTCATTGGGAAAGAGGACCACAATCCAGGAATCCTGCCATTCAGATCAGATCAGTCGCTCAGTCGTGTCCAACTCTTTGCGACCCCATGAATCGCAGCACGCCAGGCCCCCCTGTCCATCACCAACTCCCGGAGTTCACTCAGACTCACGTCCATCGAGTCAGTGATGCCATCCAGCCATCTCATCCTCTGTCGTCCCCTTCTCCTCTTGCCCCCAATCCCTCCCAGCATCAGAGTCTTTTCCAATGAGTCAACTCTTCGCATGAGGTCGCCAAAGTACTGGAGTTTCAGCTTCAGCATCATTCCTTCCAAAGAAATCCCAGGGCTGATCTCCTTTAGAATGGATTGGTTGGATCTCCTTGCAGCCCAAGGGACTCTCAAGAGTCTTCTCCAACACCACAGCTCAAAAGCATCAATTCTTCGGCGCTCAGCCTTCTTCACAGTCCAACTCTCACATCCATACATGACCACTGGAAAAACCATAGCCTTGACTAGACGGACCTTTGTTGGCAAAGTAATGTCTCTGCTTTTCAATATGCTATCTAGGTTGGTCATAACTTTCCTTCCAAGGAGTAAGCATCTTTTAATTTCACAGCTGCAGTCACCATCTGCAGTGATTTTGGAGCCCAGAAAAATAAAGTCTGACACTGTTTCCACTGTTTCCCTATCTATTTCCCATGAAGTGATGGGACCGGATGCCATGATCTTCGTTTTCTGAATGTTGAGCTTTAAGCCAACTTTTTCACTCTCCACTTTCAGCTACATCAAGAGGCTTTTTAGTTCCTCTTCACTTTCTGCCATAAGGGTGGTATCATCTGCATATCTGAGGTTATTGATATTTCTCCCATATATCTTGATTCCAGCTTGTGTTTCTTCCAGTCCAGCGTTTCTCTTGATGTACTCTGCATATAAGTTAAATAAACAGGGTGACAATATACAGCCTTGACGTTGGGACTTGCTTTTTTGGTACTTGACATCCCATCTTCATTTAGAAGCCTCCTTAGTGAATTTCTTCTTTCCTTTCCCTCCTTGTGATCAGTTGCTAAATTGTGTCCAATTCTTTGCAACCCCATGGACTGCAGCCTGTTAGAATCCTCTATCTATGGGATTTCCCAGGCAAGAATACAGGAGTGGGTTGCCATTTCCTTCTCCAGGGGATCTTCCCGAGCCAGAGATTGAACCTGAGTCTCCTGCATTGGCAGGAGGACTGAGCCACCAGGGAAGCCCTGTCCCTCAAAATTTTCACTCTCTCCTCTCAGCCGAAGTTGCCAAGTTTTTAACTAAATATACATGTATTTATTTGGCTGCACCAGGTCTTAGCTGTGGCATGTGGGATCTACTTCACTGACCAGGGATCAAACTCAGCCCCCTGCACTGCAAGCTTGGAGTCTGAGCCACTGGACCACCAGGGAAGTCCCAAGGTTGCCAGGTTTTAAATCTTATCTTCACACATCTTTTCTTCCCCAGTCTTGGCTCGTTCCCTCTCCTGGGTCTCTCTCCGTGGTGGAAAATGGAGGGCAAATTCGTAAGACTTGGGTGTGATGTTGAGAAATTGAAAGCACTCCAGCCCTGAACTCCCTTTGTCATGAGCCCCTCAGAGGAGACCTCGCTTTTAAGCCCATCTGTGTCAGGTACTGCGGAGAAGGCAATGGCACCCCACTCCAGTACTCTTGCCTGGAAAATCCCATGGACAGAGGAGCCTGGTAGGCTGCAGTCCATGGGGTGGCTAAGAGTCGGACACGACTGAGCGACTTCACTTTCACCTTTCACTTTCATGCATTGGAGAAGGAAATGGCAACCCACTCTGGTGTTTTTGCCTGGAGAATCCCAGGGATGGCGGAGCCTGGCGGGCTGCCGTCTATGGGGTTGCACAGAGTCGGACATGACTGAAGCGACTTAGCAGCAGCAGCAGCAGCAGTGTCAGGTACTGAGACCCAGATGTGAATGCCAAGGTCTGTGCAGGGCCCAGGCTGGCTGTTCAGACCCAAGAGTCATATTTTTAGCCCAAGGCTCCCATTCCTGCCAGAGGGCACATTTGCTGGGATGTGGCCATTTTTCCGATGGCCACCAGCCAGCCCATGGTCCCCTTCTGGGGCCCAGATGCTCCCATCTCTGGCCCTTCATTCAAGCTGGTCCTTCCATCTGGAATGTTCTTCCCCAGTCTCCTCTGATTAAACTCCACCCTTCCTTCAAAGCCTGGTGTCAAAAGCACCTGCTCCAGGAAGGCTGCCCCAGCCTCCCCGGCTGGAAACAATTTCTCCCTGGACTACGATCTTTTTTTCCTTCAGTTAAGATGACCACGTTTTCTGAACCATAACTGGGACTCGGGCTCTCTGTCACTGGTACAATTGCCTTTTGGAGAACAGGTGCAGAGAATATGACAGCAGGCCCATCCAGGAATCCCTGGCGCGTGGGATCACTGCACAAGCTGTAGGCTCACATTCCTAGATTGTACTGCAAGTTACTGCAGTTCTGAGCCGGGAGAGTGTGCTGCTGCTGCTGCTAAGTCGCTTCAGCCATGATTGACTCTATGCGACCCCATAGATGGCAGCCCACCAGGCTCCCCCGTCCCTGGGATTCTCCAGGCAAGAACACTGGAGTGGGTTGCCATTTCCTTCTCCAATGCATGAAAGTGAAAAGTGAAAGTGAAGTCGCTCAGTCACGTCCGACCCTCAGCAACCCCATGGACTGCAGCCTTCCAGGCTCCTCCGTCCATGGGATTTTCCAGGCAAGAGTACTGGAGTGGGGTGCCATCGCCTTCTCCAGGGAGAGTGTGCTACTATGTTGGAATCAGGCCTGGATGATTCAGACCCAGCTCAGGCCCATGCCTGTGTAGTAGGGAAGAACATTTGTATTCTATTACACGTTAAATCACTAAAGGGATGTTGCCTCTAAGCTTCAATGATACATAATGGCCCATCTCTGAGAACCGTGCCTCCCAGGTAATGAGCGTTAAACTAAAATACCTTTGTTTAGCTCACCAGGAAACCTTCTGACCAGGCTCACCTGGTAAATGACTGCAGGACGGGAGAAATGAACACAGACACTCCAGAGGCTGACCGGAACCAGGAAATGTTTGACTTTACTACCCCCTCTTTTTAGTATAAAAGAAGTGTGGATTCTAACTCAGGTAAGATGGCTCTTGGAACATAAGTCTATCATTTTCTCAGTTGGCCAGCTTTCAGAATAATCGCCATTCCTTGCTCCGACAACTCGTGTCTCAATTTATTGCCCTGTCTTGCCACAAGACTACAAGCTTGAACTCGGTGGCACCTAGAGGTAGCGAGAGCTTGATGAATCAGTTTTTATTTTTGTTGGGTTTGGTTTGCTGTTGTTGTTGTTGTTGTTTTTTAATTCCTCTCGAAAGTTTCTTGAATGAAGAGAGAAGTTATTTCTCACCTTGCCATTCCTCAGCACTCTGACTGGCTGCCATGATGGATCTCAGTAAATATTTTTTGGCTTCCCTGGTGGCTCAGATGGTAAAGAATCTGCCTGCAATGCAGGAGACCTGGGTTCAATCCCTGGGTCGTGAAGATTCCCTGGAGAATGAAATGGCAACCCACTCTGGTATTCTTACCTGGGAAACGCCATCCATGGACCGAGGAGCCTAATGGGCTACAGTCCATGGGGTTGCAAAGAATTGGACACGACTGAGTGACTAACACACACACACACACAAATAGTTTTTTCAGTTGGATGGAATGTCTTCACTAGACAGAATGAGTGGAGGCTTGGCTAAGACATGGGTGAGGGAAGGCAAGAGGTTCTGAGAACTGACTCACTGACTGACAGATGCATTTGTAAGAGGGCTGTCAGCTTCCTCTTTCACTCCTTTGGAACCCAGCTGTCATCTCTAAGGAAGCCCAGACTGTGTTTCCGGAGAGAGGGACCACAGGGAAAACCGTGGAGCGCGAGAAACCTCGTGGAAGAAGAGACAGTGCAGCTGCCTCAGTGACCCCAGTCGTACCAGGTGGAGTGGAAGAACCCACCCAGTTCAGTGCAGTCGCTCAGTCGTGTCTGGCTCTTTGCAACCCCATGGACTGCAGCACGCCAGGCCTCCCTGTCCATCACCAACTCCCGGAGTTCACTCAAACTCATGTCCGTTGAGTTGGTGATGCCATGCAACCATCTCATCCTCTGTCGTCCCCTTCTCCTCCTGCCTTCAATCTTTCCCAGCGTCAGGGTCTTTTCCAATGAGTCAGTTCTTTGCATCATGTGGCCAAAGTATTGGAGCTTCAGCTTCAATATCAGTCCTTCCAATGAATATTCAGGACTGATTTCCTTTAGGATGGACTGGTTGGGTCTCCTTGTAGTCCAAGGGACTCTCAAGAGTCTCCTCTGACACCACAGTTCAAAAGCATCAATTCTTTGGTGCTCAGCTTTCTTAAAAGTCCAACTCTCACATCCATACGTGACTACTGGAAAAACCATAGGCTTGCCTAGATGAAACTTTGTTGGGAAAATAATGTCTCTGCTTTTTAATATGCTGTCCAGGTTGGTCATGACTTTTCTTCCCAGGAGTAAGCATCTTTTAATTTCATGGCTGCAGTCACCATCTGCAGTGATTTTGGAGCCCAGAAAAATAGTCTGCCACTGTTTCCTTACTTGCCCTGAAGTGATGGGACCGGATGCCATGATCTTAGTTTTCTGAATGTTGAGCTTTAAGCCAACTTTTCCACCCATCCAAAACCCCCCAAATTGTGAGAAATTACAATTTGTAGTTGTTTAAATTTATGTATTTGTTTATTTTTGGCTGTGCTGGGTCTTTGTTGCTGTGAGCAGGCATTCTCTGCTGCTGCTGCTGCTAAGTCGCTTCAGTCGTGTCCGACTCTGTGCGACCCCATAGACGGCAGCCCAGGAGGCTCCCCCGTCCCTGGGATTCTCCAGGCAAGAACACTGGAGTGGGTTGCCATTTCCTTCTCCAATGCAGGAAAGTGAAAAGTGAGAGTGAAGTTGCTCAGTCGTGTCCGACTCTTAGCCACCCCATGGACTGCAGCCTACCAGGCTCCTCTGTCCATGGGACTTTCCAGGCAAGAGTACTGGAGTGGGGTGCCATTGCCTTCTCCAGCAGGCATTCTCTAGTTGTGGCTAGCAGGGACTCCTCTCTAATTGTGGTGTGCCGACTTCTCGTTGCAGTGGCTTCTCTTGTTCCAGACTCAAGAGCTCAGGCTCAGTAGCTGCAGCACATGGGCTTACTTTTTCCTGAGGCATGTGGAGTCTTCCTGAAGCAAGGACCGAACCCGTATCTCCTACATTTGCAGGCAGATTCTTAACCACTGGATCACCACGACATTCCCTGTTGTTGTTTTAAGCCACTAAGTTTTGGGGCTGCTTGTTACAAAGCAACTGATGACTGACAAGGCAGGCTCCAAGGTGTGTGAGATGAAAAAGGAAGAGCAGTAATAAGCAACATGTGCTGAATGCCTGCTAGTTGCCAGCTTGTGCTAACAGCTGATACCGTGTGCGCATCACCTCATTCAACGCTTGCGACAATCCTCTTCCCCAGTTTTCAGAGATTCAGTGAGTCAGAGCCACTTGTGTAAAGACACACAGTAAATGAGAATAGAGACAGAACCTAACTCAGAGGTGTCTGACTTTGAATCCTGCATTCTTTTCAGACCATGGCTCCAGGCTGGGGGCAAGCCCAGGGGAACGGCATAGACTCAGTGCCTGCTTCAGGGCTGAGCATGGACACCCACCGAAGAGGTGAGTTCAGGTGAGCTGACTGGGCCTCTGTGCTTTCTGGAACCTGTGGGTTGTGTGCATGGCCATGCCATGGACAAGACTCAGGCTCCGAGTGGCTGAAGGGAGGCTTGGCTCTGAAGCCAGATGGGGCCACCAGGAGAGGCTTCCAGAGCTGTCCCTGGACTCCTTGCCTGGGTCAGTGCTTTAAGGCTGGCTTCCTGTTTGTGTTCTGTGTCCAGTGGTCCCCCACTTCCCTTCCCTTCAGTGGGACATCGATTTGCCAGAGCTTTCTGAGGTCTGGAGGGCAAGAGAGGTTCTCTTGTCCATCTCACAGCCAGGCAGTGGTGGTGGATGAAGGTGCAGTAGCCTCAATAGATTGATCTGTAAAATGGGGTTGATGATAGACCCTAACTCACAGAATCATGGTGAAGAGGCTGTGATATACAGAAAGTGGGAGCAGTGCATCAAGCCCTCAACAAGTGTGTGTTCTCCTTTCTACTCAACTCTGTCACCAGCTCCCTATGGAAACTCGAGCAACTCAACAAATCTGTGTTTTAATTTCCTTACCCCAAAGTGCTCAATAAATAGTGACTATTCTTTTTGTGTGTGCGTCTGGTTTGGGTCTTAGTTGCAGCATGTGAACCCAAAGGTGCAGCATGTGGGATCTAGTTCCCTGACTAGGGATGGAACCCAGGCCCCCCACATTGGGAGCACCGAGTCTTAGCCACCGGACCACCAGGGGATGGAAAGAAACCCGGCAAAGTCTCAGACTCTCCAGGCAGTGGAGTGATGAGGGGCAGCTTTTCTGGCTTCCTTTTGAGGCCAGGACTACAGGGCACCAGCAGAGGTCAAATTCTGACCCTCAAGATTCTCTGTCCCTTCATTTTTTTTTCTTATTTCATTCAATCATCTCTTATTAAGCACCTACGATGTGATACAGATTGTGGGCTAGGGGAATTAAAAAAATGAACAATTCACTGAGTCTGTCTGGAGAAGCTCCTAGTCTTGTAGGGGCCACAGATATGTACAAAGATGAGGACCACCAAGAAGACTGGGACTGTGATAGAGGGAAGGTTGGAGTGTGCCACTGGGGGTTAAAGAAGAAGAAAGTAGAGGGGAAAAAAAGAGAGAGAGAGGAAGAAGAGGGAGCATAAACGGAGGCAACTTTCCAAAGGACTAAAAAGAAAAAAAAAAGACCTGAATATGACCAATGATGGGCTTTCCATGTTCCACGTGAAATTAACACAAAGGAAATAAATATCTATCCATAATGTGGTTTTAGAAAAGAAAATCATGAATAAAGAAATATATGTATGTGTTATACAAAAATATTAAATTTCAATGTAACCAAAAACAGTGAACACATTTTGGGACAAATAAAATTATGGATTCATAAAATCTGCAATTGGCTGTGAGAAATAGATGGAATCCTCCCCCTGACTCAGTTTAGGGGTTCAAAGAGATTTCTCCACTCATAAGCATAGTTTCTGAATATTTAAAAGAAGAAGAAGAAAAAACCCTAAGCTGAACAAGCTATGGCTTTTCCACTAGTCATGTATGGATGTGAGAGGTGGACCACAAAGAAGGCTGAGTGCCAAAGAACTGATGTTTTTGAACTGTGGAGCTGAAGACTCTTGAGAGTCCCTTGGACAGCAAGGAGATCAAATCAGTCAATCCTAAAGGAAATCAACCTTGAATGTTCATTGGAAGGACTGATGCTGAAGCTCCAATACTTTGGCACCTGATGCAAAGAGCCAACTCATTGGAAAAGACCTTGATGCTGGGAGAGATTGAGGGCAAGAGGAGAAGGGGGTGACAGAGGATGAGATGGTTGGAGGGCATTACTGACTCAATAGACATGAGTTTGAGCAAACTCTGGGAGATAGTGAAGGACAGGGAAGTATGGCATGCTGCAATCCATGGGATTGCAAAGAGTAGGACACACCTTAGCTACTGAATGACAACAAAACAAAACAAAACAAAACACTGAACTAACTCTTGTCCATTGCTTCAGGCCAGCTCTCCCCAGCTTGGCCCACTCAGTCCACACTTCCTTTCAATGTTCCAGCTCTGACTACTGCTGTTTACTTTATAGCTGTTGTTCAGTTGCCAAGTCATGTCTGACTCTTCTCGACCCCATGGACTGCAGCACACCAGGCTTGCCTGTCCCTCACCATCTCCTGGAGTTTGCCCAAGTTCATGTCCATTGAATTGGTGATGTCATCCAACCATCTCATCCTCTGTCGCCCTCTTAGTAACTTTAACAAAATGAAACTGGCACATTGATTGTTCCCGTCTACATTGCCCATAGTCTCTTGGGGATAGATGACCCCAGAGTCCAGCCCTGGTCCAGCTCTCACACTCTGGTCCCTTTCTCCTTCCTACCTCTGTCCTCTCTAGGTTTTCAGTTCTGGGAGAGCTTGATGGACACTTTCAGGGTCCTGGAGAAACCCCAGGTACCAGCCCTAACTGACAGTGTTAGTCCAAGGATAACAGCCCCTCTCCCTGTTCCAGCATCTTCGCCTTGTTTTCCCCACAGACCAGCACAGCTGGGGTCAAATCCTTGCTCCACCACCCATGACCTCAATTTCCTTATCCATCAAGTGGGAACAACAATAACTGTCTCCCATGTATTGAGTTATCTCTTGTGAAGTGCTTACCAGCCTGCCCAGCCCGGAAGAGTGCTCAGTAAAGAGTACCTAGCACTGTGGCTGTTGTCACCCCAGAGAAGTGCAGGATGAAAATGATTTCCTGAGTCTGGGACAAAAGCCGGGTTTCCTGGTGCTCGTGAAGCACGCCATTTCAACTCGCAGGGACTTAGCAGCCTTTGCTGTCCCCAGAGAGCGTCACTCTCCCTTCACGTGCCCACTTGACTTTCTCCCTTCCTGCCATCTGTAGTATTTCCTCACCTGTTTTCCAGAGCACTCAAAACCCTCCAAACTTTTCATCTTTTTTTTTTTCCTTTGGTCCTCTCTCTCCAGATAATAAAAGAGATAACCTCCTGATTCTTAAAGAGTTCCAGAGTCCCTTAACTCCCAGCCAAGAAAGTCAAGGGCCAGACACTCATTCATCTCCATTCCACAAACCAACCAATATTCACTGAGCGTCTACTATGTGTCAGGCACTACGGTGCTCAGTGCTAAGCATAAACTTCACCCTGATCCGAGTTAAGTTGAAGCGGGTTAACTTTCCTCCCAAGTCTGGCTGTGTGGCCTTGGACAAGTTCCTTCACCTCTCAGAGTCTCCATGTCTCACCTGTGAATTGGAACAATCAATATCCGCCCAGCAGTCGGGATGAAACGAGACCGATCACTCCCCCGCGGCTGGCCGCTCCCCGTCGGTGCTGACTGTGTGTATGGACAAGTGCCAGAGACGATTTGGATTCCCGGCTCCAGACGCATTTCTTTGTCTTTGCTCTTTCAAATCGCTTGCTTTCCTAAGTGCCCAAGTATCCAGACTAAAAAGCGAGAATGCCTCCTGAGCCCTCAGACCGCAGAGGTCTCCGGGGCAGCGTGCCTTCTCCCTGACCTTTTGTTTGGCCTTCACACACACACACACACAAACACTCAAGAGGCTGGGTTTATTATTGTCCGTCTTACGAAAATGTAATAAAGTATCTAGACTGGGCGACAACCTTGCTTTTGAATTAACAATGTATGATGCCTGCGGTTCCCTTTCCGGGCTTCTGTGAAATAACGTGTTGTAACAACAGCCGGGCTCCCCGTCTGGCGGCGGGCGCCGCAGTTCTGCGGGGGGGCGGGGGGCGGGGATCCGGGCTCTCACCGCCCCCCGAGCGCCCCCCGCCTCCCCCCACCCTTCCCAAGCCGCCCTGCGCCAGGGCCTCGCCCGCCCCTGGCCCCCTCCAGCCCACCCCCTCCTCTTCCGGCCCGCTCTGCCCGGCTCCCGACCCAACCCCGCCTCGGGGCCTCCTTCCCTTTCCCTCAGCCCCGCCCCTCAGGCACTCCTCCCCCCTCGCTCCCCCGGCCTCTTCAGGGGGCCCCCCATCCCAGATTCCCCCTCTCCCAGGCCCCCTACTCCCGGCTTCGTCTCCTAGGCCCTGCAGGCCCTCCCCTGGGCCCCTCGCGCGAGCTCGACCCCCCCTCTCCCGGGACCCCAGACACCCCTCTTCGGGCCCGGAGGCGGCTGGCGACCGCGGGTCCCCGGAGGCGCGGCAGGGGGCGCTGCGCGGGCTGAGGGGCGGCTGCGGGCTGAGGCGGCGGCGGCGGTGGCGGCGTGAGGAGGAGGCGGGCGGAGGCGGGGGCGGCGGCAGGCGGGGGGGCGGGGAGCCGAGAGCTGAAGGGAGGCGAGCGGCGAGACACAGGCTCCGAGGCTCCAGCGAGCGAGCGAGCGACGAACGAGCCCGGGAGGGAGGGAGGGAGCGAGCGAGCGAGCAGCCGCGCCGCCGCCTCGCAATCCGCCGCCATCCCGCCGCTTGACCGCCGCCCGATCGCCATCGCCCGGCCCAGTCGCGCCCGCGGAACTAGACCAGGTGGGCCCGGGGCGCCGGGCGGCTGGGGGCGGCGCGGGGCCGGGGCGGCGGCGGCGGCGGCGGGCGCGGCGCTAAAAGATGGAGGCGGCGCGGCCCGGGCCGGCTTTTGTCTCTCGGTGGCGGCTGACTGACAGCGGCTCTCGGGCCGGTCCGACCTTTGTCCGCGATCGCGGGGGCTCGGCCCGCCCCGCGCCGCCGTCGTCGGCCCGCGGGGGCGGGCTGGGGGCGACCGTGGGGCGGGGGGTGCGGCGGGCGGCCCTCTCCCCATTGTTGTAGCGGCGTCGAGCGGCCTGGGCTCGGGCGCGCGGCGGGATCGGGGCGCCCCCGGGGCCGGGGTCCTCCGCGGGAGGGGCCGCGGGGCGGCGGAGGCTGCGGAGAGCCGGGGGAGTCGCCTTTCCGGCCTAGATTCCGGCGGCCGCGGGTGTCTCGGCGGCCGGAGGAGTCTGGGCCGGTTTCCTGCCGCCCGGCCCCCCATCTTGCTTCCTCCTGAGAGCGGCCGCGGGATGCAGGGCCGGGGCCCGGGGCCGACCCTCGGGGCCGGGGGGCGGAGTCCCTCGCCCCCCGCCGGGTGTCCCCGAAGTTGGTGATCAGGGTTGCCGGCCTGGGTGCGAGGGGCCGGGGGCTCACAGCCGCCCAGACGGCCGCGCTTTGAGTGCGGGAACGAGAGCATTATTTTCAAAACACTTAATGCTCTGTTGCTGAAAATGTTTAATAATAAACAGGACCTCTCCCCGCTCAGGGCCTGCCAGATGGTTCCCCCCCCCTTCCTCCCCCCCCCCCCCCCCCCCCAAGTAAAACCCAGCACTGTTGAAATCGCGGGCCTCTGAAGAGTGGATTTGCCTTCGTGAAATTGGAAGGCTTTTTTTTTTTTCCTTCTAACCGTTTTTTCCCTCTTTCGAAATACCGTGGGAGGTCCAAGCCCACCTTGAGGCGAGCCGAGGAGGTGTTTTTCAGCCGAATGGTCGCTTGAAGGAAGTCGGGGGTAGGGAAGGGGGGCTGGGAGCTCTCCGGAGTGTGTCATTTGCTACATGGCTGCCCGAGAGAAACCTTTAGAAGGCTTTGGTTCACAGGATTGTTCAATTGTCCCTGAGATTGTTGTTTTTCTGTAAGGTTTTGTGTGCATTTTAAGTGGCCTTGTACATCATCCAGTTTGGTTCCTGTAACCGTCCGTTTGAAGTCTCAGCATGGTTTCTGGGAATCCACTTGCAGCCATCTAGCCCTGTTTGCGCAGTGCTGGGGTGTTAGGTGGGCCTGGGAAGGCCCTGACTTTGAGGTTCAAGCCTTGCTTGTGTCAAACAGCTCAGGTTCCCAGAGCCTTCGTTGACACACGTAGGGACATTGCATCCTCTCCCTCTTAAGGCCCGGCACACAGTTGGTGCTTGATGGTGGTTTCTCCTGGGGCTGTTTGTACACCTGCCATCAAGTCCTAGGATGGCAGCTGAGCCACTGGTGGTGCCACCCTTCGTGCTGAGTGGTCAGGCAGATGCCACAGGTGCTGGGCTGAGGCATGGCCAGGGAGAAGGATTGCAGGGCACAGAACATCACTGGGCTCTTGCTCGTTCAGCGCTGGGGCTCAGTGGGGAGACCAGGCTGGAGAAGAACAGGCTTTGGAGCCCTCAGGAGCTCCATCGACCTGGGCTGTGTGGCTGTGGGTTTCTCCCCTGGGATCGGGGTGCCTGCCCTTTCGGAGGCTGTTCCCGCAACTGGGTTTAAGGCACAGCAGAAAACATGAGATGCTCAAGGCTGAGGACAACAAGCAGAGGCCCAGGGAGTCCTGCCTCTTGAGGGTTACTGCTTTCTGTCGGGAATGGCAAATAAACATTTGCTTGGACACATGTGTCCCTTGGAACCTGGATTCTGGTCCTCATCGGGTTGGCTTACGCAAGTCTCAGCCTCAGCTCGTGCATCTGTAAAATGGGAATAATTACACCTTGCCTTGGGTATCTGTTGGGGCTTTTGGGAGCCTCACATACTATTTGCAGCAAAGCTCTTCCATCCATGGGAGGGTGATGAAAATGTATGTATGTATGTTTTTGTTGGTTATCTGGTTTTTTGGTGTCTTTTTAATTCCTGATCTTCTGCTCCTGTCATTTTGGTGGATGGAACCACCCCAAATTCTGTCCGCAGCTGATGTTTTGATTTTGCCTGGTAGCACCAGAAAGGCCAAAAGAGCGAGGCTACTCAGCCAAGTCTGAGGTTTGTGCTGTTTATGGGAGACCATAGGAAGGACTGAGGCTAGTTTGGGGAGACCGACCCCAGTCTTGACCATGGGTAAGGACTGAGACCTAAGTTACCTCTGGACCAAACCTATAGCTTGTTTGTAAAGGGCCCTGGAGACTGCTTGAACATAAGGTGGTTCTGCAGTCAGTGGGGAATTTGTTTCAGTTCATTTTGGCATTCCCACAACCACCTTGGTTTTGTTTTGTTCTGTGTGTGTGGTTTTTTTTTTTAAACCTCCTTGGAACCTTCTGGCCTCCTGGCTGTGTGACTGAGACGTTCTAGTGGGTCAAGTCATCCTTTCAATTTTCCCTGCTTCCTGCCTCTTGGGCCCATCCTTTCTGTCTGATTTCAGTCTGGCCCAGCACTGTGGAGGTTAGCTGGGTGGTGATGTGATGAATTCACTGCGCCTTCCACAACCTTTTTATTTACCTGTGAATTTCAGCTCTGACTGGCTCCCTAATGCTAACTGCACGGTAGAGGGGCTTGTTCCAGCCAGTTGTGGGTGCTTGTCTCTCCTTAAACATTCTGGGTCCTCTCCAGTCTCCTTCAAGCCCAAATGGGTAAAAAGAGAGTCTGGGGAAGGAAGAGCCAGAAAACCTTGGGAGAGAGGAATTTCAGGAATGGCAAGTCAGAACTAGTTCCTGCCCGGTCTAGTTGCCTGGAGCCTGGCCCAGGGATTTTTGTTGTGCCTTTTGGTTGGCCCATCCCCCACTCCCTTTTAAATTTCAGTGTTTTTTTTTTTTTTTCCCCCTGAAGGATTATTTATTGTGCTTTCAAGTTTTTTTTTTTTTATTGCACAAAGTACTGACTCATGTTGCTAATGGCTGTATGCTGGTTGTATGTCTCATTATTCTACCGCTTTAAGATTGCTCATTTCTGTATTTGTTTCTATTTCAAACCAGAATAGGCCAGTTGGGCCAGTACATGTATTTCTAAATTTGATAATGAGGCTTCTCTTTTGTCAAAGGTGTGTATCTTGCTCTGGGTGGGCAGGTGTTCAATAGGGCCTGTCTACACTAGATTTTAAAGCAGTGCATTTCCCTGTGAAAAAGAACATTTCTGAGATGTTGGGGTTTGTGTCCTGAATTTCATATTTTAGTCAGGGCAAACTAGACTGGCTTCTTTTCCAATCATAGCTTGATTTCTTTCTTAAGATTTTTTTCCTGGGGCTTGTATAGACTTAAACCTTAGATTTGTCCTTTGAACAAAGAAATAAAGGCATAATTTGGAAAATATATATACATATAACTGAGTCATTTTCCTGTACACCTGAAACTCAGTATTGTAAATCAACTATAAAATTCAGTGAAAAAAAAAAAAGGTAACGAGGTATATCACAGGACTATATTGAGTATCTTGTAATAGTGTATAAGGGAAGATAATCTGAAAAAGAAAAATATATGTAACTAGATCATTTTGCTGTACACCTTAAATGTGTTGTAAATCAACTGTACTTCAATTAAAAAAAAGAAAAGTAAGGACGTCTCTGGTGGTCTAGTGGTTAAGACCACTAGAAGACTGTGCTTCCAACAGAAGGGGTGCGGGTTTGATTTCTGGTCAAGGAACTAAGATCCCACGTGCCTTGTGGCACAACCAAAAAATAAAGTAAAACAAAAAAAGAAAAGGCATGGCCTGTGGTGCTGGAGATGAGAGAGAGGTGGGAGATGGTGAGCTTTCTGATGGAATAAAATTGTTTGGACAGGCTTTTGGGTGAACAAGGTGCCGTTTGGACTGGCGTCTTGTGCCATTTGGACTGGCGTCTTCCCCTGGGAACAGGAGGACCTGGGCTTTGCTGTAGGTGGTGTCGCTGTGCCTCTGTGGGTGGCACGTGGGAATCTGCTCTGGGAGGGAGGCCTGCCTTCCTGAGTTGAGCCAAAAGTCTTGGTTGGGCTTGTTCTGAGCTGTGCTTGCTTTTTTTTGGTGGTGGTTTTCTGTGTGGCCTGAGCTCAGGGCTGGGTTGCTCCTGTGAGGGTGTTGGCTTGTGAAGCTGTGCAGGTGGGGAGGTGTCTGTGGGCAGAGCGTGGTCTATCTTGAGTTGCTGGCAGTCCTTCACATTCTCCCAGGTGACTTCCTTCCGCTCTCACCTCTGCAACTGGTTTTGTAGCTCTGCTCTGTATTCTTCCTCCTTTCAAGAAAGCTGCCAGCCTTTTCCTCCTTGTGGTAATGCAGAAACAGTATGTGTTGCTTTTAGAAGTCACTGCTGGACTTTGGCCAAGCATGGTGCAAGGCCCTTTAAGTACTTTTCCCCCAAAAGCAACCTTTCCCCTGAGGGGTGGGGGGACTGCAAAATATTAAAAAGAATAAAGACAAAAATAAAAACACAAATCACCTCTAACTTCACCATCCAGAGATAACTGCATTAAGACTCGTGTATTTCTTTTCTTTGATTATATGTTTTTTTCAAAATTAGAAAATACTGCTGTATACACTATTCAGGGGTTATAGATCCTCTTAACGTTATAGTATATTTCCCCCAGTTATTGAAAACATGATTTTTTAATAATTGTGTAATTGCTGTTACATGGATATGTCATGATTTACTTAATCCTCCATTATTAGATTGTTGTTACCCACTTTTTGTTCTTACAAACAAGACTTTAGGGAGCATCCCTGCTTACAAAGCCTTGGGTCCACATTGCTGTTTCCTGTAGGTGGAATTCCCAGTTGGAGGGTGTGCAGGCTCCTGCTTTGGCTCAGCAACAGTGTCTCCTGCAGCCCTGGCTACCTCTATGTCCAGCCTCGGTCACAAGGTGGCTTCCTTCTTAGACCGCAGAGTTCTGGGTGTCTCAGTCCTGGCGAAGCCCTTTGATGAGTGCAGTTGGGGTCTTACTCTGTTTTCTGGCTTGGGTGTGGACAAAGGTCTCGATTTAGACATTTACTGTTCTGGGACTTAGACGTGGATGCCCCGCTCATGTTCCTCAGGAGCTCGTGTCCAGTGCGGGGAGACGGCACCTCCTTAGAGAGGCCTTCCAGGCCCCCAGCCCATCTCCATCATCACCCTCCGTGATTCTTCCCTAGCCCCTGCTGCTGTTCTGTTTGCTTTTTTCCTCTTGCTTTTCTTTTCACAACTTTAAATACAGGGTTTTTGTTGTTGTTGTTGTTTTAAAAAATTATTGTGGGATAGAAATGACATAAGATTTACCATTGCAGCCATTTTAAGTGTGCAGCCTAGTGGCATAAAGTACATGCCCAGCGTTGTGCATCCACTGTCTCCAGAACTGGATCGTCTCCGCAGGCTGAAACTCTGCGCTGATTAACACGCCCTCCTCTGCCAGCCTTTCCCCCTGCCTTAGGCCCTGGCAGCTTCTAGTTACTGTTTGTCTCTATGACTTTGGTTAGTCTGGGTCCCTCAGATAAGTGGAATTGTCCGATATTTGTCCTTTGGTGAATGGCTTCTTTTACTTAGCATGGTTTTTCAAGGTTCATCTATCTGTGGTGTTGTGGCATGTGTCTGAATTCCATTCCTTTTTAAGGCTGAACAGTAGTCTCTTACAGGCTTCCCTGGTGGCTCAGCTGTAAAAGAATCTGCCTGCAATGCAGGAGATCTGGGTTTGATCCCTGGGTCGGGAAGATCCCCTGGAGGAGGGCCTGGCAACCCACTCCAGTCCGAGAGCCTGGAGAATCCCATGGACAGAGGAGCCTGGTGGGCTCACACAGAGTTGAAGGCAACTGAAGCGACTAAGCAGCAGCAGCAGCAGCAGTCTATATTATACACACAGGGACCACATTTTGTTTATCCCTTTGTCTGTAGATGGCCTACAACTTAGAAATACTTTGGGTTTTGTTGTTGTTGTTGCTGTTTGTTTGTTTCTGTGCCGCCCTGCATGCAGGATCTTAGTTTCCCCACTAGGGATCCATCCTGGGCCCCCTGCAGTGGTGGCACAAAGTCCTAACCACTGGACTGCCTGGGAACTGCCCAACATTTTTGCTGTGTTTTTTTGACTCGCCCTTACCCCCCAGTGGAATGCATGTCACATGAAGCGGATTCTTCGATTCCCGCCTCCCGATGCTGTGCATCTCACACAGACGGCTCTGCATCTGTACGTGTTGGGTGAGAAGTTGAGCCCAGCTCGGCCTGGATTCAGGTGGTCAGGGAAGGCCCTCTGGAGAACGTAGCTGACTTGAAGTAAGCACCTCTTGAAAACAGGGAGCCCTGGAGTATTAAAAATGTGTTTCTAAGTTGAAATGCCTGGGCTGCAGAAGAAAGCTAGTGAGTCAGCTTGCTTTCCAGAGCGCTAGGCCCTTCAGTGTGGATGCGGTGAGAGTGCTGGCGGTGGGGTGGGGGGGTAGGACTTCAGCTCCAGGCCTTGAGTTGATTTTCCCAACGTGCTTCGAGCTCATCTCTGTGTGGAATTGGGGGGGTGAATCTCACTGCCGCACCAACTGGAAAAAGGAGGTCACCTCCAGCACTCTCTCCACGCTTCCTTTGTTTCTTTAGAGCTTTTTTTGGCAGGTGTTGTTTACATCCAGTTCAGAGCTTAAAGAACTGCTCTGTTCCAGGGTGTGCAGAACACACAGGCTGGTCTGGGAGGGCCAACCTGTCCGCGGGTCTGAATGGGCTGAGTGTTCAGAAATAGCTGGGGAGAGTGGAACACTGCCCTGAAGCATAAAGTGGAATTCTTTCTGATATAAAATTAATTGCAAAAATATACTTACTGGGGAAAAAAAAAAAGCAAGTGTGTGTAGAAAAATGAATGCTCTTCTCTTCAGCTTCCAAGGCAATAGGCGTCATTTATGTTCGGTGTGTTTATCCTTCTCATACTAAAGAGCAAAGATGGGCTCATGCTGCTGTTTTCTTCATTTTCAAATTTAATCATGAGCTTTTTTCCCCCAGACTAGTATATACAGATCTATCATACTGTTAATGTTTTAAAAATAATATTTGTAAGGTTTTTTTTAACATGCATGTGTATGGAAGAAGAAAACAAAAATAGGTCTTAATCTTAACCTTGGCCCAGACAGTCCCAATTGACTTGTTTTAGAAAGTACTTAGGAAAATTAAATCTATATTGAAAAACATAAGGGTTCTTCCCCAGTCTCTCTGAAAGGAGACCGTTGTTTGAAGTTTTTTTTTGTGTGTGTGTGATTCCTAGCAGGGAAGAAAAATAATGCACATTATCCATTCCGTGTGTGTGTGTGTGTGTGTATAGACCTACAGCAGGCTGCCCCTCAGTTAATGTCGTGGTGTGCTCCATGACACCTGTGTAGACTGATTACATCATTTATTTTAGCGACTACAGAGAATGATCTGTGGATTCACATGATTTTACCCTGTTTCCTATCGGTGGACGTTGGGCTATTTCTAATTTTTGGATAATAATACAGTTTTGGTGAAATTCAGTCAAATTTGTCTTCATAAACATAAATTTGTATGTGATAGCACTTGAGAGTATGTTTCTGTAGTGTGGGGTCTTCCCGTTGAGTAGCGTTTCGGTAAGAGTTCTGTTAAACTCTTTTTCAAAAAATTTTGTGCCAATTTACATAAGTAGTATACGAGAGTGGGTGTTTCTGAACTGGGGGCTTTTCTAAATGAATCATTTGAGGTCATTTTGGGCACGCACGTTTCCCAAATTAAAAGCAGCGACTGTTGAAGGCTTCCTGTGGCCTGGTGTAGGATCTCAGCCTTTGATTGGCATTGACAGGCACAGCAGAGGTGGCGTTCCCCGAGGACTCCCAGTGCAGGTGCCTGGGCATCTGCTCAGATGAGGCCGGTGGGGGCTGGTGGGGACGATGTGTGGAGAGGCGCAGGTAGCCAGGTTTACTTTGCTTTTCCTTTTTGTTTTCTTCTAGCCTTTGTGCATTCAGAGACCACCCCGTTGGGGAGTTCTCACAGCAGCCCTTCAGCGGGGTTCTGAGGCTTGGTTACAGCCCTCGGTGGTCTTGCTGCTGGGGTGCGGCTGACTGTATGGGAGGGGTTTATCTGGAGGCCTCTGCTCTCTTGCTCCCAGTTCTCTACTCATCCACTTGGTCTCTGGCCCCCACTTTCCCCGCCTGTCTATTCTAGGAGCTCACACCTAGTGGGCGAAGTGACTACGGAAATGAAGCCCCTGGAGATGCCTGGGTGGGATTTCATCAGGCCAGGTGCTCCGGGAGGCGAGTGCCCAGGGCGGGGTGCTGTGGGGAGTACAGGGTGCCGGCCCTTGCGCTTGCTATTGTTAGTTGGAACCTGGAGAGAATCCATCAGATTCCTTTTCCTGAGGGAGAATAGCCCTTGGCTTTGGTCAGCTGTCTTCATATCCAGGTTCTTCCACTTGTGAGCTGTGTGATTAAGATGATTTAATCTTCTGGAGTCTCCATTCTCTTTGTCTGCAAAATGTCACAGTGACACCTGCCTCCTAGCATTGGGGGAGGATTCAATGGGTCCTACGCTGAAGTGTTTCTAAGGTGCCTGGCACAGGTGGGCAGGCGCTCAGTAAACAGTAGCTATTAATGGCTCCTGGATCCAGCACTAGCTGAGGACCTGGGGGTTTGGAGCAGGCAGGTTTATACACTTGGGGCTCTTTAGTTTGCTAGAGGTTGGGGTTTCTAATTGTGTGCTCAGTCCTGTGCTGAAGATTTAAACCCAAGTCTCACAGCCCCTGCCCTCACCGGCAGGAGCTCAGACAGTGTAACTAAGGGCCTCCCTGGGGCATTGACGCTCTCCCTACTGTCCACTCTGTCCAAGGTAAACACCCCCAACAGGAGCATCTGATCACTGCCCGCTGCCCTTCACTGAGTTTGTTCTTTTCTTGGAGAGTTTTAGGTAAATGTCTTGAAAAGAATAAAGACAAGGTTTGTTGAAGTTGATGGCGTCAGGCAGACAGACCTTCTGGACCTTAAACAGACCTCCTTCGCCCCTGTTTGCATATGTGAGCCTCTGGTTCTCAGTCTGCCCAGAGGGGATGGAACTTGCCTCCCAGGGTTGCTCAGAAGCAGGACGCCATGTCGATTCTGGACCGCCACGTTTGGTGGTGGTGTAGTCGCTCGGTCGTGTCCGACTCTTGTGACCCCATGGACTGTAGCCCGCCAGGCTCCTCTGTCCATGGGATTCTCCCCACAAGAATGCTGGAGTGGGTTGCCATTTCCTTCTCTAGGGGATCTTTCCCACCCAGGGGTTGATCCCGGGTCTCTAGCATTGCAGGCAGATTCCTTACTGACAGAGCCACCAGGAATTCTCACAGCTCAGTTTACCCAAACACTAAAAGAACGTAATGAAATGACAGGACAGGCCTGTGACACAAACCCCAAACACTCCAGAAAGTTCACAGGGTAGAAAATCAGTCATTCCTTGCAGTTGCTCTCTCTCTTTCAGATTGAGAGATGAGTGCTGTCTTAAATAATTTCGTTTTCTAATAATGGGAATGTTTTAACCACCTGTGAGTGCTTACCCTGGCATGACCACTGGGAAACGGGAGCTAGGAACCTGCCTTTATGTGTATATACTTAGACGTCCTGTGTGTGGTTCCCCAGCGCTGTCACTGTGGCCCTTTCCTGCCTGGAAAGGGCCATGGTCGCTGTCTGTCCACTTGGATGAGTCCTCGCGCCGTGTTGGTCGCGTCTGGCAGCAGCAGAGCATAGGGTTCGGCAGGCACTGCTCTCCACAGGGCGTCAGGCGAGTGATGAGGTGTTGGCGTGGGGAGTCCGGGGAGTGGGGGCAAGGTGGGCGTGTGCTCTGTGACGCGGCCTTGTCGGGAAGGGGCAGCACAGTCTGTGATAGCTGGGAAACGGGGGCTGTGAGAGCAGAGCTCTGTCTGGAGGGGGCTGGTCCTGTAATAGCCGATTCTCATTAATAACCCTCTGGGAGGGATTGGGGGCAGGAGGAGAAGGGGACAACAGAGGATGAGATGGCTGGATGGCATCACCAACTCGATGGACGTGAGTTTGAGTGAACTCCGGGAGTTGGTGATGGACAGAGAGGCCTGGCGTGCTGAGATTTATGGGGTCGCAAAGAGTCAGACACGACTGAGCAACTGAACTGAACTGAACTGAACGTCAGCCTGTGTGCGTGCGGATGCGTGGCTCCTCTTCTCCAGTGCCGAAAAGACAGATTGGCATCCTCCTGAAAGCCCCTGAGCAACACTTGGCCCTCCTTTTTGGGGTTCTTCCTTTTCAGACCTGGTCTTGCCTGATTGGTGGCCCGGGACTGTCATCGTTCTGGGTTTCCTCTGGAGTCTGAGGCTTGGAGAATAAATGGCATACGGATTCCCAGGCTATAGTCCTTTGGACGTTGTTGGATAGCGTTGAAACCAACCCAGCCCTTTTATCCCCCTGCCTTCATTATGTGTGTGTGTTAGGCACTCAGTCGTGTCTGACTCTTCTGCGACCCCATGGACTGTAACCCACCAGGCTCCTCTGTCCATGGGATTCTCAGGGCAAGAATACTGGAGTGGGTTGCCATTCCCTTCTCCAGGGGATCTTCCCGACCCAGGGATCAAACCTGGGGTCTCCTGCATTGCAGGCAGATTCTTTATCATCTGAGCCACAAGGGGAAGCCCTGCCTTCAGTATATTGGGATTTTATTTTCTTCCAAGAGGAGTGGCTTGGGGTGCTTAGTTATTGATGGACCATCTCTGTCACAGCACACACCCTGCTGCAGCGGCTTAGCTCTGAAGGGGCATGATAGAGTGCGAGAGGGCATGGTGCGGCCTTGGCCTGGTCCTTCACTTCTTAGCCTTCACTCCCTCATCTACGGGAGCCACAGAGGACGGCCACCCCAGCGCTGTTGGCAGGATCCTCTGCACAGCTGTAATTACTATTCTGCCAGCCTGGTGGAGTAATTCCCTGCTCGGATTAGAGGGAGGCGTTGCCCTCCAGGTGGAATGCTTTGTTGCTAACAAGCCTCCTCTGGGGCCGCGTGCAGCCTGAAACTGGGGAGGGCGGTGGGTGGAGGAGGGCTGCCTGGGGAAGACAGGGTCTGTTCTAAGGGTGCTGTGTGCCACATCCCCGTGGGCATGAGCTGCCGGAGGGCTTCCCGTGTGATGACCTGATTATAGAGGTCTGGGGTCTGAGCCCTGCTGGTTTCTCTGCACTGCGTCCCAGTTCTCCTCTCCTTCCTCACCTCTCTCTCTGCCCTGCGGTTCTTTGGGCACAGACTAAAAATAGGCTTCATAGAAATGTCAGACAGCACAGGAGTATTGGCCCGTGTGTAAAGTTACATGTAGCAGGACGTTGGCTGTAGCATTATTTGTCACAGGACAGGGTTGGAAATCAGGTACATGTCTGGAGAGCATGGGTAAACACATGTGGCACAAATGTGCAGTGAAATACCAGGCAGGCTTAAAAAGAGTCTCAGGGTGGTGTGCATTTTCTTGAAAAAAAAAAAAAAAAAAAGACCACAGTGTGTAATAAAAAGAAAGCAAACAATAGTAAAAGAAAGAAGTTTCTGCATAGTACAGTAACAACCCTCATCTATAGAATAACAATCCAAGACCACAAACTGCTGATAGCTTTACACAGCATCCACCAGGTTCACGTTGTTACCTTTTGAGTTGGAGTGACTTGTTCTGCGTATTTTAGGATCATTTGAATTTGTTACACTGAATGTGTATTAGAGATACCTGTTAGTTAACAGAGATAACTAATTACAGAGGTAACCCATATAAATTCAAATGAAGACACATATCTATGGGCCAGACCCCTGGGTTGGTGCGGACTGGTGCCTTACTGGCTCTTTCCTGGTAAGAGCATCATCCAGGCTCTGAGTTTTGCTCAGACTTGCCTCAAGTGTCTCACCTCCTGGTTCCAGGGCCCTGATGGGGGTCACAGGAATCCAACCAATTCAGTTATGTCTGTTTATATATCACGGGTCCTCAGAAATTGCTCTGTTGAGCTGGTTAAAGGGAACAATCCAATACAAATGCCATCTCCAACTTCTGTTCTCTGCTAAATCAGATTTTACAATATAGATTGCAATGGCATTTGCAGAGTGCTTCTCACTTGATAATTCGCCATTATTTGGAGGCAGAAAAGGAAGGAGAAATGGAAATAGAGCTTATGTGTCCTGTGTTTCTTTTATTTGCCAGGTCCTTGCTAAGTTTTGACCCTGGGCAGGGAGACCTTTGTGTGGCACATCCGTCCAGCTGTCCATCCCTGGCTGTATGTTGAAATTGCCTTAAGTTTTTTATTTAAAATTCTTTTTCTACTTGCTAAGTGAACTGCATGTTGAAAAGGTGAGATACGCCAGTAGCTCTCTGCAGGTTGCAAATGGATTTCTAGCTGAGTCCTCTCTCAGGCTTCAGCTTAAGCTAGTGTGCCGCTGAGCTAGGTGAACAGGGACTGACCCCACTGCCCGTGAAAGAAGGAGCTGTAAGAGTTTTAAGTAGATCAGCAATGATGACGATGGTCATCGGATACATTGAGCAAGTGCTGTGCTTGGGGAGACGCGAGGCAGACCCCAGTGGGTGAGGAGCCTGTGGCCGGCGCACACCATGTGCCCGTTGGACCCTAAATTAAGAGTGGGGTTCTTTACCTGATGCTTCCCTGCTCAGACCCCACTCCACCCTGGGCCAGACTCTCCCTGCACAGTCACCAGGGGCCCAGGGGTACGGACAGAGCCTGGGAGAACTGGGGGCATTTTATTTTGGGCCTCAGGGCCCCTTGGTGGCCAGCGTGGACCCTGTAATCACAGTAGCAGGTGTTTCTCCAGTGCCCAGCACTCCTGGAGGAGTGCCTGGATGTCAGACTTGACTGGGTTCAAGTTCAGGTTTTGCTGTGCCTTAATGGCACCCCACTCCAGTACTCTTGCTTGGAAAATCATGTGGACGGAGGAGCCTGTTAGGCTGCAATCCATGGGGGTCGCTAAAGAGTCGGACACGACTGAGCGACTTCACTTTCACTTTTCACTTTCATGCTTTGGAGAAGGAAATGGCAGCCCACTCCAGTGTTCTTGCCTGGAGAATCCCAGGGACGGGGGAGCCTGGTGGGCTGCCGTCTATGGGGTCGCACAGAGTCGGACACGAGTGAAGTGACTTAGCATAGCATAGCAACCTGAAGCTAGTGACCTTGGGCCAGTCATTTAGCCTTCCTGAGCTTTGGTGTCTTGTCTGTAATTGAGGGTACAGATACTTTTCTCTAAGTGGCTATTTTGTTCCAAAGAACTGTTTTAAATTTCAGCTTTATTCAAATGTGCTCATTAAGTTACTTTTGGCTGTTTTCTTTGTTAATTGTTTCTGCTTGCCTTCACATTCATTTGTGTCTTTTTTCTGACTTCTTATCAGATGCTTAATTTCGTTCTTTTCTGTTAGGAATTTTAAGTTTTTAGATGATTAAGTTTCCTCTGAGTACAAATTTGTCTTTGTTTCAGGCGTGGTGGTCTTTTCTCCATCTGTGCTATTTTCTAGGTATTCTGCAACTATGATTTTGAATTCCCCTTTGAGTCAAAAGTTTTTTAAGAGGGAGTTTTAGGTTTCCCAACTGATAACGTTATTTTTACTTCAGCTCTCATTACATCTTGTTTTATTGCACTGTGGTTGGAGATTTTTGCTTTTTCAGGATTTGGGGCTTTCCTTGAAGTCATACGTATAGAGTAACTTTTTGAACATGTTTGCTGATGTACCTTTCACATGACTCATTAGTTTCTGTTTGAGTGGGCTTTAGATCAAATGTTACTTAAGACCAAGGTTTCGCGATTTCTGTGTTTCCAATGTTATCTACTTATAGTGATTCTTTTCATTCTTAAATTATTCTATAAATATAGGTTCATGACAGTTGTATTTTCATTGTGGAGTGTACTCCCCCCCACCCCCATGTAAAAATGACCGCTTCATTCTGCCTATGTGTCTGGCTTTTTTCATCAGTGTTATTACATGTATTTGTGAGTTTCACCTGTGTAGTTGTGTGTGTGTTTATTCCTTCTCATTTATCTTTTATCCAGTTTTATTGAGATATAATTGACAAGGTGTACAGGATAGTGACTTGACTTTCATACACTGTAAAATGATTACCCACAGTAAGTTTAGCGAATGTCATCTCATACAGATAACAAAATTAAAGAAATAGAAAAAACTTTTTTTCCTCCTGATGAGAACTAGGATTTACTAACAGATTTTCATATATAACATACTGCTGCTGCTGCTAAGTTGCTTCAGTCGTGTCTGACTCTTTGCGACCCCATAGACGGCAGCCCACCAGGCTCCCCCGTCCCTGCGATTCTCCAGGCAAGAACACTGGAGTGGGCTGCTATTTCCTTCTCCAATGCATGAAGGTGAAAAGTGAAAGTGAAGTCGCTCAGTCCTGTCCGACTCGGAGCGACCCCATGGACTGCAGCCTACCGGGCTCCTCTGTCCATGGGGTTTTCCAGGCAAGAGTACTGGAGTGGGGTGCCATTGCCTTCTCCGATTTAACATACAGTAGTGTTAATTATGTTTACATGTTATACATTGCATTCCTGGTACTTACTTATCTTGTGACTGGACATTTGTACCTTTTGACCATCTTCATCCTTTCCCTCTCCACTCCCCTCTGGTAGGCACATATCTGCTCTCTTTTTCTGTGAGTGAGTTATAGTTACTTAGTTACTTAATTACTGGCACTTTGTTTAATTGGCCCACAGCACTATATTGGTTCTTGGTACACAGCATAGTGATTCAGTATTTTTCCACGTTTCAAAAGCTCACCACGGTAAGCCTAGTTACCATCTGTCTGTTCCTTCTCATTGTTAAATAGTATTCTGTTATGTGAATATAGTGGCTTCCCTGGTGGCTCAGACAGTAAAGTGTCTGCCTGTAATGTGGGAGACCTGGGTTCGATCCCTGGCTCGGGAAGATCCCTTGGAGAAGGAAATGGCAACCCGCTCCAGTACTCTGGCCTGGAAAATCCCACGGGGGAGCCTGGTGGGCTGCAGTCCATGAGGTTGCAGAGAGTCGGACATGACTGAGCGACTTCACTCTCACTTTCCTGTGAATATAGTATTTGTTGGTTCTAGTAGTGATAGATTTTTTAGCTTGTTTCCATTTTGAGCTATTCTGAATAGTGCTGGCTGCCATTAACACTCTGACACATCTTTCATGCGTGTGAGTATGTGTTCTCTTGGGTTCATACCTAAGAGTGGAACTGCCGAGTCACAGGGGAGATGCTTGCTCGGCTTGAGTGGACGGCTGCCTGTTTTCAGAGACGCTGGCGGTTGGCATGCCCGCCGAGGGGCAGGAGCAGCGTCCTCCACACTGTAGCGCTCGCTGTCAGGTTGTGTCGGCCCTCCCCACACTGGTCTCCGGATTCCGTGTCATTCCAATTCCAGACTGATTTCTGAAATTGATATGAAAATCAAAGGCCAAGGATAATCAAAGCATCCTCGAAGAACACAGCTGATGTACTGAAGAACACAGTGCTAGATGTGAGGACTTGGTAAGAACTACATAAGTAAGGCATCGCAGTGTCGGCAGAAGGATAGACAAATAGATGGATAGAATGGAACTGATCTTGAAACAGACTGCGCATGAATAGTCACTTAATTTGTGACAAAGGTGCTACATGACAAATGGGAAAGGTGGCCTTTTCAAAAGTACTGGGCGGGGACTTCCTCCGTGGTCCAGGGGTTAAGGCTCAGCCTTCTAACATACGGGGCATGGGTTCAATATCTGGTTGGGGAACTAAGGTTCCACATGCCATGGGTGTGGCCAAAATTAAAAAAAAAAAACAATATTAAATAAAAAGTACTGGGAAAGTTGGATTCTCTGTATAGGGGTGGGGGGAGAATTTTTCTACCCAAAATCATATCCAGGATCAGTTTTAGGTAGATTACAGAGCTAAACATAAAAGAGAAAACAGCTTCTAGAATAAAACAGGAGAATTAGCTTTATGATCTTGGAGAAGACAAAATTCTTTAAATAGGATACAGAAAGCACTACCAAAATAGGAAAGATTTATAAATTGAAGTGTACTTGAAACTTCCTATATTCTTGAGCATTTGATTACAGATGCTCCAATAAAATGCAACACATACTGTTTTGCGATTGCCCAGATGCCTTAGAAGACCTGCCAGCCCCGTCTGCGCGGGCCCCGCCCTGCTTCCGTCAGGGCTGGTCGGCTCTTGCTGTAGTGCCGCTGCCATCGTGGGCTGTGGGTGGTGGTCCCTCTGGGTCTTGTCTCTCTGTGCTGGATCCCTTGTTTCTTGCATCCTGTGTGTATCATCAGTTGGGGGAACGTGAGCATCAAGTAACAGCAACTGTCTTAAGCTGTCTTAAACAATAAGGATATTTATTGGCTCAAGTAAGTAGAACTCCAGAGGTGGGCAGGTTCTGGGTGTTGGTCCTTTGTGGGGTGTCGCTAAGGAACCAGGTGGGTCACTGGTAAGGAGGCTGAGTTTTTCCTTTAGACCAGGTGTGCCGCTCGCCCAGCTGGGTATGGGCCAGCCTCTCAGGCCTCTTGTCTGCCTAGGGGAGGACTAGCTCACTTCCTCTAGAAAGGAAGAAGGGAGAACTGGCTTCCAGGCAGGAATGGCTACTGCATTTATTTGCCTCTTGTTCACTAGAGCATCTTTCCCTGCAACTTTCTAAGAACATAAATGTTCTGTGGCCTTGTGTGAGTTGAAAACGTCCTTCCATCCCCACACTTGGCTCGGTCAGCTGGATACGAGGGTTAATGATGCTCATGAGAGTCAAGTCACTGGCTCATGAGGACTCACTGCCATTCCCTTTGTTCCTCCCTGGGACCTTTTTTGTGGGTGGTGGTTGGCTTTTGGCAGCTTTGGGGTTCTTGTCTTTATCCCTGATGTCCTGAAGTTTCCCGTTGTCCTGTGTTCTTTTTACACCCATTTCTCTGAGCACTTGGCAGGTCCTTGCAGTCTTGTGTACTTCAGCTCTGGGAATTTCTCGTGTAATTTTTATTTGATAATTTCCTTCCTCTTGTGTTTCTGGAGATCTTAGTTAAATTTGGACCCTTGGATTAATCTAATTTGGGGTAGGAGTAGAGACTAGTATTCATTTATCCCCCTTGTTAATTTTTCTGGGAGATCCTTTGTCTTGCATTTCTTCTACTGATGTGAAAGTTAAAAATGTGTAAGAATAGTTTGGATTTATAGAAAAGTTGGAGGTTCTGTATATTCTGCTCCCAGTTTCTCTTAAAAAGATCTTCCATTATTATGGTCCATTCGTCCTGGCTACTTAAGCAGTGTTTATACACTGAAGTCTGTTTTATTCACATTTCCTTGATTTTTGCCTAATGTCCTTTTTCTGTTCTAGGATACAATGTCTAGTTGTCACGTTTAGGTTCTTTTAGGTTGTGACAGTTACCAGATTTTCCTTGTCTCCAGTGACCTTGAGAGTTTTGAAGAGAGATTTTGTAGAATGCTCCTAGTTGTGATTTGTCTGGTACTTTTCGCATGGTTAACCTGACATTATGGGGGTTTGGCTGTCTTGTCTTTAATTCTTCCTTGGGCTTTTTCCTGTTTTCTGATTGCCCCTTAAGAGAAAAAAAATCCTGATGCGTGCATGCAGCATCTTCTCTTAATTTCCTCAGGACATTAATTAAAAAAAAAAGTCTTTGGTTCCTGGGGCCTTGTCTGTTTCCTCCAGGTTCTTTTGTTTGTCTGTTTATTTGGTTTCTGTCTTTCAGTCAAGGTCTCGGATGAACACAGCTGATTGGAAAACCTGGTGGGTGGGTCAGAAGGAGCTCTTGGGGGTGGGGTGGGTGAGTGAGAAGCCATCCTTTTATTCTTGAGTCCCCAAGAGCCTGCATTTTTTGAGAAGACCCCTTCTTTGCCAGGAGTGTGGAGACCTCGAGGGAGGCAGTCTTGTTTGTCTCCGTCTCTCCTGTGAGGCCAACCGCAGAGGGAGTCTCAGGCCCTCAGGGTCTGCGCCTCAGGTTTTCACTTAGCTTCTGTTTTTAGCTCCTTTCTTCACTCCCATCACCCTTTTTGACCTGGTGTTCTCAAGTCCAGACTTCTCTTAATTTATCCAGAGGGGAGGGGAAGAGGGAGCTGACGTGGGAGGCTGGCTGTTGTACATACAGCCTTTCTGCAAGTGCTCCCAGCTCTAATATCCTCTCCCCGCTCCCCCCCCTGCCCTGCAGTCTTAACAGGGCACCCAGTGCTCCTAGGACTTCCTGAGCTCTCTGGAGTCCTGTTTCTAGGCTCCTTTAATCTCCTAAGTTTGTTACTACTCATGTCTGTTCTTTGCTAAAGTTGTCCCTGTCTTTTGGGTTCTCTTTGTTGTTGTAGTTTTTTAGAGGGTTTTGGAAAGATGAGCCATAAAGGCCTGTGGTCCTTATGCCATGTTTAGCCAGAACACCCCTGCTTTTTAAAGTTTCTGTGAATCAAGTGAAATTGAACGGAGGGTCATTTCTGGGATGTGTGTGCACATGTAGATAGGTACACAGTCGCGTTTACATACGTATGTGTAATTATGTGTGTGTGTTTGTTGATGACACCACTCAGCTGCTTTTTTCCACGTGATCGGTGGTGGTTGTCTCGTAACGTCAGGACATCTAGAGCTGCCTTTTGCAGTTGTGGCAGCAGAGGTTTGCAAGGCCCTGAAGAAAGGATGGGTTAGGATGTCTGGTCATTTAGCACCATGTCCTTACAGAGCTCTCTGTTCTCTTGAGAAGGGAGGGAGCCTGAAGATGCAGGGGGGCTGGGGGTAAGGGAGTGACCAGGCCTGTTGGTGGATTCCTGCTCTGCCACGGAGGTCTCCATCGCACCTTGGGACCATTATTTCTAATCTCTGCAACAGCCTTCCAAGTAGATCTGTCCCCACAGCGGGTTTGGGCTCACAGGCTCCTTCCGTCTTGGCGATCTGTGTGGAGAGAGCTGCTGCCTGCTGGAGGGAATTGCTCCTCGTGGGGAGGGCTTGCGCTCCCTGGTGATAGAGCTAATCTCTCTCTCTGTACCATCCTCTGTTTTCAGCAGTGGATCTGTGAGGTCCTGGGGTTTGGGGAGGTTGGAAGGCGTGCTGTCTCCTGGGCTAAAGAAAAGCACTTCCTGCCAGTTAGTCCTCTTGCTTGCTTCCAGTGCCCAGATTCCAGCTGCTGCGGGTGACGTCATTCCTACAGGAAGGGCTTTGGGTGTAAACACCGTCGCTGGTGGCTGCACCTGGCGGGAGAGTGACAGGCGCGGCCGGCTGGGCCAGTGGCCTCCGGTGCTTGTGCTCAGCTTGTCTGCGATATTCTCTAAGCTCTCCTTAAAATCGCTCTCATAATTTTTTTAAACAAAGATCTGTTTAGAATTCAGATAGTAGTTTTTGACTTCCGTTGCTGAACTCTTGAAGTAGGAAACAAAACCACAATGGAAGAGTAGCAGGAGGCAGATAATTAGCATCGCAGCACAGTGGCCCCTGCGTCCCAGTGACTTGTGCTGGTGAAGAGGTCCAGCAGTGTGACTGGGAGCTGGGTGACGGGTGATCATTTTTCATTTTGTTTTTTAAGCTTCACGGTTTTTCTGTATCAAGCATATATTCCTTGTTACTAAGACATGTTAGGGGTAAATGAATGAGCAGGACCAGGGCTGTCCACCGCAGGTCTGTCCTCACCCCGGCGTGTGGTTGCCTTGGATACCCTGCTTACTGCCCTCACGTGGGATGCCTTGAAACCGGGGCAGTTCAGTGCTGTTCAGAAGGTGGTCGCAGTGGAGTGTTGATCTCGAGGGTTTCTGAGCATTAAAGCACATCTCTGTCTCCTAAGAATTAATTAAAGGCATCCACAGGCAGATCCTGAACCCCTGAGAATTTTTGGTCTTGGTTTGAAGGTCTGCTCTCTGCCGTCAGGGTCCTTAGGCTGTGAGACCGCAGAGAGGCCCCTGGAGCCTGGAGGTAGGCAGGAAGCTGGAGGCGTCACTGGCCGCAGAGGAGTGGGAAGATTGAGTAGTGTTGCAGGGCCAATGGTGGTGCTGAGCCTGGGGCCCGACCTGCGGGAGAGCCCTGGGTCGCGTGTGTTGTGTTCTTCATTCATTTATTCCTGATGCCAGCCTTTGAGGTGCATAGCAGGGTGTTCATCTCAGTAAATCCACAGGGAAACCGGCCAGCGTGGAGGTGACATGCTGACCTGAGTTTGGAGAGAGGAGAGTGGTGGGGGTGGGGTGGGGACGAGAGTGGCAGGGGTGTGGGGTCGCCTGTTGGTCCTGGATTTGACCCTCCAGCAAGCATCGGGATGAGTTTGAAGGTGTCTGAGCAGGTGCCCGTGACCTGGTTTGGTTCTGGTGGGGGGTGTTTAGGGCTGGATGGGGTTCAGGGCAGCGGGGGCGGGGCTTGCAGACCCCATGTGCCGGACAAGTGTTTAACTGCTGTAGCTTCCTGAGTGTGCTGTCTCCTGGGGGTGTGGCCCTCCTCGCTTGTCTCTCCTGCATCGTTCCCACCCCTTTGTTGTCCCTCAGGCCTTTATTTTCCTTCTGCTTGTTCTCCTTCCTTTGGAGGCTCGTGCTGTGTTCTGCAGTCATGCCTCACGCCTGTCCTGCAGAAACCTCACCTGCCTGGGGCTCCTGCAGGTGGAATGATTGGGCCCAAGCTCCAGCTTTGCAGGTGGGCCAGCTCCTGCCTGTTGGGGCCTGGAGAAATGTGGCGGGGGGTCCCCTGCTTCTGGCAAGCCAACCTGATTTTCTGACTGGGGCCCTGAAGGGAGCCACTGAAGCCGAAGGTGTGGAGTTGGTGGTGCTATCGCTGGGCGAGACAGCAGAAGCCCCCCTGCAAACCCACGTGGGGTTCCCCACTCTCCACCCTCCACCACATCCTGGGGCATATGTGAACCCCTCTTTGTTGAGCCCATTTCCATATCTACTTCTCCCTTTAGACTAGGGGTCCCGTGGCCGCAGCCCCCAGCGCCGGCCTCCTTCCTGTTTCGGTGAATGGAGCTTCGCTGGAACCCAGCTCTGCTGCTTCCTGTGTTCTGGTCGCAGCAGTGCAGGGCGGGGTGGCGTGTGCCAGAGGTGCTTAGTCCGGCCCTCCACAGGAGGCACTGTGTCTTTGTTGCCTCCACAATCCCAGCGCTGAGTAGCCCCTCGGCAGCCACAGAGTGGGCAGCACACATCTGAGAACTTGATGGTTGGCACCTACCCTGTGTTAACGTTCTTTTTCCACAGACGCTGACATGTTGGAGAAGGATGGGATTATTTATTCATCTCATCCTGGATTGTGTGGTGATGGTTCTTTATGTTCTGACTGAGACTGGACAAGCATACTGTCTGGCGACCATGTCCTTTCCAGACCTGCCTATTTCCTGACCTGTTTACCCAGCCCCGCTCTCCGCTTCCATTCCTGAGCGGTTCATGCTTTTTGGTGTGTTCTTTGTGGTAGTGGGATCTTTCTTTCCTTTCTCCTCACCCCAGGTTGGGGGCTTCTGCTTGTGCCTGGTGGCTGTGGCGCCTAGGCTGAATGCACTGTTTTTGTGGCTTGTGGGTCTTCCCCGGGGACCCCTCCTCTCTGAGCGCGCAGTGGGCCCTTCAGTGTCGGTGACTGGAGGAGAGAGCCACATGGTGCTGGCTCCAGGCGTCCTCAGGATTGACGACTGCTCAGGAAAGCAGATGATTTGCCCAAATGTTGCCAGACTCAGGGACACCTGTGAAAAGCCTGGGTTTGCCCCAGTATAAACCCGGCTGTTGTTGGTCAGCAGCATTGGTGTGTAGAAAATGTTTTGTTTTTAAGCACCTTGTCCAGTCCTGTCATCTGTGCAGTCGCCCAGGAGGCACCCTTTGAGCCAGGGTTGCCACATGTCTGAGCCAGGGCGCTCGCTGTCCCCCAGGCCGGGCCCCAGCAGCCTGGAGTTAGGGTCCCTGGGCAGAGAGTCTGCAGCCAGGTGTCCCCGCCTGGGCTCCAGGCCTGCCCCAGCACTCAGTGGCCTCTGACCCTGGACGGTTTACTGCTCTGTCCTGACCATAATGTAGTGTCCTTCTCTGTAAAGCGGACTGATGACCACAGTGTCTTCTGAGCACGGAGGGCAGCGAGTGTCAGCGGGTGCCCAGCTCGCCCTGAGTGCTACCCCGGGGAGTCCCCAGCTGGGCGGGCATCTGCCGCTGGCTGGTACCCAAGTGGAAGTGAAATGAATCCTATTACTCGGAAATGGCTTTTTATAAGCTGGAAGCTGGGAGGTCCTCCCTCTGGTGGACGAGAGCAGGCTTCTTCTGGTGACCTGAAGGCTGGGACTACTGTCTGGAGGGGCGGGGCCTGGACTAAGTTGCCTTTGTGGGCGAATCTTTCTGGTTCCTTTGTTCTTGTAGAGCCTGGCCTCTCGGCACTTTTAGGAAAGGAAAGTTGCCAGAATAGGCAGACCCGGATTTAAGATGTCCTTTTCTTCATTCCCCTAAAGTTGTCTTCACACGGATTTGGCGTGCTTTTTGCTTCTTTCTTTCTTGGTGAGAATGCCCAGGGACCCAGGCAGGGCCTGGGGAGGGCGGGCCTGGGTGGTGGGGAGGGCTTCCAGCAGGAGGGCAGGACGGGGCTCCCTTGTCTTGTAGTTGCTGTAGATGGAGTACCAAGGACCCAAATTAGATCTTGTTTAGGAAAAAAAAGCAACACCCCAGAAAAGAATTCTGCTGCCTACAAAAGGGAGCGTGTGCAGAGTGAGAGCCCTGGCTGGGCTCCAGGCTTGCTCTGTGCCGCCCACAGAACCTGGAGTCTCCACTGGTTCGTCCCCAACGAGCCAGGCTGAACGGACATGCCCCTGACCCACCAGAAGCGTGTTCTCTGGCCTCCCAGCCTCAGGAGCCACACCCACATGTTTGTCTCTGCCATCTGACAGGCTAGTCGAGCCCTTGACTAGTAATCTTTGCTTGTGTATTGACAGACCAGAAACTCAGCAGATATTCGTAAGCTGGGTAAAGCCATACCAACAGTATTCTGGGCCTGATGTTTGTGAAAACCCAGGGGTAGGCAGAGCAGCCAGAGACGCAGGTGGGGCAGAGCTGGGCCCTAGATGCGACCCCGATTCTTGGAGGAGATGGATACCTGTGTGCTGGTGGGGAAACCAGAATGAGTTTATTTGTTATTAGTGTTTGTTCAGTGAAGTCTTCATGCAAAGAACCCTTGTATGCCCTGAGGCTGGTGTCTGTAACCTTGCTTTGTAAGGGGCCAGGTACATACCAGTATTTGTTGCTCTCTGGGCCCTATGCGGCCTCTCGCAGTTTGGTCAGGCTGGCTGTGTGTAACTGGCCTGCCTTGCTGGAGGGAGAATTGGGCCCGAAGGACGCCCATCTGTGCACTCTACGTGGAGCCTTATGGTGAACAAGTATCAGGCCCCCTCCCCCACAGGGGGCTGTTTCCATAGCAATGGTGACTCAGTCGCATTGCCTGTTAGCACCCCAGATTTCTGTAGCAATGCAGAATCCAGTCCTGATGTGTGGTGAGACGCTGCTTTGACAATAAACCACGTAATTTCATGGCCATGGGTTATTAACATTGGGTATGTTTGATTTTAGAACCTCTTGGCATTTGTGAAATCTAGCTGTGGTCCCTCAGTCTGTGTGGGAAAACTGAGGTCTAGAGCGGCCAGTAGTGTTCTCAAGTGCATAACTTGGTTAAAAAGTGGGAAAAGGGCCTTCCAAAAAGTACGCCTGTGGGTTCAGAGCAGGTGTTAGTCCAGCGCTCTCCTGTCTTGGATTCACTGAGGGGCTTTTGTCAAAAGGAGTAGAAAGCATATTCCCTAAACGTAGTACGTGCTCAGTTAGCATTTGCTGAGGGGTTGAGTTATTTAGAGGATGTAATTCAATTGTTGACTGATTAACACTTCTTAGCTCCCATTGGTTCAGATATTTTCCTTATTTTTTTCCAGGGTGCCAAGAGTGGGGGTGCAGAAAGGCTCTGGTTCCCTAGTGCTTCTTGAGGGGGGGCTGGTTATTTATGAGTGGTGTGGTGTCACCAGGAAACCCACTGAGCGCTCTGTGTCCACTCTGACCTGTGTGCACTCTGACCTCTGCCCCGGGTCCCAGGCAGTGCAGAATCAGGGAGATCTGTTTGTATCAGTGAACTGGTGGAAATTTGGACTAACGAATACTTACTTCTTAAGATTTATTTTTTATTGCGGTAACACTGGTTTATAACATTGTATGTTTTATCTGTACAACTTGGTGTTTCTATTTCTTGTGCCCCAGAGCATGCTGACCACAAAAAATGGAGTTTCCATCCATCATACAGATGATCTTCTGCCATTTCTTCCTCTCCTTGTCCCTTCCTTTCTGCTCACCACTGTTCTCTGTATCTGTGTGTGTGTTTGCTTTGGTTTCATTTATTTTTTGTTTGTTGGTTTGATTTTTATATTCCACCTGTGGGTTGAAATCATACAATATTTGTCTTTCTACATCTGACGTATTTCATTTAGCATTATACCCTAAAGGTTCATCCTTGTTGTCACAAATGGCACAGTTTTGTCTTTTTAAATGGCTGGTAGTATTTCATTGTGTATATGTATCACAACTTCTTTATTCATTCATCCTTTTGGCTATTGTAAATAATGCTGTGATGAACATTGGGGTACATACATCTTTTCAAATTAGTATTTTCATCTTCTTCGCATAAATTCCCAGAAGTGGGATTGTCAGGATTATGTGATAGTTCAAGTCTTAATTTTTTTGACTGCCCAGAATGTCTGATGAATAATTCTTATTTCACTTGTCTTTGTTGGTTTGGTTTTTAATTCAGTAAGGAATAGTGTATCTGGATTTAAGTGGGTGATGCTGCATCTGTAGTCCTGCAAGTTGTGTGGCTGGGAGGAAGGCACCGCTGGCTTTGTTTAGAAGTGTTTGTAGGTTCAGGGGCAGCAGAGATGTGGCTGTGACTTAGCGTTTCCCACGACAGTGCTAAAGTGAGACATTCTGGAACATGCTTCTTATTAATCAGCTGTGTGACTGCAGACGTGTAGGCTGGACGTGGGGCGGAGGTTGTATCCCAGGCCCAGCTCAGGGCTTGGACACATGGCAGTGCCTGCCTGGTAAAGACGTGTTGAATGAATAAATATATTAGTTTTCTGTTGTTGCTGTGACTGATGACCATAAAACTCTAGCAGCTGAAAACAAAACAGACACATTCTGTCCTGGTTCTGGATGTTGGAAGTCTGCAGTGATGTCGCTGGGCTGAAGTCAAAGCAGCGGCAGGGCTGCATTCCTCCTTGGGGCTTTCCTGGCCTGTGCAGCTTTTCCGGGCAGCCTGCACCCCTCTGCTCTTAGTCCTCTTCCACCTTTAAAGAGCCTTACTCCAACCTGTGCTCCTGTTAACCATTCAGACTCTGACCCTCCTGCCTCCCTCTCTAAGACCCTTGTGATTACATTAAGCCCACCCGGATAATCCAGGATGATCTGTCCATTTCAGATAAATCCTCAGTTTAATCATACCTGCAAAGTCCCTGTTGGCTGGGAAGGTAACATACTCACGGGTTCTGGGAATTAGGGCATCCACACTTCCGTTACTCAGCAGGCCGCGGGAGTGTGTGGAGAGTGCTCAGAGTCCTCAGTGGAGTAGTGCCCTACTGATGAATATGAGACTCCACCCCTCTGCCTGGGCAGCTCCCACTTTGGGGGGGCCCTGCTTGGACCCCTGCTGGAGCTGTAGGGCCTCCTCAGGGGTGCCCATCTATTTCCCGTGTTCAGGGCTTTTCCTTTTAGACCCAGAGTCAGCAGATTTTGCCAACCACATGTCCTGTTGCATATTCTTTGTTTTTTAAAAACAAGTGTGAAAATGTGTGTGGGGGGAATCATCTTTACCTTGAGGGCCTTACAAAATAAGCCATTGACTGGGGCCTGACTAGTATTTTGCCAACCCATGTTTTGGACTGAACCCTGCAGGCTGGGGCTGCCTATGGCTGTCACCTTGGGGGCAGTTTTCAAGGGCTCTTGTTAATAGTGCGATGTGTGCGCGCACGTGAGTGTATTGGGAGGGGTTCATGTTCCTACCCTAGTGAACTTTTCTGTTGTTCTATCTGACAGAAACATCTGAAAATTAGATCTTATCTAGTCTTTATGGAGAATTTCAGGTGGTTTTCCATTTGAAAGCTTATTAATTACTGGTCATTTTGAAATGGGACAAGATCCATTCTCTTTCCTGCAGGGCCTTGCAGCCCAGCGTTGGGAAGCAGTCTGGGGGGGTTAGTTATTACCAGTTCTGACTGTGGCAGAAACTCCCTGTGTGCAGCTTTAGAGGCGGGGATTTAAAGATAGAGGGTGTGTAGCCCCTGGCATGTGGGCAGGCACCAGAGAGGGAGCTGGCGTGGAGCGCTCTGATGGGCCATCTTGGTGAGCGCTTGCGTTTGTTTCTTCACGGGCTCGCTCTCCTTTCTTGGCCACTGCCGCACTGTTGGCCTTCTGGGGCCTGAGCGCTGGGCTGCGTGGGGGCCTCTCCTTGGCCGGCTGTGGCTGCCTAAACCGGGATCTGAGTGAGGAAGGGAGTTCAGTACCCATCTTGGGTGGCTCTGTCCTGGTGGCTCACTTGTAAAGAACCCACCCATCTGCTAATGCAGGGGATGCAGGTTCCATCCCTGGGTTGGGAAGATCCTCTGGAGGAGGAAACGGCAACCCACTCCAGTATTCTTGCCTGGAGAATCCCGCGGACAGAAGAGCCTGGCGGACTACAGTTCATGGGGTCCTAAGAGTCAGACATGACTTAGTAACTAAGCCATGCCACACCGTACCTGGTTGGCTGAAGCCCTGTGGAGAGGAGAGGGGCACTTCCGTGAAGGAGGGCGACTGCGGGATAGGTGACCCCTCCACATCGTATGCAACTCAGGACGCTCAGCCCTGGGTATCCGTCGAGGTGCTGGAGTGTTTCCAGATGCAGAACGTGTGCTTCTCTGTTCCTGCACCCGAGACAGTGACGGCAGGGCTCGAGTGTCACGTTTTACGTGACATGAGTGGCGGGACGGATGCACCCAGCTCACTGGCTGTGCTCCTCCGGCCGCGCTGGCTTCAGAATAGGGCGAAACGACTAACCTTTCTGCAGCAGCTACGCCGGGTGCCTGTTGTGAGTCATGGATATTTTCACTTCCGTTTTGTCATTGAAAACATTTTATCACTAGGCCTAAGTTGATGCTTTAGCTTTTTCCCCCATATGTTAATTCCAGTGGGAAGTAACAGTCACTTGTACAAGTTTTTGTTCTCCCACGATCAAACTTAGAACCTAAAGCCAAGGGTGAGTGTAGAATGAAAGCACTGGAGCCGGTGGTCCTCAGTGCCCGGCACGTGGCCTCACTGGGTATTTAAATCGATGAATGCCAAAGTGAACAAGGAAGGTGCTTCTGGAGGAGCCGGCGGAAAGGTAGAAGGTGGCACTCAGGAGACGCTGCTTCCTGGGCTGGCCTTTCAAGATTTTCTCCCAGTGGAGGGCAGGCGTGGACAGTACTGCCCACATGGGCTCCTCTCCCCAAGGGGGCTTGCTCTCCAGTCCACGCCTCAGAGAGCCCTGCTCTTGGTGCCTGAACAGGTGTTTCCCTCTGGGTGCTGGTTCTTTGGTTTGAAAAGCGCCCATACCAGCTGCTTCAGGTGATTTCCTGGCTGTACACTTCCCTCTGGTTTGGTTTTGCTCATCCTGGGAATGGACAGCTTTCCATGAGGAAGGCGTTATTTGTGATGTTACATTGTTGTGCTACAAGGGAATGAGCCTTTGTTTTTCCACCTTGAGGAGCTGTCCTTGATTCAGAGGGCCTGATGTGTGAAGTTTACCTCTCATTGTGGCTGGTGAGTGAGAGAGTGCAGCTGATTTGCAGGCAGGGAGAGTTCCTATCATTGGAGGTGGGGTGGTGTCTACAAGATGCTCTTTAAATGTGAGAAAGGCTGCCTGTGCGTGGGAAGGGCATCTTTCTAGGGACAGAGTCCGAAGCTTTCTTCACATCTTCAAGGAGATCCATAATCCCTAAGGATTCAGTTCACTGGATCAGAGGTTCTGGTGGATTAAACTTTTTTTCCCCTCATTTCAAAGGCAGATCGGGAGCGGTGCCGAGAAAAATTTCCTTACTAGATGACATTTCATCGCAATGTCCGATCGTTTGGGGCAAATAACCAAGGGCAAGGATGGGAAAAGCAAGTATTCGACTCTCAGCCTGTTTGACAAGTATAAAGGAAAATCAGTAGATTCAATCAGATCCTCAGGTAAGAGCTGGTGGGGGCCCAGTACCCTATGCTTTCCCTCAGGCGAGACTTTCGGGTCTAGGACCAGGAAAACCTAGGGTCCCCTGTCTGGTCAGACAGATGTGGTCCACACAAGCCAGTCTTCTGGGCCCATGGGGTCACCCCCATAGTTTTTGGGAAGGCCATTACCCTCTACTTCTATGTGATGTCCTATTTCAGACCCTGGACTGTTCCTGACGGCTGTAGCAGGGTTCTTTCCTCATCTGTCTTGTCTTATTGAAGCTCGGGCTATTTTGAGCCCGATGGGTAGAATGGAATTTAATTTGCACTAGAGCTACCCTTTTTAGCTTTCTTGGTTCTGCTATTCCGGAACTTGGTGGGAAAATTTCCTGTTGATTCTGTCCACACCCCCTGAGAATCTTTTGAATGTCGGGGGCCCTGCTTAGGCTTGGCTGAGTCCCCGCAGTCCTGCTGTCATGAGGCCAGAGCAGTCTCCCCTTGCAGAGGGCTGGTGATTCTGTGGGATGGAGGTTTTGGGGCCTGACTCTTCACTGTGTCCTAAACTTAAACTCCCTGAGCCTACTGCCCACAAGTAACCGGAAGCCTCTGCAGTGGCTTCAGCAGCCTGTGTCTCTGAAGGCCTTAGTGAAGTGACTACAAGTTACGACCAGGCACTTTTGTGTGTGTTTCTGTTTTAAGTATTTCTATGTATTTATTTAGCTGCACTGGGCGTTAGTTGCCGCACACAGGGTCTTTAGTTACAGCACGCGGGATCTTAATTGTAGCGTGTGGGGTCTAGCTCCCTGACCAGAGATTGAACCCAGCCCCCTGCGTTGGCACTGCAGAGTCTTAAGTCTCTGGACCACAAGGGGAGTTCCTGCTGTGTGTTTTCATGGCAGATCTGTCCCTTGTGTTTCGTTTGGTTGCCATTGTCATCATCGCTTAGAGTTTAGAAGAGCAGCTGAGTAAACCCAGCATCTCTGCTTCCGTGACTTCCTGTGCAACATCTCTTTCCATCCCTCCCCCCGCAGTTATTCCTCGACATGGCTTACAAAGTCTTGGGAAAGTTGCCACGGCCCGGCGCATGCCACCACCTGCAAACCTGCCAAGCCTGAAGTCTGAAAACAAAGGAAACGACCCCAACATCGTGATAGTACCCAAGGACGGAACAGGATGGGCAAACAAGCAGGACCAGCAAGACCCAAAGAGGTGAGAGTGAGGGGTGGGCGGTGGGCGGGAGTTGGAGGACGCCTCTTCCACCTCTACTCCTGCTGCTGAGTTGTTTCTCGCTTCCTGGCTCCTGGAGCCAAAGCAGCAGGGTTTCTGTGAGCCACCTAGTCCCCAGTGATCAGTGTCCCTTGTGTCTTATTAAAAAAGCCCTCATCACTCCCAGAGGAGCTTATGCAATGACTCGAGCCAGTTCCTGCACAAGCCACTGTGGACAGAGCCAAGTGCTTGATTTTGGTTGGGGTCCCCGGGTGCCGAGCCCCAGGTGGAGAAGGAGGAGCCTTCCGCATTGAGGGATTGCAGCGCCCCACACAGGCAGCTGCCCTGCTTCCCACAACCTGGTCACTGAGGAGAGCCATGCTGGGTCCAGGCACTCCGGGTCAGTATGCAGCTGCCCTGCATCAGGGACGGGCAGGAAGGCATCAAGGAAGGACATGGCGTCACTAAGGCCGGCAGGCAGAACCCGGCTGCTGGGGTGTGCTTGTCAGGCAGTGGAAACGGAGCAGTTTGGCCTCGTCCACCTTTGTGTCCCTGAGGTCCGGCTGCTGATACTCTGGACCCAGAAAGTAAAGGTGGCCCAGATCACGGCCTGCCAACCAGGGTCCTTTTCTCTAATTGAAAATGGCCCAAAGCTTCCTGTAGTTAATTCAGACAAGATGTAGAGAGTGAACAGATTATTCGGCCAGGTGATCAATCAGTAATAACCAAATATTGTAAACATTTCCTAACAGTCTGAATAGGGATCGTCCCGATTCATGATATAGTGTGACTTGTAGAATCAGACACTGCTGTGTGATTTCTAGCCAGGCCATTTATTAGCTTTGTGGAAGCTGGGGAACCATTTGACTTCTGACCATCAGTGTCCTCCTGTGAAGTACAAATAACCCCTGGCTCCAGGGGTGGCTACAGGAGAGGGACGAGAAGACATGGGTTACGTGCTTGGCACAGGGCCTGGTGCTTAGCAGATGTCAATGTTACTCTTCCTGTCAATCAAAAACACTGTAGCCTCTAATGAAGCTGATGCTACATGTTTCAGTGTGAGCAGTGAAATGCCTCTGCTACAGCTAGTTCTAGAGACAGAGGACAAAAGCTCGCTCCCTCCTTTTATCCAGTCTTAACGCACCGTCGGCATGGCATCAGGCAGCTTGAACGGGGCTGGTGTGCTGAAGCATGTTAGCCAGCGAGAGGTGGAGGGCGTTGGTCGTGGCAGCAGACACTGGCGCTGTGTCTCTGCTGCCCGTCCCTGGTGGTCGGGGAGGTGGCTGAGTGGGGAGGGCCATACCTGCTGGGACTCAGTGTTTGGAGCACACAGAGAAGTTCGCTGTGGTTTTATCTGTCATGGAAGAGAACCTGGAGATTGGCACATTCTAGGCCTTTCACCTGTGTCATTAGAAGAAAGCAGTGGATCCACGTGTGTTGTCATAGAAAGATGTCGGGTACTGAGTTAAACACAAGTTACTGAGGTGTATGTGTGGTGTTAGCCCACTTGTGTTAAAAAGTACTATGCTAACGTGTGTAGAAAAATCTGCTAGAGTTTCTCTGGAGGATGAGATGGTGGCACATTCTGTATTCTATGTATTTATTTTTGCCTTGAGCATATATTTTTTTTTCATAAACCAATAGGTTAAAAAAAAAAAATTTCCTGTTTCAGAGTGGTCAGCCCCTGAGGACCTGTGAACCCTTGGTCAGGAGTGAGAGGCGGGGGCCCCTCCACCCACCGCTGTAGCCGCCCTTGTGGCAGATCCTCCGTCTCTTTGTTGTTCGCCCCTTTGTTGTTCACAGCGGGCTTTCAGTCTTTGCAGACAGAAGCTGTGCAGGAAGGCAGAGGACTGGCCATCCTGTTAGGGGTCGGTGAGCAGACCTCATATGTGGTCCAGTTTCTCGTTCTCTTGGCCAGCCTAGGAGTCTGCCGGGTGGAGGTATTTTTATCCGCCAGAGGAGGTCAGAGTGTGGAGGGACCCTGAGGCCATGGCCTGTCTGATCCTCATGTGTGTCCTGCCTTTGTCCAGTTCCAGTGTGACGGCCTCTCAGCCGCTGGAGTTGCTGCCGCAGCCGGGTTTGCAGAAATCTGTCTCCAATTTGCAGAAGCCGACACAGTCGATCAGTCAGGAGGTAGGTGCTGGGGACCCCATCGCCGAGAAGAGTGGCTCCGTGTGACCTGCCCGTTCCAGAGGCCAACCTGAAGAGTGACGTTCAAGAAAGACCCAGATTCAGGATAGAATGTAGATGCCTAGCTGGATTCCTGTTGGCTTAGCTCAACGTGAGTCACCTGGGCAGCTGCATGCTAGATCCGGGTCCCCCGGTGTCTCCCTGGAAGCGAGAGCCATAAGGAGACAGCAAGCGTTAGGCCACAGGAGGTTCAACAGTCTGGTGAGTTTAGAAAGCAAAACAAAGCAGTCGCCTTCACTGGGTTTTCTTAGTGTCAGACTTTCTCTCTGTATCTTCAGTATGCTGATGTGTCCTGGGTCTCCAGGTGAAGGACATTGTGGACAGTAGTCCCCGAATTTACTTGTCCTTGGAAATGTCTTTTAGCAGACTGTCTCTGGGGACTAGTGTTTCTCAGAACACACTTTGTGGAATAATGAGGTATAATCCTTCATTTGTTGATATATTTCAGACACCTCTAAACAGAAAATCATGATTAATCAAGAGGTCTTACTGTACGTGGTTCATCAGCATCTGTGGGTTACAGAGGCTGGTAGCTGGAAATCTGGACAGATACCTGGCACTCGCTGGCTCTCTTAAAAAGAGCCACTCTGTGGGGAACATTCATGGCTTTGCCAGAGGGACACCCTCCTCCAGCCAACACTGAACTGTGCTTTAATTATTATTATTATTTTTTTTTGAACTGTGCTTTTAAATCAAAGGAAAAGAAGAAAAAAAAATCTACATTCATGTGAGACTCCATGTTCACCAGCCTAAGTCCACTGAGGCCTGTTGAACAGTGGGTAGCGTGGAGTTCGTGTCTCTTTCCCAGATTTGAGACCGAGTGCGGTTAAGGGGCCTTGGTTGTTTCTGCAGCCCTGGCTCTATGTCAGAGCTGGCTCTTTGAGCCTGTTGGAGATGAGCTCACTGCGTCCCTGCCACGCAGGGCCTGGGCTCCTGTGGAGAACGGGTGCTATGGGACTGTTGGGGTTGGGTCAGGCCGTGCCCTGGAGCCAGCCCGTGGCCCCTCTATCTGGCGCTTCCTGGCTTTCCTCTCCTGCAGAGATGGTGAGAGGAAGAGACCCCCAGTGTTTTCTGGCTTTGAAACCTCATCTCAGAGGCAGTTCGACTCTGGGCATGCGATTTGCTGCAGTGTTAGTAACCCTTCCTCGGCCGGCCCCATAGGCCTTCTCTTCCAGTTTGGTGCCCTTGGTGGGTGAGGGCCAGGGGCCCTGTGACTGCAGACCCCAAGGGGGTGGCTGTGGGATAGCAGTGACCTGGGGCCTCTGCCTCCTGGTCTGGAGGCCCACCTTCGGCCCCCAGCTGTTCAGACTCCCCAGGGCTTGTGGGCATTCCAGGTCACTCGGGGCAAGTCTTTGATAAATGGGTTGTTGCACCTGGTCAGCTCTGCCTTGCAGGCTAGAGAGACCACCGTCTGCCCTGAGCATGTGTGGAGGTGGCAGCAGGGGAGGACAGAAGGAGGGAATTATTTGATCTGGGATCCAGTCCAGTGGGTGATGAGACGTCACGCTGCGTCAGCTTGGTTTTGTGTATCTTTACCTTCAATTGTTAAGGCATGTTGCTGGGAGAGGCAGCTGAGCTCAGTGGTTGGGGACCTGAAGGGGCTTTGGACCCTGGCAGGGTGGGAACAAGTCCTGGTCCTCCCTCCCTAGTTGGGTGTCTAACCCAGGTGACCCTGGTGTCCCTGGCACCTGGTCTGCATGTAGGGAGCTTTCAGCAAAGCTGCACCTAGCTGGCGAGCTCAGATGAGGCGGGAGTGGAAGGCTGGGCTTGGGGAGTCGGGCCTTGGAGGATGACAGTAGCCATGGGAAGTGGTACTGGGCTGGCCAGTGACACAGCAGGCACGTCAGCTTTCCCACGCGTGTGTTCTCTTAGCAGTGGCACAGTTTTTAAGGTACGCACTCGAATTGGGTGTGGTCTTGTCCCTGGAGCAAGACAGAGGAGCTCTGTGTGGGCACGTGTTCCAGGCTGTGGCTCCGGCTCTGCTCTGTGACCCTGGGCTGACCGCTTGCCCTCCGGCCTGTTCTGCATCTGTCATGTGGCCAGTGCTTCCTGAGCCCGGGCTGCTTCCTGAGTGGAAGGCTATGTGGCAAGCACGTGTGCTTGGGTCCTGCCCAGCTGGTGGTAGTGGGTACAGCGATGTAGCCTCGGGGCACCTTGCTGTGACATGGTCGGGGCATGGACAGCAGCCCGCTGGGCTGGCCCTGTTCTCATTCTCTTCCTTCTTTCAGAATACAAATTCAGCTCCAGGTGGACCAAAGTCATGGGCACAGCTGAATGGAAAGCCAGCAGGACACGAAGGTGGTAAGTGAGCATGTGGTGTCGCACTGGGTTGTGGGAGGGACGAGTACCTTTTCTGGACTGTCCCAGTTCAGTCCAGGCAGTCTTTAGCCTGAAGCTTTGTGGACTGTCCTTGCTGAGCGAGGTACTGCCTTTGCCTGGCGTGGAGGCGCTGATTCTGCGGACCACGTCAGCTCTCTGGTCTCATTGAACATTATCACTGAAGACAGTCCCCCAGGTGTGCGGAGGAGACCCCAGCGCTGGCCCTGCACACCCTGGTTGGCTGAGCTGCTAAAGGAACGAGTCCTCACTCAGCGAGCACCCCCTCCTCCCTGGTGGGGCGAGGTGTCATGTGCGGGGTGCTGGCTTGCGGCCCGGGTTTGTAAATCAGCAGCCCTGGGAGCTGAGCTGCTTGCTTTTGGACGGTGGCACCAGAGCAGGCAGAGGTTACATGGGGTTTGTTGCCATGGTGTCCTGCCTGACACAGGGAGACACACTCAGACAGCTGTTCAGTCCAGGGACGGCGGAGGGCGCGTGGGAGGAGGAAGTGTCCAGAGCCTTAGGTCAGTGCCGAGTGGCGCGCTGAGATGGCCCCAGGGCAGGCCGGGGTACAGTGGCTGCGTGGTGTGGCGGGGGGCCGGGCTGTGGGCCCAAGGTCAGCAGGTGTTTTTGCAAGGAGCCAAACATCCAGATTTCTCTCTGGACTCGCCTGGTTTTCCAGTATTGGGGGTCTGTTTCTAGCACGACATGGCACCAGGCAGCGCCCCGAGCTGGAAGGAGAGGGATGGAGGTGTGAGCGGCTCGACCACAGCTGCCCTTGCCTCCGTGACCAGCGCAGGCCACCGTCTTTACCCTCAGCCCTCTCCTGGCGTTGCCTCTGTCTTCTGCGCATCCCTGCCGGCCAAGGCCTTGCCAGGCCTCACGTGTCATGGTTGAGAATAGACACCAGCTCCACGCGCCAACTGCCCTGCGCACCTGGCTGCTCTGATGCCCTGAGCACGGGCCCTTCTGGGTTGGGTTGCTGTGCGGGTGAAGACTCGCCCCTTCCTCTGTCTCCAGTGGGGATGTCAGTCAGTCGGTGTGGCAGGGACGTGCAGCTGCAGCCGGGAGGGCGAGGTGGAGGGAGCCAGATAAGCAGAGAGGGATGGGTGGGGGGTGTGACCGGGCCTTTCAGACCTAGACAAGGTCCTTCCAGAGGCTTTGTGGAGACCGTTCACTGGGCTGTTCACAGTGGGTCTTTGCTCTCTGTAGCCTCTATTTCTGTGAGGTTGAAATATTTTTAAGTAAATTCAATGAACTTGTTTTTAATGAACAGGAACAGTAGAGGTTACTTGAATTAAAGTTGGCACAGCTCTTATGGAGGGCAGCCTGGCACTGCCTATCAGTACCGGCCTGATACCCTCTGACCTGGCAGTTCCTCTGTGGGGTGATCACCCTGCAAGTGATACCTGTTACAGCTGTGTGACACAAGGTCTCACTGCCACATTGTAATCGCAAAAGATTGGAAGCAGTCACTTGAAATGTCCATCAAATTATGGTACTTTAATGAAATGCTGTTTGGCTAGAAGGAAAAAAAATGCAGTTTTATACTGATCTGGCAAGCTTTCCAGGACATATTCTTAAGTGAAAAAAGCGTAGAATAGTACGTAGAGTATTTTATCATTTGTGCAAAAACTCAGGATGAGAGAAAATACGTTTCTAGAAAATGTATGTGCATTAAAAAAAAATCTCTGGAGGGAAACATAAGAGGAAGGAAGAGAGGGAACAAAACAGAAAAGTGCATATTTTGTGAGGACATTTGATGTAGATCAGGGCTTCCCTGTTGGCTCAGACAGTAAAGAATCTGCCTGGAAAGCTGGAGACCCCAGGTTCGATCCCTGGGTTGGGAAGATCCCCTGGAGAAGGAAATGGCAACCCACTCTAGTATTCTTGCCTGGAAGATCCCATCGACGGAGGAGCCTGGCGGGCTGTAGTCCACAGGGTCGCAAAGAGTCCCACACGACTGAGCAACTGACACTTTCACTTTTCTTTGATGTGGAAAGATTGAGTACCTGGGTGGGAGGAGGGTTTCTGTTGATTCTTCTTTAAGGCTTTTTACCTTTGAACCTTTTGATTTACTTATGGAAATAAAACTTGGTTTAGAAAATAATTCTAAAACACAGTAAAATATCCTGTCAACATGTGGTAGCTCGTCTGGGAGGTGGCAGAATCCAGTAGCCCAAGAGGAAAGAAAAGACGTGTGCTGATTATGACCCCTTCTACGCGGGGGTTACAGCTTGTGAGGCTTCCAGGGCTGTGCACAGACATTGTCACGACTTTGGCACTGTTGAGGTTCTTCCTGAGTTGACAGACTCTGCATGTGGAGGGTGGTCCCAGGCCTGTTTCACCTGGACCAGGCCCAGGCCTAGGCCTGCCTGTGTGGTTCAGGCAGAGGCCGGAGGCGCGTGGCCCGCGGGGTCTGCTGCCTGAACCACCAGCAAGCAGGTCCCTCTGGGGCCATGCGAGAAGCCCCTGACTGTGCTGTCTCCGTTCCTCCTGGCAGAGAGCAGAGGGCAGGAGGGAGTGCTGGGTGAGCACTGCAGGGCATCGAAACCTTAGGAGTATGACTTTGCTGTGAATGTTGGAGTTCTTTACCTTCTCCTCTTTATCTCTGGAGGGCAAGTTTTATTCATGATTAGAATATCAGCTTCATGATTATCAAGACAGGAAAAAAGTACTAGGCTTTTATTGTTTTTTTGGTTATTACTTTAACTTCAAACTGTCTACCTTTTTTTGTGTGCGTGGCCACATGACATGTGAGATCATTCCTTGACCAGGAATGGAACCCATGCTCCCCTGCAGTGGGAGCTCGGAGTCTTAACCCCTGGACCACCAGGGAAGTCCGTCTGTTCATGCTTTTAAAGTATTGACTTTCATATTTCACTCCTGCCAGTGACCTTTTGATACAGTGAGGCAACTGTGAGAGCAATGGTCCTCCTTCGTGACACCTGGCGATTGTCTCTCAAGTGAATCATTGGTTAGTAATGTGTCTGTTTACCCCCCTGGTGGGTTTATTTGACCCCCCTGGACCTTTTTACTAAGGGGGATGGTGAACGGATGGCCACCTTGAGCTTCTGCACTAACCCTGCTGCCTCTTTCTCACAAAGTCTGCTGTCGTCAGCAGGTCCTCTGATCAGTAATTCCTAGGGACAGACTTGGGTCTGTCTGGGGGTCAAGGTGAGCCACAGTTGGATATTTTACTGTGTGATGTTGCTGCTGTTAAGTTTGTGTGGTGCTGCACATGCGCTGTGTGTTCACTGAAGGGACCAGTCCCACTCCAAGCCCTAAAATGCATCACTTGTCAGTACCCATTCACTGAAGAGATGATCGCAGGGTCCTAGTGCTCCTTGCTCTGAGTGATAGGAGCAATGCTCAGGAAAGGCTATTTCTCTGCAGGGGTTGATAGTGTTGGGGACTGAATGAAAGAACAAGAAAAGAAGTTGTTCCTGGGATTATAAGAGAGTTAAAGTGTTTGGCCTTGCAGGGCTTGAGGAGCTTTGTAGGAAATGGTTTACTGGAGTGGACAGACAATCCAGGAGGCAGTGTGAGCTGTGAGGTGTTGGGGAGGAGCATTACCTTCACCCAAAAGCTGCTGGCCCCACTGGACAGGTTTCCCCAAAGACCGTGCTTGGCTCCCCCCCGCCCAGGACCACCGCTGAAAGGATGGTACTGCCTTCCTCCAGGAGTGGGAAGGAAGGCTCAGACCGCAGTAGCTGCCATACCCAACCCCTGCCGTCTGTGACCAGCTCTGGCAGGGGGCCTGCTGCGGTCTGCAGGCAGTCTCCCCTCGTCACCCTCAGGAAACCCTGGTGCCACTCTGTGGGCACAGAAGGCCAGCACAGACGGCACCGCGGGAAGCAGCGCCCTCAGGGTGGTGGGGCCGCCAGTGTGCTCCAAGGCTGAAGCAGAGAACCATGGACCCCAGTCTCACCTGCCCCCTGAGTCTTTCTGATTCTCTTGACAGGTTTAAGGGCCTCAAGCCGACTGTTATCCTTCTCTCCCGAGGAATTTCCGACGCTGAAAGCAGCTGGAGGGCAGGACAAGGCTGGCAAAGAAAAGGGCGCCTTAGATCCGTCGTATGGGCCAGGACCAAGCCTCCGCCCTCAGAGTAAGTAAGCGACAGCCCCGTCTGGGAGCAGCAGGGTTCCCCTTCAGCTTCTGCCTTTCAGATACGCGCCATCTCTCAGGCAGCAGGCTCCCTGCCTGGAGAGCGCAGCCGGCGATCCTGTTCCGGGTCCTTGTGTCTGTGCGCTCACTTCCCAGGCTGGGCTGAAGGTCGTGCCTCCCTTCCCGTCCTTTGGGTCAGTCCAGGCCTGTGTCCGTCTTCCCCAGCAGTCATCGGAGGCTGTGCTGTGCCTGGGTGGTCACGGCAGGGACAGCTGGACCAAGGGCCAGTTAACTTGATCCCCAGTTCAAGCGCTTATCTTCTAAGTGGTTTCCAGAGCTAGCTGAGTCCTGTCAGAATGACTTGGGCGTTCGTTAAGTCTGATTTCCAGCCCTTTCCCACCCCCCAGCCGAATTAGAATCTGTTTTTTAATGTTTCCCTGGTTGAGTAGCCAGCCCAGCACTCGTCTCCATGGCCCCTCATCTGGGGTCTGGCCAAGGGGTAAGCAGGGTTGTGTAGCAGTTCTTATCGGTAATACTTTTCTTCATGGCCTTTGGGTGGTTAGAATTTAAGGTGTTGTTTGGGAATGGGATTTTCCATCAGTTTTAATCATGGATTCTGAAATAGCCCTTGAGGTGGGGAGTTGATCAGGTTTTGAAATATGAGAGAGTTTTTTATCTGCTTGTTTTGATTAATCCCCAAGTTATCCCAGAGTCAGAACGGATATCCTGTAAATGAAATGATCACTGTGAAACTCTTTGATAAAACATACTGTCTTCTCAGTGGTCTATGCTGGGTTATTTTGTTTGTTCCAAATATATAATCAGATTTATTAGGCCAGAAACATCAACTTTCTGGGATTAATTAAGATGAGCTGCTGTAGGACTATAACAGTTTAGAACTAGAAGAAGCTTCTGGAATCAATTCTGTCCCATTGTTTGAGAAGATGAACAAGCAGATGACCTTGGGTGACCAGGGCTTGGCTAAGGTCATGTACAAGGGGACTGAAGAGTTGGGAACAGAGTGACTTTGTGGCTCTGATCCTGGGTTCCATTCTGTTAGGGGTCAAGTACTCAAGGACCTTTCATGTTTCAACTTCTGTAACTATAAGTTGACCAAAAAGAGAAATCTTTTTGGCTCATCTGATTCCTTGTTGGCCTATAATCCTACCAGGTTTTGCTATGTTGAGCAGGAGAAAGCATCATCTTAAAACGATGGTCAGAGAGGGTTGGTAGATTTCAGTCTGTGAACTGCAGGAGGTCCCCCAGGCCACTGTGGGAGCAGGTGGGATGAGGCCTGGGCAGGGGGGCCCAGACCCTTTCAGCTCCTAGTTGAGGGGACCAGTAGCTGTTTTCTACATCACAGCTAGGAAGTCCCTAACTAGAGTTAGCACTGCTGAGCAGTGTTTGAACTTGCGTCAGGAACTCTGGTTCCAACATCAAGTCCAGTGCCAAGCCCGGTACCAGTCCCGATGGGACTGGGTCAGTATTAGTGGAAACAGTGGCTCAAGACTGCTCTTATGGGGCCTTCTGGGTCTCTTTGGGGTGTTAGGTCTCAGGTTGTGTGGTCTCTGAGTTGATGAAGGAAGACCACCCCTTGTTTACACTTGCCTTCCCTCTGAGCAGACTGTATTTTGTGTTTCTCTGACAGTCAGACACCCTCAGCAGTTTCATACTCATTGGCCAGATGTCTGCCCCCCACCTTCCCTGACAGACTTGACCAGTCGACTCAATTCTTCACTTTGGGTTTTTTTTTTTTTTTTTAATTTTTGGTGAGTGAGGGGGGTCCCTTGACCTTCAGAACCTCATACAATCCCTCCTCCCCCCTCCTCTTTCCTCTCCCCTTTTGCCCCCTTTCCATTTCCAGATGTGACAAGCTGGAGGGAGGGCGGTGGGCGAAACATAATTTCTGCCACGTCTCTGAGCGCCTCCCCAACTGAGCTGGGCAGCAGGAACTCGAGTGCGGGAGACGGAGCCCCCTCCTCGGCGTGCGCCAGCGAGTCTAAGGACCCCTCGCTCCGCCCGCCTCAGCCTGTCCGCAGAGGGGCTTCACAGTTCTTGGGGAGTGTATACCACCCACCTACATACCATGACATGCTTCCTGCCTTTGTAAGTCTTCAGAGTGTGCATTCTGTCCCCACAGAGTCAGATCGTTCATGTCCAGCAGAACCTACTTCACGGGGTTGAATGTCCTCCGTGGGCGTCCCCCATCCCCGCCCAGTCTCTCTACCCTGGTGCCTTATCCTGGAGGTTTCCATTGCTTTTGCATTTTCATTCCCCCTGTTTCAAATTTTAAGGGCCTCTGGCTTCTTTCCCTGGTGATGCGGATGTTATCTTAACCTTGGTTCTTTTAGAAAAAGGAGAGGCAGGTATTCCCCAAGACACAAGTCCCCAGATTTGTGTACTGATGGCAGGAAAAATGGGGGAGATGGTGATAGGATTAATTGGGAAACCCCAAGACTTTCCTGTTTCTGTTTCCCGTTTGCCAGAACAAATTCTGATGCCAGTGGAACTTAGACTCTGGGCCATTACTGGAAAACCCTGTTCCTTGATGTTATGTTTCAGATGTGTTCGCCACAGTCATCAGAGAACCAGGGTACAGTGGAACGAGGATCTTTTCCCCTTCCTCATCTCCGTCTTGAACCCCGTGTTCCTTTTAGACAGTTCCAGATGAATGACCAAGACGGGTAAGGCCATTGCATTGTAGTCACGGATGTAGAAGTCACCCTGGTTGGTGATATTGGGACAGTACAGTGGGTTTACATAGGAAAGTGCTTTGAGACCTCAGAAGCTAGAGACCCACCTGATACTCCAGGGTGTGTGGGAGGGCTGGCCTCTGGGGCAGGACGAGAGGAGGGGTTGTGAGTTCAGGTTCCTGATAGTTGTTTATTGCTGTTACCGTAGATTTAACACCGAGCATCTAAAACTGTAAAATGAAGCAGAACTTCTCTTGGGGATGTATTTGTTGATTATATGTTCTTTAAAAAGGGGAGGATTATAATATCAAGGGCACACGTGAACCTTTGCAGTGGGGGACGTAGTTTTGGAGAAGTATTTGGGTTTGCCTCCATCTGTGTACTTGACACCAGCCCAGCGTCTTTACCCTTCTCTCTGTCATCAGAAAAGAAAATAGACTGGGAGTGAGCCGCCCGATCCGTCCACTGAGGCCGCTGGTGGAGCGGGTGCCACGACCCACCATCGTCAACGCAGAAAACCTGAAGGGCCTCGATGACCTGGACACCGACGCCGACGATGGCTGGGCAGGTGGGTGGTGGCATTTGCCTGTGGGCTCTCGACTGACGGTTCAGCAGGCAGGGACTGCATTCTTGTTTCTGCTTCTTGCCAAGGTTGGCAGTTCCTGTGACACAGAGTCTACGGGGACCCCTGAGGGCAAGGGGCAGTAGACAGCCTTGGGCCCTGAGAGATCCTCGCTGGTACCCTTACCAGCAGTTGCTTCCTCACGCAGCCACGTTGTCTGTCTTGGTCTTTCATCTTACTCTTGGAGGGAGAAAGAGTTTTTGTAACGAAAGAGTTAAAACAGGAGTGTGATGAGCCCCACACAGCGCCCTGTCACTGCATTTCAGCAAGTTCCAACATTCTGCATTCTCATAATCACCCACACTCCTGATCTGATTATTTTCTTTAAAAATTCTTTTGGACGTTTGTTTCCAAGTAAAAGGCGCACATTTAGCTATACGGTTTTGATAAACCCATGTGCTTGAGCAGCACAGCCACGTCAAGACACAGTACTCACTCCGTCCCTTCCCAGCCAGTCTTCCTCCTGACTCGGCCCAAGGCCTCCCCCTTCTGATGAATCCTAACTGCAGATGGGTGGAGTGGTGCAGCTTTCCTTCAGCTGTAAGGTTTGTGAGATCCATCAATGTTATTACATATGTCCGTGGTTGCTTTTAATTACTGAGGTATGTGTCATTGTATCAAATCCAGTAATTTGCCCGAAAGTTTATTATGGATGCTGTTGCTATTTCTCATGAGTTAATATCCAGTAGTGGAGTCGATGGTTAAAGAGGAGGTGTGTGATTAGGTTTGTCAGAAGCACCAGACCTCCGTGGTGGCTGGTGTGCACTCCAGCGGCAGTTCTGAGAATTTGGCCCTGCATCCTTACAGTGCTCTGATGTTCATCGCTTTAATTTTAGCCATTCCAGTGGGTGTGTAGCGTTAGCTCATTGTGCTTTTAATTTGCATCTTGCTGATGAGTAATCATACACTCGTTTTCATGCCGATTTGGCTTTACTGGTATCTTTTTTGAGTGTTCAGATACACATCCTTGGAGACTTAACATTTCACAAAAGTTTTGATCCATTTTCTCAGCACTGCGTTTTGATTAGCAGAAGTTTTAAATTTTGATGAAGTTTAACTTATAAATTTGTGTTTTTTATGGTTTATTGTGTCTTTTATAAAAATCTTTGTCCCTCCTGGTGTCAAAGAAACTCCCTTATGTTTTATAATTTTAACACTGATTTTTAGATGTGTGGTCCATGTATTAATTTGTATATGGTGTGAGATGGGAGTCAGGATACCCAGTTGTTCTACACCATTTGTGACAAGACTTCTCTTTCCCTGTGGCATTGCTTTGACACCTTTGCCAACAGTTGATTGATCACATAAGTGTGGGCCTAATTCTGGACCCTGTTTGTTCTATTTATTCATCCTTATGCCAATACCACATTGTAGCTCTGTAGTAAGTTAGTGTAAGTTTCCCAGCTTTGTTCATTTTTAAGATTATTTTACTCTTCTAAGTCCATTTTCATATAATTTTAGAATCTTTTTTTAAAAAAAATGATGTATGTAAGATTTGTAATGATATAGATATCACTCTTTTTCATCCCTGATAATTAGGTAATTTGTATTTTTTTTCTCTTGTTCACTTCTGCCAAGGGCTCATTAGTTTTACTCATCTTTACAAAGAGCTTTTGGCTTTAGTTTTCTCCATTGTTTTGATTGTTTTCTAGTTCACTGATCATTTTAATTGGAACTTTCTAGATTTCTCATTTAATTCCATTGTAGTCACAAGGGCATATTCTGTGTGACTTCCATTCTTTCCAGTTTATTAAGACTGGTTTTATCACTAAGATACATGGTCTGTTTTGGTGAATAGTCCAAGTGCATTTGAAAAGAGTGTATTCGATAGTTGGATATCACATTCTCTATGTATCAGTTTAGTCACGGTGGTTGGTAGTGTTGTTCATAACATTTTTGTCTAGTTCTATCGTTACTGAAAGTAAGGTATTAGACTGTCTACTACAATTGCAGATTTATCTGTTTCTCGCTTTAATTCTGTCAGTTTTTGCTTCATTTATTTTGAAGCTGTTCCACACATTTTTTATTTTTATGACTGATGTGCTGACCATTTATATTGTTTCACATACTCTCCATCTCTCCTAACACTTCTTGCTTGGAGTCTGTTTCGCCCGGTGTCAGGTCATTGTTCTGACTGTATTTATTGTTGTTGTGCTGTGTTTTTGCATCCACGCCCTTCAGCCCACTTGTGTCTGTTTGCACCGCGAGGCTCTGGGAGATGGTATGTGATCACACTTGCTTTGTCGTCAGATCTAACTAACTGGATTGGGCTTTTTGTCACATCCCTTTTTTCAGTGATATAATTCATGTGACAGATTTTCGTATTATATAAAATTTGCCCCCTTAAAGTCTACCATTCAGAGATTATTAGTATATTAACAAGTTTGTGCAGTCATCCCCACTGTTGAATTCCAGAACATTTCCATCACCCACAGAAGAAGCCCCGTACCCATGAGCACTCACTCTCAGTGACCCCTCCCTCCACACACAGCCTCTGGCAAGCACCATCTACTTTCTGTCTGTGGATTTGCGTGTTTTGGACGTTTTGTACAAATGGAGTCTCACAGTAGGATATGAGGCCTTTCACACCTGGCTCCATCACTCAGCATGATGTCTTCAGGGGTCGTCATGTTGTAGTGTGTGTGAACTTTTTTTTTTTTAATATGGCCAAATCCTGTTCCATTGTGTGCATCTACCGCATTTTGTGTACTCACTCATCAGTTGATGGACACGTTCTGCCACCTGAGCCACTCGGGTCGGGGAAGGCCCTGAGGCAGAGCAGCCACTCTCAGATCTCACCTCTGGGGAGTGTGTGTTGGCGGGGAGGCCTCCTGGCTGGTTTCTACCTGCTTCTGCTCACTCCTCACCTTCTAACACACTTGCAGAAAACTTGGTCTGCACAGATTTAAGGACTGTTCTCTTAACAGCGTTAATCTAACCAGAGAGGCTACTGTGCTGTGACCAAAGCCAGTACTGTCTTTCGCTTGTATTTTTGTTGTTGTGGTTTGTTTAATTTATTTTTTAATTGAAGGATAATTGCTTTACAGAATTTTGTTGTTTTCTGTCAATCCTCAACATGAGTCAGCCATAGGTGTACATATAGCCCCTCCCTTTTGAACCTCCCTCTCTCTCTCCCCATCCCACCCCTCTAGGTTGATACAGAGCCCCTGTTTGAGTTTCCTGAGCCAGACGGCAAATTCCCGTTGGCTATCTATTTTGCATATGGTCACTTGTATTTGTTTTAATATGATATTTATTTATTTGGCTGCATCATGTGTTAGTTGTGGGATCCAGATCCCTGAGCAGGGATCAGGCCTGGGCCCCCTGCATTGGGAGTGTGGAGTCTTAGTCTGTGTCCTCCACTTCTCTCTGCAGTGTGTGTTCTGGTGGTGGCAGCCGGGGGTGCCCCTTAGCCAGGTGGGCTGGTGCCCTTCCTGCCTGGAGGCAGTGTTACCCCCGCCCCCAGCGGTGCTCTTCCCACTGTTGGGATGTGCATCTTGTCTCCTTCTCGCTGGCCCTCCTCCTGTTGCAGGCCTCCATGAAGAAGTGGACTACTCCGAGAAGCTGAAGTTCAGTGATGATGAGGAGGAGGAGGAAGTGGTGAAGGACGGCAGGCCAAAGTGGTAAGCGCGCCATCCCTGCTCACAGCCCCGCTCCTGGTGGCGGGGGTAGAGGGGGGCATGTGACACTTTACAGATGTATGTGCACTGGTGTTCTCAGTGCTCCCGTGTGCTTTGCGTGTCCTGGTCACCCTGGCGATCTCACGTGGCCAGATACTATTTCCATTTTGCAGATGGAAGGACAGCTGTTTGGGGGCGGGGAGCCAGGGTGGTCACCAGGCGTGGGTGGCTGAGTCCTAGCTGTTTAGCCACCATGCCTGCATTTTTCCCAAGTGTGTCTTGCAGACTGATTGTTCTGCAGACTGCCATGAGTGTGTGGTGCCCCTAAAGGCTTCTCTGGCCAAGCAGACTTGGGAAACCGCCTGGGTTCAGCTCTACTCCAAGGGTGCCCAGAGCCTAGGATGTGCGTGCTACAGCCTGCTGGGAATCTGGGCATGGGGGAGAAGCCGAAAGTGGGGTATGCCATGTTGCCTAAGCATATTTGACCACTTGAATCTTTTCTCTCTCTTTTTTTGGATCATTTCATTGGATTGATGCTTGCTCCCAATACCATTTGGAAAATAGTTACATTGTAGTCTAGCCAGTCTAGTTTTTAGCAGAATACCAGTAGCATGGGCTTGTACTTTTAAAGTAGTACCTATGGTCGCTTTAATTTGCTTCCCCACCCAACCACCACCCCAGTATTGGCAAATATGGATGCTTCTCTTTGTATGGAATTGCCTGTTTCCTTTGTATATATATCTGTTAGACTTGCTGTGCTTTCTGTTAAAATGTGAGTACTGGTTTATATTGCTTAGATAGTAGTGTTTTGGTATTTTTTCCCTTTGTCTGTTTTACTGTCAGTAATTGAATGCTTATGTAGTGGGTCTGCAGGTCTTGTTGTGTCATCTTCGGCTTCATGGCTCCTCTTCTGCAGGGAGCTGGTAACGCTCTTCTGTCACTCTTCCTCAGCTGGCACACAGACAGCTAATTGAGGCTTCTGTAATTTATTTTAATGCTGCTTGATTTCAACTGAAGCTTTGGATGCCCTTGGGAAAGAAATATCTATGGGTCAGTTTTTGGAACTAAGCTCAGAAGGAGATGTGATCCAGAATTTAAATCAGTGGAAACGTGAAGCTTTGTAGATTCATTGGAGCAGCAGGCCACTCCGTTCCTCTCTCTGAATTGATGTGACTTGACTGTCCATCTGAGAGAGTGAGGCTCTGGCTGTAGTGACCAGGGACACACCACATTGAGTCCCCAAGCCGGCCACCACTCAGTGTTCTCTGAGCTGGCTGAGACTCCTCCTGCAGCCCCCATGCACGATGGGCTCCTGAAACCTCCCTGGCTCCATCCCTTGCTGTTCACTGTCTCTGGGAACACTGGGACCTGCATCCTTTCTTTCACGCACCATCCAGAGGCTGGCCGGCCGGTCCCTTCTTCCCTGTCACCATCGCCCTGAGGCTTAGTCATCGTCTTTGATAGACTTGGGGTCTTTCCTGGCAGATCAGGAGCCTTTTGTGGGCCCTACACCTCTGCTTGCCGTCAGGAGGCACTGGCAGTCGTTGCTCCGTCTCTGGTCTCCTGACTCTCCTCACCTGCCTCATCTCCCTCCACCTCCAGAGCGTCTGTGCATGTGTGTGTGTGCGTGCAGGAGCATGTGTATTAGCCAGGCCCGACTCCCTGGCTTTCTCTGCGCTCCCGCTGGGCTTTTGGGCACCACTTCTGCACTAGCAGAGGTGTGAGTAGATGCACACGTGTTTTGTCACAGAGCCTTTGTTTGCACCACAGCGTGTAAAGATGAGCACCACTCAGCAAGCCTTCCCGGCGCCTCTGCTGGCGTCTGTCTCCTCCTCCATCCAGTGTGTGCGTTGCTCCTCCTGCTGTTTGTAATGTATCACTCAGCAAGCCTGCTGCTGCTGTCGTGAGGAGCATTTGTTCAGTCCTGGGACGGGGCTTTGGCATAGACAGAAGGGCCTGCAGTGGGAAGTCTGGGTTCAGCTTTGTTAGCTCTTTCTTGTGAACAGCTCCCCAACCTCCCGGAGACTCAGTGACCAGCTCTTTAAAATGGAGGAAGTAGAGGCGTTTTTGTTTGTTTGTTTTTTTTTTGCAGTAGATGAAGTAATGGGTGTGAGGCATCCTGCCTGGAGCTGTGTCTTTAAGACTGACTTGGTAAAATGGGTGCTGGTGTAGGTGCTCTGGGTGGGTGTGCTGTAGGTCTTTTATGAAGGAAATCAGTTTGTAGAAGCTAACTTTCGAATTGCTAATGGTCTGATGAGACCATGCCTGGGCCAACCAGGAAAACCAAGTCTTCACGGTTTGTCCTAGGAACAGTTGGGACCCCAGGAGGCAGCGGCAGTTATCCTTGAGCTCTGCAGACAGTGCTGATGCCAAGCGCACCCAAGAGGAAGGAAAAGACTGGAGTGAAACAGGAGGTGTGACCCGTGTCGTCCGGAAGGTGCCGGAACCTCAGCCGCCTTCCAGGAAGCTGCACAGCTGGGCGTCAGGCCCTGACTACCAGGTACCGTGGGCACTGTGGGGGAGGGGTCCTGTGCCCGTTTGGCTGGGGGACATGCATGGGCGTGTGCGCATACACAAGCCCTTTCCAAGTTCAGTTGACCAGAGATCCAAGGCAGAGACTCCAGCAGGTCACCTGAAAGGCTGTTCTGTGCATTTACAATGAACAGGAAGGGATGGAGCCAGGGAGGTTTCAGGAGCCCACCGTGGCGGGAGCTGCAGGAGGAGTCTCAGCCAGCTCAGAGAACACTGAGTGGTGGCCGGCTTGGGGACTCAATGTGGTGTGTCCCTGGTCACTACAGCCAGAGCCTCACTCTTTCAGATGGACATTCAGTTAGGTTTCACTGAGTTCAGTGGTCTGGTTGGTTTTCTGCAAAAGTCTAAGCAGACATTTCTCTCTCTCTTTTTCTAAGCTATTTTAAATTGGAGGATATTTGCTTTACAGTATTGTCTTGGTTTCTGCCCTACATTAACATGAATCAGCCATAGGTATAATATGTCCCCTCCCTCTTGAACCTCCCTCCCTTTTTGTTTTTTTTTGACCGCACTGTGCAGCATGTGGGATCTAGTTCCCTGCCCAGAGACTGAACTCGAGCCCCCTGCGTTGGAAGCGCAGAGTCTTAACAACTGGACCTCCAGGGAAGTCCCTCTTTTTATTTTTTTTTTAAAGTTAAAAATTATTCTTTTAAGATTTTGAGAACAGTCACAAACTTACAGAAAGTTGGTGTAATGCAAAGAATATTTTTCCCTGAGCCGTTTGAAGAGTAAGTTGCTAGTCTGATCAGGCTCCACCGTAGAATGCTTCTTAGGTAAGCACAGTCGGATCCAGGAAGCTCGCGTTGACGTACCACCGCCTCCTCATCGGCAGACCCCGTGCCACTGCCCCCACTGCCCCCACTGCCCAGTTGATGGTCTTGATGCAGAGGAATCTGGGTCAGGGTCAGGTGTCCTTCAGTGTGAAGTGGACCCTCAGCCTCTGCTCCGCTTTCCTGAGGTTGACGCTCTGGAAGATCAGAAACCAACTGCTTTGTGCAGTGTGCCGTTTGTCTGGAGCTTCCTCATGGTGGGGTTCAAGGCTACCCTTTTTTGGCTAGAGTCTCTCAGAGTTGGCACTGACTGTTCTCATTGCTCCCGCCTGGGTGACCCTGGTCCCTCTCTGCCCGCTGTGACAGCCTTACTTTAGTCTCAGGATTGAGGTGCTGCTTACTGGGTTTCACAACATCGAGCTTTCACATGCACCACAGATTCGTAATTGATAGCAGTTTTGTGGCTAGTTACTTTAAGACTATGAATATCCAGTTTCTCATCAAATTTTTAATTAATATTGTTTCTTTGGATGTTCAGGTTGTCTTTGGTTTGGGAGCTTCAGGCTGGCAGCTGGGTGCTTTTCACTGTCTCCATTCTTTTTTTGAGGGATTCCTTGCTTTCTGGTAGAACAAGCTTTTCCAAGCTCATTTTGTCCTTATCTAGCTTTGGCCCTGGAGTCAGCCTTTAATGACACTTATAAATCAGTACGTGGGCACCAGGAGTGCTGCTGCTTCTGGCCTTTTCCATGGATAGTTGGGGAGTGTATGTAAGTGAGAGAGAGACACACACAGACACATACACATGGAGTTGGGGAATGTATGTATGTGACACACACACACACACACACACACACACACACACACACTTCATTCTGGCTGTTTCCCGTTGTCTCCCTAGTCTCCCTATTTCTACCCTCACCCTGTCCCTTGCACAGGTGCCCTCCTCAGATGTCAGCCCCCCTCCCAGAGACCCTGAATTCCCTGCTGAACCATCTCTTCTAGAAGTTCCTTCCTCCTCCCCCTTGATTGGGCTCCACCTTCCTCATCAGCCACACCTCCACGTGGACACCCTGCTCAGCTGCCTAGGCTCTGACCCTGCCCTGAGCTGTCTGACCCCCTGGGCGCAGGCCTGGCGCTGCCGCATTGCCTGACTCTGGGATGGAACTGAGCAGGAAGGGCGAGCTGCGGAGGGGAGGCATTCATTTAAATAGACTGGCAGCCTTGCCATTTCCAGTGCCCTGTGCTGTTTAAAGGACTTCCACATCTTCCTCTATAGTGAAAATACCCGTTAGCTTGAGTCTTTTGTGCTGAGCACATATCATCTCTTTCTAGGCATTGTGCTCGTACAGGGGACACAAGAATGAAAACAGACACAGTACAGCTCTTAGGAATTATCTTGCGATTAACCCAGATTTCATCCCTATATTGGGGTTGCTCAGTATTCAAAAGAAGGTTCTTTTTATTTTGATCTGCTCATAACAACCCTGAATTATCTTGAGTGTTTTTATTATTATCTAGAGTCAACAAAGATAAAATCTCTTATCATTTCATGAATCCAAATTTCTGAAAAGATTGTCACAGCGTAAATGTTTTGCAGAATATTTCGTTTATAAAATGATAGCTCACTTCAGGCAGTTTTGAAAGGCATATCTGTAGTTTTGATGATACGCACATACCCTTTGATGGTATTTAATTTCTGGGAAATTGTGAAGGGAATAATCAAGGGTATGCCTTAGAGATCATCGATGTGTCCTGGTGGAGACTCGAGGTGAGACAGTACACGGCTGTTACGGTGCCTGGACAGATGGCAGTGGTCGGGGCAAAGTAAAAGGAGAGTGCACACTTGGCCCCAATTATATTATGTAAAAAGTACCTTTGTGCTTCTAAATTAGACATTTATAATCTTGTAGTAATTGTCTCTGGATTATAAGAAGTTAGTTTTTAGGAGAAAAATCACTCTCTACTGTCACTGCTACTTACTGCTTTTATGGAGGTGTAATTTACATAAAGGGCTTCCCTGGCTTCTCAGTGGTATAGAACCTGCCTGCCAGTGCAGGAGACATGGGTTCAATTCCTGGGTCAGGACTGTCCTCTGGAGAAGGAAATAGCAACTCACACCAGTATTCTTGCTTGGGAAGTCCTGTGGACAGAGGAGCCTGGCAGGCTACAGTCCATGGGGTAATAAGGAGTCAGACACAACTGAGCAACTGAGCACTATTCTAAACCTGAGGCAGCCTTTCTCTTGAACCTTATAGTCCATGGGGTTGTAGAAGAGTCGTACAAGACTTAGCAACTGAATGATGACAATTAAAATACAAAGAAAAGACACAACAGATCTTGGTTTTATATGTCTGATGACTTTTCAACAGTTACATTCATCTGTGTAACTATCCCTCAAAACAAGAAGTTGCTGTTTTTCTGCCAGTTGTATGTCATTAGACTTCCAGCGGCTGGGGTCCAGGGACCCAGCCCATCCTTTGGGACTGCTGCATATTCTGCCTGCCGCCTCTCTTCCTGCAAATCAGTAAGAAATCTTCCCAGAATGGAGAGATATTTCACACTGCATCGTTGGCACCCTATTGGTTGTCTAGTAACTTAACAATCAACTTGAGACTTAAAAGTAGGTAAAATACCTTGAAGAGATGTTTTTAGAGATGCTGTTTCATTTTTACATTTAATCAGTTTGAAACCTCATGTGTGAGTGTGAGTTCTGGTGTCTTGGGGCTCTTTGTATCCAGAGGTTCATCTGCTTTCATCGGAGGAGCAGTAGGGCAGCTCTGTGGCTGAGGAGTGATGAGCATGTGGTTTTCTGCTCCTGTTCTTCAGCAGTGGACACCCTGAGCTTGTGTGCCCAGAGGTGGCTGCTGGAGTGCCTATTCTCTTGAGTGTTTCCTGCATTTCAGTCATGGTGTTAAGAGGTTTGCAAACGATTCCGTGCACCTTTACAACCCGGAGGGCTTCCTTGATTATCAACAGTTTCCAAAAGAGAAATTAGGGTTTAGACTGTCGGTGCTTGCCCAGCCCTCTTTCCAAATACAGTGTAGGGCAGAACAGGATTGAAGCTCAGGTCCTCTTGCCATAGGCCTCTTGAAGGTGCCCAAGGGTCTTGAGAAGGGAGCTGACCCCCTCCAGGTGGTGACCTGTCTCTGAGTTGTGACATCCTCTGACCGTCTTCTCTCAGCAGAAATCCTCCATGGGCACTGTATTTCGGCAGCAGTCTGCCGAGGACAAAGAGGACAAGCCCCCACCACGGCAGAAGTTCGTCCAGTCTGAGATGTCCGAGGCCGTGGAGCGAGCCCGGAAGCGCCGGGAGGAGGAGGAGCGCCGTGCGCGTGAGGAAAGGCTGGCTGCCTGTGCTGCCAAACTCAAGCAGCTTGACCAGAAGTGCAAGCAGGCTCAGCGGGCCAGCGAGGCCCAGAAGCAGGCGGAGAAGGAAGCTCCCCGCTCTCCGGGGGCTGAGAAGGCGACTCCCCAGGAGAACGGCCCTGCCGTCCACAAAGGTGAGCAGTGAGCCTGGCCCCTGACCTGGAAACAAGGGCTGTGTCGCTGGGCATCTCCCTGGCTTCTTAGCATGAACTGTGGCCAATGGCTGGATACACAGGGATCCCAGTTGTTAAGAGTTCAGGCCTGGATCAGGGGCCTGGGTTCACGTCCTGTTTTCACCACTGAAGCCAGCTGGCCACGTGCTTCCCCTCTGACACCTCCCCTCTGACTTCCCACTTTCCTCGCCCATGAAGTGGGTTGGGGAGAGTTTGTACCCACCTCCCTGGGCTCAGGGTCCTGGGAGATGATGTCACGAAGCACATGGCACATTTCTACATGCAGAAGCACCCGCCTTCTCACGGGTGCTTCTAACGAAGCACTGTCTTCGTTACCACTGCTGCTTGGCAGAGGAGATATGGGTGCCGGAGGACCTCAGTAGGAGCACAGCGCTCTCTGTGACGCTGAAGGAATCCTGCCCGCTTTTTAGAATACATTTTCCCTGATGTTATTCCTAAAAGGACTGGATCACGTGGCTGCACTAGAGACACCAAACAGTGTTAAGTGGTGGAGGGTGTCTCTTGCTCTAGTTTTTAATAATATGATCAGTTATGTTCTTTGTGACTTTCTTAAATGAACTCAAACAAAGTCTTTAAAGTAGAGAAGGGCCTGATGTTAGTTTTAGTTGCTGAAAGCTTCTCAGATGGAGGGCGTACCAGTGACCTGGTGGTCATCAGCACCCTTCTGGCCGAGGAACTCAGATGCTGGTCCTTCTGTAAGTGCTGTGTCACTGAAGTCTGGGTGAAGCCTGGGCCCAGTGTCAGGGACCTACTGAGGGGGCAGTAGAGAGTCAGGGAGTGGACGGCAGGGTGCAGAGTGGGCCTGGGTGTGGGATGTGTCCCCGGCTCTTCCATACACCCCCTGCCCATCATCGTTCCTCTGGAACGCTGCCCCACCTCCAGGCTTTGCACTGGTGTTTGCTCTCTGCAGTAGATTTCTTAAGAATGGAAATGTCAGTTATAATAAAGCTGGAAAAAAGAATGCAAAGCTGGGATGGGGAAGACAGCAGGGGACTCCAAGGGGCACAGTCTTGGAGACGGTAGGGAGCGTTCCATTTGAAGTGCGCTCTGTGGACTGGCCGTTGCTGCTCCCAGGAGCCCGTGGGGTAGTTGCAGCTGTCGTCCTCAGAGGGGCTGCCTGGCTGCCGGACTCGCATAACTCTGGGCGGAGGTGGGGGCACGTGCGCTCTCTTTGAGGCCTCATCCACTCTGTTGCGCTGGGTCCATTTTAATAGACCCTCTCTCACCTGGAATTGTATCCCAGCTCTACTGCCAACCGTGCGACTTCAGGCAATTCATCTGATCTCTCCACCCTTTGTTTTCTCATCTCTGATGGGGGCCAGGGGGAGGCTGTGAGCTCGGGCATGGGAGGTGTTAGCCCAGTGCCAGGGTTTGGGGATGCAAATAGTTTAGCAGTGGAAAGTATGTGCCTACAAGAAAAAGCATTTGCCATTAAATATTCACTCAGCCAAGCTTTCATGAACTGACCTGGCCGCCTCTCCAATTACTTGTTCTGTAGGCTCCCCTGAGTTCTCTGCCCAGGAGACCGCCAGCACGTTTTCAGAAGAAGCCCCCACAGCTCCTCCAGCAGCGGCTCAGAGCGGCGGCAGCGAGGAGGGGCCCCGGGAGGCTGGCTCCCCTGCACAGGAGTTCAACAAGTACCAAAAGTCACTCCCTCCCAGGTTCCAGCGCCAGCAGCAGCAGCAGCAGCAGGTAAACAGGAGACGCTTAGCCCATATTGTAAACAGACCCGCCCCTCCATCTCCCTGGCCCCTTCAATTAAAGCAGACGACACCCACCCTTCTGTACCCCAGTTGCCAGCAGGGACGTGGAGAGTGGGGGCCTTGGAGATCAGCCCTGGCCTTTCATTTCTCCAGGTAATTCATCCTCTGGATGAAAACCTTTGTTGGTAGTTTGTGGACCCTGTTGGCTAGCGTTGAAAGGAATGGCTGATGGTGTCTGAGTGGTTTTATCACTGAGAGGTGTACAGTGTGGCCACTCTTCAAACTTGACGGCGGCCCCACCCTGGAGCCTCTCTGGGAGGAAGAGGCCTGGGGTCTGTGTAGAGAGCACTGGAGAGGAATGTTGGCTTGGAGTTAAGGGCGGAGGCTTGTAGGATTCCGTCAAACAGCTTTGGGTTCTGGTGCTAACGGTGCTGCTTATCTAGCCATGTGGGGCCTTGGACAGATCAGTGTGAAGCGGAAGGAATGAAGCCCTGACTCTCTGCGTGGCGGTAAGGGGTTCTGCGATGCCTGTAGAATAGTTTATCGGTAGTCCAGTAGTGTCTTTATTGGTGTTCCATTAATGTTCTTAAAATGTTGAGTCTCTCTCTTTGTTTTGGCTGTGCTGGGTCTTTGTGCTGGCATGTCAGCTTCTCTGGTTGCAGAGTATGGGCTTAGGTGCCCTGTTGCATATGGGATCTTAGTTCCCTGACCAGGGATCAAATCTGTGTCCCCTGCATTGAAAGGTGGATTCTTAACCATTGGACCCCCAGGGAAGTCTGGTAAATTATTGTTAGTAATCGAAAATGTTCCAAAATGTGGGTGCCCTGGGGAAACAGATCAAATTTTACACCTTTACCCAGAAGTTTTTTAAACCCTCACCCCAGACCCTGTTTCCCTTGGGCTCCTGGAAGCATTCCAGAAGCCAAGTGGCCTGTGTTCTAGACAGTTAGGTGCACTCGTTGAGCTGTTGTAGTTTTGTACCGTGAGCAGGCACCATGCAGTTACTCCTGGGCTTGGTGAAGATTTACTGCCCACTGGAGAGATCTCTGGAGTCACTCCAGCCAGACACAGTCGTAACAGCTGCTCTAGGGAAGTCTTCTGGGGAGGGTGGGGATGGGCAGTGACAGGTAAATCCTTCCTGAAGAGTAGGAGAAAGCTGAACGTGCCAGAGTAGCCTGAGGGAGTCTGGCAAATGGACTGTCTGGTCAGCTTCCCTGGGGACCTGGGGTTTAGACAGGAGGAGGAGCTGTGGGCAGAGCCCTAGAGAGCTCCGCTTACTGAGTGCCCAGTGCTCCTAAGAGGTGCTGGGAGCACCAGCGAGCCATCCAGGGAACCCAGCCCAGGCTGGAGTTGAGCCCGCCGGCTGGTGGGATAGGGCGTGCTGGGTCAGCTGTCCCACTTGTTTGACTGCATCTGTGTCTGGCCAGGATGCTGGTTTGGGGTCCGCTTGTGAGGAAAGCCCCGGGGGTCATTGGTGCTGTGGAGCAGGTCTGAAATGAACCCTCATTGGGTCTAGGTCCTTGATTTTTAATACTCTTTTGATGTGTTAGTTCATTCATGCAGTGAACTCTTTCCATACCATGTCTGATGGTAGAGGTGAGTGGACTGCAGTGAACTTGGCATATGATCCCCTGATACAGGGAAGGGAGGCAACCGCAGGAGAAACACCAGTGCTGTGAGAGCCGAGAACAGGGTACCTGATCTTCCTTGGAACTTGTGGCAGGCTTCCCAGAGGAAGTTCTCTTTAAGCTGAAACCTGAAGGAGGGATGTGGGTGAACAGGTTTGGGGCCCAGGAAACAGATGGCCCAGCGTGTTTCCAAGGCCTGAAGCAGGCAGGCAGGCAGGTGTGTGGACTGGAGGCTGGGGCAGTAGTGGGAGGTGATGCTGGAGAGGCAGATGGGTCAAGACCCTATAGATCCCATGCAGCCCCATGGGATCCCAGCTGTTAGATGGAGAACTGTGGAGAACCCAGGAGGACTCTGGCCGTGGTCAGGGCATTGGAGTGTGGAGAGTGAATTGAAGGGACAGTGGGGGCTGGGGATGGGGAGGAGCATTGGGGAGAGGTGCTCTGGGAGGTGTGCTGGTCACGTGTCAGCTCCAGGAGAGCCTTTGATCTGCGTGAGCACCCAAGCTGCCGTGTGTAGTGGAGGAGCCCAAGGGCCCTGTGTGACGATGGGATGACTGTGCATCCGTCCTGGGAGAGGGCCCGGGCCTGAACGTGGTCATGCGTACACTGGGACCTGCCCTCTCTGGTCTTCTGTCTGGGTGGGTTTTCCCTGGAAGCGTGTGTATGCGGGCACACGCAGCCTGTCTGCTCCGCGGCACCTGTGCAGCCAGGTCTCTGTCTCTGCCAGGAGCAGCTGTACAAGATGCAGCACTGGCAGCCGGTGTACCCTCCGCCGTCCCACCCGCAGCGCACCTTCTACCCGCACCACCCCCAGATGCTGGGCTTCGACCCCAGGTGGATGATGATGCCCTCCTACATGGACCCACGGATCCCGCCCACTCGGACCCCAGTGGATTTCTACCCCTCGGCCCTGCATCCCTCAGGTAAGCACCAAGGTGCAGTGAAGGCCAGGGTATGTGGTGTGGTCAAGGGCGTTGCCTTGGGAGGTAGACAGACCCCACCTGGATTCCAGTCTGGCCTCTTTGCAAGTCACATATCCAGTCTGAGTTATAACTTCCTTGTTTGCAAAATGAGGGTGTAATAGTACCTCCCACAAAGAATTGTTAGGAAGAGACTAAGATTATGAATCATAAATTGTCTTTGTTAATTTTCATATCTCTGCTCCATTCTTGAGTGTTCTTTGTGTTCTCTCTTTTCCTTGATTAGTCTTTCCCAAGGTTTGTCAAATGCCGTTTTTTTAATGCCATTTTTTAAAAAGTATCTTTTGAGGTTCTTAATTCCTGTCTTTTATTTGGTTTTTATTTCATTAATTTCTGTCCCCCCCATTATTTCCACTGAAATTATTTGGTTCTTTTTCTGATTATGTTGGATGGTTAATTAGATCACTAGTTCCTGAGTTTTCTGATGTATTTACGTCTCACCTGAGTTTATGAGCCACTGAGTTTTAAAATAACATTTTTATTACTGTATAGTTTTAAATATTAGTCTGATTTTGAATGATTTTTAATGGTATATTGTAAAATTTCCAAATACAGAGTTTTAATATCACCCATATGTTGTTAATTTCTACTGTGGCTGCCTTTTGGTCATATATCATGGTCTGTATGATATAGACCAGCAGTCACAATTTTTTTCCATTAATACCAGATAATAAATTTAGTCTTTGAACTGCTACTCCAGTTTTGCTGTTGTAGAACAAAAACAGCTATAGACAATAGTAAGTGAATAGGTGTGGTTGCTTTTCAGTAAAACTTTATTTTTAACAAGTGGCAGATCAAACTTCACTCAGGGGCTTGAAAAGAATGTATTCTCCTATTGGACATGTTCCATTAAAGTGTGCTTGCTAACTGTGCTGTATGAATATCTATCATCACAGTTTTTTTACCCCCTTGATCAGTTTCTAGAGGTGTGTGAGCATTTTCCACCGTGATTGTGGATTTATCAAACCTTGTAAATGTGTCAGTTTTTGGTTTACCTACCTGGAAGCATGTAGGCTTGGGGTGACTGCATCCTGTTTCTTACATTTTCTCATCGCACCTTTGTTTCTTGTGTTTTCTACCTTTAACGTCTACTTAATCTGATGATAATTTCATTCCCGTTTTCTTTTGATTAGTATTTGTGTGGTATCTTTCTACCCCAACTTTTTATTGTCAGCCTGAGCCCTTTGTGGAGGAGAATATCTTTGTATGTTTAAGATGTGTCTGGTTTTACCCACATTGAGTGGGTAAAACTGTGACTTTAGTTACCAAAGTTGTTCCCTTTAGATTGGGGGCATGGGTGTCAAGTTTTCCGATTCTTTTTGTTTTCCTTCTACATTCTGTTTCTACTGTGAGTGGTTAGGTTAAATTCTAACACGCACCCTTGACTTAACAAAGGCTAATCAGATTACCCTGAACCTGAGCTCTAATTCAGGAGTCTTTTAATTTTTCCCTGGAATTTTAATTCTTCCCTTGTTTTGATGCTTGCGAAATTATTATCTTTGTTGTTTTATTCAATCTATGCTTGTTCAGATCTGCCTATATGTTTACTAGTGTCTTTGCTGCTTATCCTTCCATCTGAGCTCCATTTATTTTTTCAGAACATACGTTTTGTCCAGGCCTCTACGAAAGTTTTTTGACGATACATATTCTTCACATGGGGCTTCCCAGGTGGCACTAGTGGTAAAGAATTTGCCTGCCAGTGCAGGAGACATGGGTTCCAAACCTGGGTCTAGAAGATCCCCTGGAAGAGAAAATGGTACCCCACCTCAGTATTCTTGCCTGTGAAATCCCATAGACAGAGGAACCTGACTGGCTACAGTCCATGGGGCTGCAAAGAGTTCGACGCAACTGAGCACTATTTTTCACCCATGGCAGCCTTTCTCTTAAACGATAGTATAGCTGGGTATAGAACTCTAAGTTTGCAGTTACTTTCTTTTAGGACTGTGAAGATAGTATTCCTTTTCTTCTGGCTCCTGTGTCTGGTTTGTGTTGCTTTAAGATCTCTTTGTCTTTGGTCTCCTGTAGTTCTTTCTCAAAATGCTGTGTCTAGGTATATATCTATATCTATCCTTACTTTATTCTGCTTAAAAGTCATAGTGCTCAAATCTAAGGTTGTATTGCTTTCATCACTTCTGGGAGTTTCACTTCTAATTATCGTGTTAACTATTTGCCATTTTTCATTCTTTGTATCCTTTCTTCCTATGTCACCCACTTAGATTATTTGTACTGATTATGGTGTACAAATGCCTGCATCATCACGATTCTTCTCACTTTGCCTCCAGGTCTCCTGAATACATGAGAGCTGATTCTGTGGTACCTTCTGGGAAAATGCTTAGAATTATTCTCTAATTCCTTGTTCTCTCCAGCTGTGCCTAATCTGCTGTTTTTATTTTTTACTGTCCAGTGGGTTTTTAATTTCATGACTATTTTTATTACTAGACTTTTTCTCTCAAATCTTTTTTTTTCTTGTGTCTTATATTTTTTGTGAGTTTTCAATTCCTTCTTATTTGCTTTTAATCATATAAACCATAATTCTCTGGTGTTTAGCATTTTGATCTGTTTTCTGAAGTTCTTGGGGACGGTGCATGATCCTGTGGACTTGCTGTGGACTTGTAGTGGTGGAATGCTTTCCCGGCAATGTTCTGGGAGTTTTGACTCATAAGTTCATTTCCAGCAGAGCTATTCTTACCTTGGGGATTCAGTGTAGCTTGGTTTGTATCCCTCCAGGGTGGCTCTGTGTTTTCATCTGCCAGCCTAGAAATACCTTTTATTGTAACTCAGGAAGTTTTTGGAGAATTCTAGGGGTGTAAATCTGAACTCCACTCTACTACCCCCAAGCCTGCGTGAAAGCTGGCATGTGGCCATGAATTCCTCACTGGGGACTGTTTTCCCTGACTTGACCCTGGCCGGGTCACTAGCTCAGTCATCTCCCTGTCCTAAAAAGTGTGAGGCTTTTCTGGTCTGCCTTGTAATTGAATGCATAGCCCTTTGAGGGTCTTTGTGTAAGCAGCACCTCAGCTGTAACTCTCTGCCTTGTGCAGAGAAGCCCCATCTCTTGTTGGGGGGTGAGGGGGTGGTATTTAGGAGCACAGCTGTAGGTTACTACATCTGACAGATGTGTCCCTGGGTCCCCTCTCAGGAGCCCTGGCTCGTGCCTCTGGCCCATGGCTCTTGCCCATGGCTGTGGTTTCCGCTCCCTGGGGGTTTCCTGGTTTGGGGGAGCAGAGCTCTGCAAGTGAAATGTGTAACATGTTTTGTGCAGCGTTTTTGTGATAGGTTTCTTCAGGTGATATGAGCTGCCATATTGCCAAAAATAGCTCTGTGTAGTGCTCAGCAGTTCTGCCTACCTTGTGATCAATACTTAGTAAACGGGGTGTAAGTTTAGGATTCCAGAGAGGGTCCTTGACCATATGACTCAGACTACCTTTGTGCCGGAGTCGTATATTGGTAACCTTTGGACAGAGCATCCACAGCTGAAAGAAAGTATAAAACCACTAGCCTGATGCAGAATCATTTTCCTGATCAGATTATCTCAGCTTGAAAAATGGGCACAAAAAAAACTGGTGGCCAGTAATTAGCTTTGTGAAATATTTGAAAAATCAGATCCTCTTTTCTACACAGACTCTGGCCCAATGGGAGGCCTTTAATGTCATCTACAGCATCCCATCTGGTAGAAGTGGACAGAGGGGCCCTAGTGAGGGGGTGCCGTCTCCCAGGCTGGTTTGTATCTCGTTGGACTGAGATGTCAGCTTATCCGTGTCTCCTCGGCCCAGTTAAGAGTTGAGTGCCATCTGTGTGTCCCCTTCTTCCCTTCCCTGGAGAGAGTGTGGATTATCACTATAAGCTCAGGGGCAGAAACAAGCAGAACTGAAATCCAGAGCCCCCTTTCTGAATCTTGCAGGGTTTGAAAGCAGGCAGACTCTGGCTCCTTGGTGCGTGTAGGCTTCCTGGAGCATAGCCCATCTTCCCTGTGTCTGTGCAGGAGACCCTTGTCATCTCCCGCTGCTGGCTGCCTGGCCCCTTAGCTTTCTGCCGCCAGCCATGAGCTCTCTAGTTGGTTGTGTCCTGTTTCTATTTGCCAGTTTTTCATATCCTTCAACATAGGCGCTCTTCATCGGGAACTAAGATTGGACCTCCAGGGTCTTTGAACAGGCCTTTCAGATGGCGTGCCTGTGTGCTTTCAGAGGTTCTTTGATCAGATGATATGAAGCAGGTGGGATGCTGCATCCGCCTGATGGTTGGGGCAGCTTGTCTTCTCTGGGCCTGTAGGCGATCCATGGCTTGCTGAATGAGGTGACCAATTAGCTGTTTGCCTTCTTCAGGATTGATGAAACCCATAATGCCCCCGGATTCCCTCAGTGGGACTGGCTGTCGCTCTGAGGACCAGAGCTGTGTGCCCCCGCTGCCAGAAAGGAAGGTGACCACCATTGACCCTGCCCCCGTGTGGAGCCCTGAGGGTTACATGGCGTTGCAGAGCAAGGGCTACTCACTGCCCCATCCGAAATCCAGCGACAATTTGGCCATGGACATGCATGTCAGGTGAGGCGACGCTTGGCCCTGCTGCCCTGCAGCTGAAGGAGGAATCTTGGTCCTCAGTGAGATGGGCTCTGGGAGGAGGCCCTGTCCTGGGAGACACTGCCCTCAGGGAAGGGGCGCCTTGGGAGGGACCAGTGTGCTCTGGGATAGGAGAGTGAGATGAGGATGGCTGGGTGCTTTCATGTGAGAGGCTCCGATGGTGACTGAAGGCACAGGAGGAATCCTGGGGTCAGAGGCAAATCCCACAGAACCTTGGGCCAGGGCCACGGGGTGGGGTTGAGCACGTGTATTATGGCTCCTTCCTGTGAAAGTAAGGTGAGCTGGCTCTGCCGGCCCAGCACCCCAGACTCTTCTCGGATTTCCCGGCTCCAGCGTGTTTGAACCAGAGGATGCCCAGCTGTTCGTGGAGTCCGCCAGCCACTGATCATCACTCTGGACTCCAGGGGCTGCCACCAGCCCATGGCCCAGCATCTCTGAGGCCCGTTTAAAGATAGAGCGAATGTTCGTGCCTATGTTTTTTTCTTTTTCTTTTTAAAAAAAAAATTTTTTTTTTTTTTAAACTGTGTTCAGCGTGGAAACCAGGAACCAGGCTCCAATCACATTGACTGATTTTTCTGGTTCCTTTTCAGGAGTGAAAGCTCTTACTCTGCCTCCCCCGGAAGGTCAGGGGGCGTGAGTGCCCAGCGCGAGCTCCTTGAGGAGAGAGGGCAGGAGTACTTGAGCGCTTCTGACAAGAAGGCCCCAGCAGACTGTGACTCCCGTGTCTCCTCTCAGAGAGTAGGCCAGGAGCTTTTGTTTCCACCCCAAGAAAATGGTCAGGAAGCAGGCACTCCTGTGAGTCACACCCCAAACCTCAGGTGCTCCCCCCTGGAGCCCGACTTTGCCCCCATGGAGAAAAAGCCCGAGTATGGCGACTGGGATGTGAACCACCAGTCAAAGGTTGCTGACCCAGACGCTACGGTTGAGAAGGAGGTACCGCAGGAGGAGCCACCCTTCAGCGTCTCCTCCTGGGAGAAGGAAGGGAGCCCGAGCAAGCCGCCGGCTCTGGAGCCCGAGTGGACGCCAGAAGCCCGGGGCACCAGCAGCCAGCACCCAGAGCAGACCAGCAGGACCCGTAGGTCCGGCCCCATCAAGAAACCTGTCCTGAAGGCCCTCAAGGTGGAGGACAAGGAGAAGGAGCTCGAGAAAGTAAAGCCGGAGCTGGCAGAGGGGAGCACCCGCCTGCCCCGGGAGCCGGGGCCTGTCCATGAAGTGGCTGAGGACGAGGACCAAGAGAACGACCCCGCACTGGCCAATGCGGCCCCGGCCACCTCGGAGGACCAGGGCTTAGCCCGTGCCAGCTTGGGCCGTGAGGCCAGCTGTCCTGAGGAGGACAACAAGCCTGATGGGGCCCCGGAGGCCAGACCCTCCAGGGAGGCCAGCCACACACCCCCTACCAAGAGGAATAACTGGATCTTTATTGATGAGGAGCAAGCCTTTGGGGGCCGGGGGCCAGCCCGGGGCCGAGGCCGCGGGTTCCGAGAGTTCACCTTCCGCGGGCGGCCCACCGGTAGTGGCCTGTGTGGCGGGGGCGTCCTTGGGGCACGCGGCCTCTACAGCGGCAGCCAGAGGAGTGGCCGGGGCCGGGGGCCGCGGGAGTTTGGGCCGCTGGATGACTTCCCCCGGGCCAAGCCCCGGCGGAGGATTGCCAGCGAGACCCACAGCGAGGGCTCTGAGTATGAGGAGCTCCCCAAGCGGCGGCGGCAGCGAGGCGCTGAGCCTGGGGATGAGGGCATGCTCCCGGAGCGGGAGGAGGCCACGGGAAGGAAGGGCGACTTCAGGGAGTCCTGGCGGTCTGGCAGGATGCACCCTGAGGACCATGGTGGGCCTGAGGCCAAGAACCGAGGTCCCCGGGCCTTCGGGCGTGCCCTGCCCCCGCGGCTTAGCAACTGTGCGTATGGCCGGAGAACCTTCGCGGCCAAGGAGGTGGCCCCTTGGCCCAGCCGGGGTCCTGGCGCCCCCTGGCAGGAGTCTGGCCCCCCTGACGCATGTGGGGCCCGGCGGCCCTTAGACAGAGACTACATCCCAGACGCCTACAGACGCCCCGATGCCTTGGGCTCCCGGGGCTTTGAGGATGGCCGCCTGGAGGACCGGAGGGCCTTCTTCCAAGATGACCACGCCGCAGAGTCCGAAAACGCAGAGAACCGGCCCTTCCGGCGAAGGCGGCCTCCGCGCCAGGACAAGCCGCCCCGCTTCCGGCGCCTCCGGCAAGAACGGGAGGCCCTGGGTCTGTGGGGGCCGGAGGACGACGCACCTCTGGCAGCCAGCCAGTGGCCAGGCCGTCCCAGACCCTGCCCCGGGGACAGGAGCAGCGCCTCAGGCCGCAGGTCCCCTGAGCTCGCCTATCAGAACTCCTCAGACCACGCCAACGAGGAGTGGGAGACGGCCTCCGAGAGCAGCGACTTCAGCGAGAGGCGGGAGCGGCGGGCCGGCTCCGAGCTGGACCCCCAGGCCGATGGCAGCTCCCCTGGGGTGAGCGCAGGCGAGAAGAAGGAGCTGGCCAAGCGGAGCTTCTCGGGCCAGAGACCCCTGGTGGACAGGCAGAGCCGGAAGCTGGAGCCGGGAGGGTTTGGGGAGAAGCCTGTTAGGCCGGGTGGCGGTGGCACTTCTCCCCGCCATGAGAGTCATCAGAACGGGACGCCTCTGAAAGCCAGAAGGTAAACCAGAAGCAGAGTCCCGGGCTCTTTTTTGTTGTTATGCTTCTGTTAGCCGGTGTTTCCGGCAGCACCTCACGCATGCTGTCCCGCCGTATGTCAGGGCCCCGACTCCTTCCCCCTCGTTGTGCTCCAGGGTGACTGCCCGCCAAGGCACCTCCGTCATTGGCTCTCACCCTGCTGTCTGCTTCTCTTGTGGTGTGTTGTTGTTGCTTCAGAACCAAGACTAGAGGCCCCATCCGGTAGTCCCCTGTAGTGGCTGTCCCAGTACCACTCCAGGGTTCAGTCTCCTTATGTCTCCTCGGAGTCCACCCAAGGGGCCACCACCACAGGGTTGGGGTCACTCCCTGTGTGTGGCACCTGGTGAGCACTGGTCTGTTCCCCAGACTCCTCGGCCCCTGAGCGTGCCAGGCAGTTTCTTCGCCAGGGCATTGCTGGCCTCCTGGCCCTGCAGAGAGAGATCTTCCCTGAGTGCCTTTGCTTTTCCACAAAAGACAAGCAACCCCACCCCGGGGATTACCCCCCACACTTGATGATAGCCAGGTAGCAAGCAGGGGCTGTGAGTGACTCCCAAGGCCCAAAGGGCGCCTCTCCGGACTGGGAGGCGTTGGGGTGGGTATCCTGTGCTTGGTGTCTGCTCGCTGCCCACAGCTGACCCGGGATCAGGGTAGGGGCAGAGCCTGTGCAACCCGCATCCCTGATGTGGCTCCAGCCCCGCCCAGGTGCCGAGGAAGACGATTATCCCGCTTCCCGGCCTCCTCAAGAGTTCAGGGCACAGAGGCCTGGCCTGTAGTTCACTGGTATCTCTGAACAAGGCGCCACAGGAGAATGTGGATTCTTGTCAGTGTGGGTCTAGAGGAGCTTTCTAGGCCCCGGATGCCAAGACCTGGCTTTCCTTCTGGTTTCTGCCCCAGGGGACTGGCAGTGGAGCGAGGTCTGGGCTCCCTCTGCAGCCCAGTTCTAAGCCTTGCCCCTTATCTCTTTTCTGGAGCCCTTCTGGGTGTGGTAGGCAAAGGGAAAGGACAGGAGTACTAGCTGGGGGAGGGGGTGAGCACAGAGCAGCTTTCCCAGGTGCTTTGCTGGAGCAGTGGTCTGGGGCAGCCTCCCCACGGGCTCGTGACAGCATGTAACCAGCCACCCCTTCTGCTGGGTGGAGGGGACAGCAGGAGGAAATGACGGAGACGAGGACTGAGCTTGGCTGTGTGCTGGGCATGTATGTGGTTTCTCCTTCTTGGGCCACTTCTGAGCTGATGAGATCCTCCTTCCTCTCTAGGTCCCCAGACGAGGCCTTGCCTGGAGGTCTTGGCTGCGGCAGTGGGAGCGGCCATTACACGCTGGAGCGGGCAGCCCATGCTGCCTCTGACGTCACCGAAGCCTCCTGTGAGAAGGCAGAGAAGGAGGCCAAGCTGGCCGCCCAGAGGTCAGGCGAGCAGGGAGAGACCATGAAACCATTTGACCTGAACTACGGACGTGAGTGTCAGCTCACATCTTCAGGGGAAGAAGGATCCAGGCAAAATGGTGGGGGGATGGGTTATGGCCACCACCATGGGTTGCTGAGTTTGCCCTTTCGCTGAATATCTTAGGTTCTGGGCACGTACTGGGTTAAGAGCAAAACAGGAAGGATTCCTGCCCTCGTGTTGCTCACAGCCCTGCTGCACTCCCGTAACAGCCCTGCAGCGTCTGTTTTAAAGATGGGAAGCTGAGCCCCAGAGAAGCTGAGTGGTTTGTCTAGGGTCACACAGCTGGTTAGGAGTGGAGCTGGGACTTAGGTGTGTGTGTCTCTGAGGTCTGTTTTCTTAACTGTGACCTGTTTGGTTTGAGTTAACAGTGCATTGCAGGGTTGTGAGAAGGGTGTAGAAATCCTCACTGGGTTTCCTAGACCCTGGTGATGGTGAATATGCTGAGGCTCAAGCCAGGTAAGCGCCTGGACTTTTGAGCTGACTCAGTGCTTAGCTATCAGGTGTCCGTAGGGTTTGGTTATCCTTAGCTTTCAGTAAATGGAACCATTGCCCTTCCTTGTGAATCTTGGTTCAGACGCCATCATTGAAAATTGCGGATCCAGCCCTGGGGAGGAGAGTGAGGTGGGCTCTCTGGTGGGCGAAGGCTTCATTGAGGTCCTGACCAAGAAGCAGCGCCGCCTGCTGGAGGAGGAGAGGAGAAAGAAGGAGCAAGCCGTGCAGGTATGGGGCGCGCTGTGGGGGGGCGCGGGGCTGGGACGCAGGGACACCTGTAGCCTGTGGCGTCAGAGTGTTCTGAATTTGGCCCGGGCTGGGAGAGGAAGAAAGGCATGCTTGTAAGCAGGCTCTGCCTCCCAGGGCTCACTGTTGCTGTGCCCATGGGTTAGATGGTGTGATTTCCCTGCTCTCAGAGGGTAACTGATCCTTGGTGACACCAGCTGAAATGGGCTGAGCAGACACAGACCTCTGTCAGCTCCTGAATCCAGCCTGCTCCTACTGTGAGCTCAGGTCTCAGCCCACTGGGCACTTGCAGGCGTGGTGTGGTCGGCACTGCAGTTCCCGCGTGGTTGAGGTCTTAACCGACGGTTGGTGAATCTCTGGAGCAGTTTCCGGGTGTGGTTTTGGAGCCCACGGTTGTCTTCCGGGGGGAACCCATTTTTCAGGTCTGCCATCGAGGCTGGACCCTATCACCCTCTTCTCCGTAGGTTCCTGTCAAAGGCCGAAGTCTCTCCTCTCGAATTCCTCCTCGGTTTGCAAAGAAGCAGAACAACCTGTGCCTGGAGCAGGGCGACGGGCCTGTGCCCGGCAGCAGCCTGGGCACCGAGATTTGGGAGAGCGGCAGCCAGGGTAGGAGCTTGTGTTTGGACCCCGAGGCTCGGGCCGCCTCCCAGGCTTGGGGCCCTTCTCAGGGAGGATTCTGCCTTGGGGCCATGAGCATAGGCACAGCACTGCCTGTCTCCTGGCTTCCTCTGCCGAGTCTGCGGTTAATGCCTTCTGAGCACCACGTGCCACTGCAGCCTCTGAGCAGATGTAAGAGTTTCCCTGCCCGAAGCGTGGTGGTGAGCAGAGCATTCTGCATCCAGTGACGGGAGGGGTCCCTACCTCGCCTGGCTGAGGTCGCTCAGGAGTTGGTTTGACTGTTGCCCATGTCAGTTATCCTTCCTTCTTACCTTGAGGGAGAGCAGTAGACGACTATTTGGGAAAACAGGAGTCCATAGCTTTCCCATCCATGCTGTGCGGCCTTTCCTTGCCAGAAGGAGGTTTCTGTCAACTCCTCCCCAAATGCTGTCTTAGACTTGAAACCAGACTAGGGTGGCCCTTAATTTATAGAAAATCTGTTTCCCTGAAGTTAAAAGAATTTCTTATCCAGTGGTATTTTTCTAGTAATCTTTCATTTTAAAATACAAAACCATATGAGCAGATTGTTCTTGAGTTCCTGCTCTGGGCAAGGCCCTGCAGGGCGGGCAGCAGGAACTGGTGGAATCACCCATTGCTAGCTCTTTATTCAGAGCAGCTGAGGCTTCCAGAGCCACGTGATAGACACCCAAGAGCCTGGGTTCTGAGCCTGATGCTCTTAATTTTACCACACAGCCTGTCTTCATGTTTCTGATTAAAACCTTGAGTCTAACACATTTCAATGTAATAATGGGAAATTGTCAACTCTGATTGAAAGTAAAATAGCCTTTTAGTAAATTTTGGTATCAGTCAGTTTGGTTTTGTGAGAGTGGTGGGTGTTGCAGCGTAAATGTCCAAAAATACGTACCTTCCAGCTTGGTCAAGCAGGGCGGACCAACTCAGGTGTCACCCTTGGCTATCAAGGCTTTCCCTCCTGGATTGTGCAATGTCTCGTGGTTGCTCAGACCAGGGGTGTGTGGATGGCTTCAGAAGGGCCCTGGGTCTTGGGAAAGAGCTTGGGAGGTTTTGTGCACACAGACAGGATCTGTGACTTTTGTTGGATTCTTAAGAATGATTGAGCTAACAACAGTTGAGTAATAATCAGCTTGACTCGTTCAAAGACTTGTAGAGAGGTGCCAATTTGTAGAAATAAATAGTTGGCTTTTGTGAAAAAAGCTTTACCACAGCAGAGGTAGTAATACAGAGTTCTAATCCCTATGAGTGAGAAGTTGCTGGTGTGTTTACCTAGAGCTCATCGTCCATGAAATCTTGGGAATCTCGTTTATGGAGATGTTTCTGGGGACGTTGGGAAGTCGAGTGAAGGTGTCAGACTGAGGAGGGAGGTGGCTTGGAGAGTTTGTGTGCGCTGCCTGTGGTCGTGTTTCTGGCTTGGTGGTCCCTCTTTGATGTCCTGACTCTGTCTTCCTCCTCGTCAGCCCTGCCCCTTCAGGCCTCGACCAGTGACTCCTGGACCAAAGCTGCCACTGCCTTCACCAGCACTGAGCCTGGCTCTGCTGAGGTGAGTGGCCCCCAGGCACCAAGTGTGTGCTCACAGTCCAGGGCCGCCGCAGCCTCCCGCCCAGGCTCTCCCTGGCCAGGCGGTGAGCCTGGCCCATTGCTGGTCTCCAGTCTTGCTTTCAGGTGTGTGGGAAGGAGAAAGAGGGGACGGCGAGGGAGTACCCACCCTGGGTCCTCGGCGTCTGGCCATGCTTACAGTGCAGGGGCCCACATGTCCTGGAGATCACGGGCTTGGGCCAGGAGGCACGTCATGCCCCAGGTCTCGCTCTGCGGGACTCAGGTGCTGACTGGCCATGTGTCCTGCACAGCAGGGCTTTAAGAGCAGCCAGGGAGACAGCGGTGTTGACCTGAGCGCCGAGTCCCGAGAGTCCTCAGCGACCTCCTCGCAGCGCAGCTCTCCATATGGCACCCTGAAGCCCGAGGAGACAAGCGGGCCCGGCCTGGAGCCCAAGGCCGACGGCCACAAGGAGCAGACTCAAAAGCAGTCAGAGCCAAAGGTAACCTGGAGCCCAGCTCTCAGGGGCCAGGCTAGGCAGAAGGGCTGGTGTCTTTTGTTTTCTTTTCCGGCTCTCGGTTCCTTGGAAGCTGGAGGTCAGGGTCACTCCAGGCTCTGTGTCTCAGCCTCTTTGCTTTTCTGTCAAGGATTCAGAACAAGGCTCAGGACAGAGCAAGGAGCACAGACCAGGACCCATCGGCAATGAGCGCTCTCTGAAAAACAGAAAGGGCTCCGAGGGGGCCGAACGGCTGCAGGGGGCTGTGGTTCCCCCTGTTAACGGGGTGGAGATTCACGTGGACTCCGTGCTGCCAGTGCCACCCATTGAATTTGGAGTCAATCCGAAGGTGAGGCTTGAAGTGTTTCTTATACCCACCTCCCCAACCCCCGTTTTTGGTGCTTGGAGAGGAAGGAGGGGCCTTTCCTGGAGGAGCAGGGTGGTAGGTGCTGGCAGCACTCCAAGGGCTGCTGTGGGCTGGCCCCGTCTCCCTGCCAGTGCCAGGCAGGCTCTCAGACCACGCAGGAAGCCAGGCAGAGAAGGGGATGGCTGCCTTGCTTGGGTGTCAGGGAACAGCTGGCTGTTTTGTTCACGTGGTGAATACTGCTTATTTATTTATGTGGCTGTGCTAGGTCTTAGTTGCATCACATGGAGTCTTTGATCTTCGTTGCGGCGCATGGGATCTAATTCCCTGACCAGGGATTGAATCCGGGACCCCTGCATTGGGATCCCAGAGTCTTAGCCCGTGGACCACCAGGGAAGTCCCATACTGGGTTTTTTGAGTTGCTGAGGCTATGGGTCTACTTCATGTGTGTCTCTGCCAGAAGGTGAGCCAAGGTGATTTCTGTGGGCTTTGTTCCCTTTTTTTATTTTTCCCCTAGGACTCTGATTTCAGCTTGCAGCCTGGCTCTGCCTCTGGTCCTGCGGGGAATCCAGTTGTCAAGCTTCAGGACGCATTGGCCAGTAATGTAAGTCTATGCTTCTACCACCTAGCTCGGTTTGTGTCTTGGTGCTGTTTCTAGTTACACGCCCGTGGCAAGTTGTTCCACGCCCTGGTTTTGTGAACTTAAAAGTGGAGTGGTGTGACTCCTAAGGTCTGGTGTATTTGGCACTTTGTGATTCAAACCTTTCCCGGTTCCACAGTCACACACGTTTGAGAATGCTGTGCTAAATAAACAAGTTTCTTTACTCTTCAGTTTCTCAGAAATCCAGGTGGGTGGTGGGCACGGCAGGAAGGGGGTCTAGTGCTGTATTTCTGACCATATTTCCAGGGCTTCTTTTCACGGTTTGGGGGAAGGGGCTGAGACAGGAACTGGGACCCCCACGCCGTGCAGTGTGGCCTGCGTGCAGGCCGCCAGCCGGGCTTCTGTTGCCGAAACATGGCAGCCCTGCTGGAAGGCTGGGTCCAGGCAGCAGGGGTGTGGCTCCCCCGCCTGCGGGGGTCCCACCGTGTTCTTCCCTCCAGGCCGGGCTGGCCCCCAGCATCCCCATCCTGCGGCGGGACCACCACATCCAGAGGGCCATCGGCCTCTCCCACATGTCCTTCCCTACCGCTGACCTCACTCTGAAGGTAACTCGGGGCCCAGCTTGTGAGGGGGCAAGAGCAAGCAGACCCCACCCCAGCACACCCCCTCCCCGTACTCCAGGGCTTAGCTTTGTGCCGCCCCCTGCCTTCCGGGTGGTAACTTCCATCTCCCCCTACCTCCTTGCTTCCGAAGATGGAGTCTGCGCGCAAGGCTTGGGAAAACTCGCCCAGCTTGCCGGAGCAGAGCTCGCCAGGAGGCGCTGGCTCGGGCCTGCAGCCCCCATCCTCCGGGGGGGCCTCCAGCGGGGTCAGCTATAGCTCCTTTGGCGGCGTCTCCATGCCCCCCGTGCCCGTGGCCTCGGTCGCACCTTCTGCATCCCTTCCAGGTACCTCTCCCCTGGTCCAGCTCAGGGATGCTTCTCCATCCCCTCGAGGGAAACACAGGGTTCGTAGCCCTGAGCATGCCCCCGCCTTGACCTAAGGAGTGTGTTCCCGGCTGGGGGCCATGGGTTCCTGCGTGCTCTGGTCTCTGGCACTTGCTGCTCTTGGCTTCCAACCCTGGGAGGCAACAGGACTCTGTGACCTCGGCAGGGCTCTCTCACCTCCTGGAGAGAGGCCCCAGCAGAGAGACTGTCGCATGAACAGCTGTCTGAGCCTTTCCCCCCGCTCTGTGAAATAGCACAGGGTCGTGATGGCCAGGTGTGGGGTCACCATGCTGATGAGATGAGCTCACACCTGGGAAGGGTTTTGTATCAGCTGAGCCTCAATAAGTGGGAGCCAGTTTTACCCCAGTTGTCGCTGTCCTTGTCACAGCGTCAGTGCCCGAAGGAGCCTGTGGGGATTCAGGGGGCCCAGCTGCCAGCGTCTCAGTGATGCGATTCCAATAGATCCTTCTGACCCTCCACTGTGGACTCAATAGCAGGGAGATGAAGAGGAACGTGACTGAGAGACCATGGCAGCCTCCTTTATGACCGAGCCCTTTCTGGGTGTGCGGGGCGGTGGGCGAGAAGGGAGGCCGGCTGCAGCGGCCCCTTCCCCAGGCTGCACAGGCGCCCAGGGCCAGCTCTGCCACGTTCCCTCCCCCACTGCTTCGCGGGACCTTCTGGGACAGTGAGACTTGATCCTGTTCCCCTGCCTCGAATTCTGTTTCCAGGCAGCCACCTGCCACCTCTCTACCTGGATGGCCATGTGTTTGCAAGTCAGCCCCGACTGGTTCCTCAGACCATACCTCAGCAGCAGAGTTTCCAACAGGTGATGCCAGCGAGACAGGCGACCCAGGGGCATGGGGGAGGGCGCAGCACGGGGCGTGATTGGCTGCTTCACGTGCCCGTTCACGGCCTGTCTCGTGTTCTGCACCCTCACGTTACAGCAGCCAGGCATTGTTTACTGAGTGAGCACGTGAGAGCCGAGGAGGAGGGACAGAGCCGAGTGCTCTGGACCACTTAGCTTTCCTTTCCTGACGCTCTCCTCCTGCACCCTAGCCGGGGAATTCACTGAAATGGAATTCTCTTTGGTGATCAGGTATCCTTCTGATGAAGAGAAGAAGGGCCTAGACTCCCAGGCATGGATGCGTTAGAAAGAGGTAGTTGTAGAAGTGAGCAGGTGTCTGTGTTCACGCACAGTGGGCACACTGCTGTGCTGCCAGGGGCCGCGTGTGGGAGTCTCCTCCTGAAGCTGGTACTGGGCCTTCCACGGGGGGTCCTGTGCCTGCAGAAACCAGGGTGAAGCGCCGCCCCAGGGGCAGAGGACACGGCCCGTCCTGGTCTTTTCAGAGCGTATTCTTAAACATGATGTCGTTTGGTTCTGCAAGGTCTCATAACTGGGTCATACCGCACGTATTCCTCTGTCCGTGGCCTTTTCCAGCCACTATTTGGTTTCTGAACCCGCTTCTGTTGGTCGTGGAGCTCGGGCTTGTTCATCCCGCTGTGCAGGGTCCAGTGTAGGGATGGTTGTGCTGGTTTGGGGTTGCTGCCAATTCTCTGCTCGCTCCCGAGAAGGAAGGAAGCGCAGGCAGGCTGTGTTGAGTTCACGTTGAGGGCGGTGTTGGCTGCCCCAGGGAGAAGGACTGGGGTGGGGGTGCCGGCGGCGGGCTGTGAGAAGCAGCTTGTGGGGCAGCGCAGTGACCGCCCGCCTCCCGTCTGCAGGCTGCCGCTGCCCAGCAAATTCCGATTTCCCTTCACACGTCTCTACAAGCTCAAGCCCAGCTGGGACTGAGGGGTGGGCTGCCCGTCTCCCAGTCTCAGGAGATCTTCAGCTCCTTACAGCCCTTCAGGTGAGATGCCTAGGTGGGGCTGGTCCCTTGGCCACCGGTTGCTGTGCGCATGTCCGAGCGGGCTGGGAGTTGGGGGGTGAGCTGTGCCGTGGGAGAGGCCATGGGCCCAGCCTTGTCTTTTGTCCCCAAGTCCTCCTGCCCCCTCCCTGCTCTCCCTCCTCGTTGCCCCCGGCCCGCACGCTCAGCGTGTCTGTCCTTTGCTTTTGGCATCACACAGGTTTTCCTGTGTCTCACACAGCCTGTATGTCTGCTTAATACGGCAATGTTCAAACTGGGGTCCCTAGACTAGCAGCAGCAGCAGCGTCTAGGAGCTTGTTGTAAATGCAGGTTCTCAGGCCCCATCCCAGGCTTCTGAGTCAGAAACCCTGGGGCTGAGCCAAGAGCCCGCGTGGGAGCAAGCGCCCTGGGGTCTGAGGTGAACCAGCCGGTGCAGCCGGCCCAGCCGCGTGCCTGACCTGACCGTCTGTCTGGCTTTCGCAGGTCTCAGGTGTACATGCACCCCAGCCTGTCACCACCCAGCACCATGATCCTCTCCGGAGGCACAGCCTTGAAGGCCCCCTACTCGGCGTTCCCAGGCATGCAGCCCCTGGAGATGGTGAAGCCCCAGTCTGGTTCGCCCTACCAGCCCATGAGTGGGAGCCAGGCCCTGGTCTACGAGGGCCCGCTCAGCCAGGCGGCTGGGCTTGGCGCCTCCCAGATGTTGGACTCCCAGCTCCCGCAGGTCAGGAATTCAGTCATGCCTGCTTCCAGGCCCCAGGTCTCTTTTCTTCATGACTCTTTTCCCTTGTATCTGCCTTTTGACGCGCCCTGGCTTCCATGTGGCTCATGGCTGCTGTGAATGGTGCCTGGGCTCAGGCCCGGGCCGGCTCCTCCACCCCCCATGAACAGCCCCAAGACCTGGCTTCTCCTGCAGCCTCTCTCCCTACCCAGGCTCAGGGGTGCTGAGTGTCCTCGTGCTCACTCATGCTTCTAGATGCTCTAATCCTGGCCCCACCCCCACCCACCATGTGCTGCAAGCGCCAGGTGACAGGATCTCTGGTTCCACGTCCTCCTGGCCCGTGGGCACCATTAGACTGTTCTGAGGGTCACTCCCTTCCTTTGGCCCCCGGATCAGTCTTCAGCTCCACTCCCGTGTTGTTCTCAGCAGGGCGGACGTCTCTGTGGATGACCCTCCCGCAGCCTCCTCACCCCCGGGGCTCTGCTCACCAGTCCAGGGTCTGGACACAGCTGCACCTCTCGGGCTTAAGGGTCCTACCCGGTCACCACTTTGAATTTTTTTCACCCCCTCCCTCTAGAGACCAACTACTTCCAACCACTTTTTAACACTGCCTCCTACTTCCCTACTCCTTGTGGGATGGGGTGCACCATGGCTTGTAGGATCTTAGTTCTCTGAACCTGTGTAGTCTGCAGTGGAAGCGTGGGGTCCTAACCACTGGACCACCAGGGAATTCCCCCCTCCTTGTCGTTTGTACTCAGCTTCCCACCCCCACCTCTGTGCTCACCCAGGTTAAACCCTGGCCTGTCTCTGCCTGTGGATGGATTCAGGCTAAATAGAGACCCTCCAGACGGCCCTCCACAGACAAAGGGCCCTCCCCACCCAACGCACAGCCCCCTGCACACACAGTTCCCGCTGGCTGGATTCAGACTGAATACAGATCTCTCCAGACAGCACCCTGCACTCACACAGGCCCTCCCCACCCGATGCACAGCCTCCCTGGACACACAGTTCCCGGTGGTCTTGGTGCCTCGCCTCTTCATTGCCTTCTCCCCCACCTTGACGGTGCCTCCTGTGTCCACAAAGAAATGTGAGTCGTAACCGGGAAGAGACCATCTATAAGCTCCCAGCACCATGGCTCTGAAGGCCGGGAGGGGCCCTGGGGCTAGGGCGGCAGCCGTCCTCACCCACCTGGGTGCTGCCGTAGCACGCGTTAGCGCCTGCCACCCTCGGCCATGAGGGTCTTCCACCCTGCGGCCGCATCCCCAGGCAACTCTGTCTTCCTCTTTCTTCTAAAAAAGGAAGCCCTTTAAGGACATTAGCCCACTCCACATCACTGAGCCTAACCTTCATCCTCCTTCTCCTGCCTGGTCAGTAGCGTCTGACCTAGGGGTCAGGCTTGCTGGGCCGCGGGGACACTGCCCCTGGTTCTCTGCCCTCCCTGAGGCCCTCCTCCTCCGTCTCCTCTGCCGTTTCCTCCTCGCCTCCCCTGGCAGTAAGTCACTGTGCCTCCTGGGCTCTGTCTAGACCTGTGCTTCTGAGCCTCATCCAGTGCAGCTCTCCCTGGTTCTGTCTTCAGTCCAGACCTGTCTCTTGGACTTGAACTCAGACCCAGTGAGCTGCCCGCCATTTCTGCTCACAACTCACAGTATCACAAACTTAAAGGAAGCAAACTTCATGTCCAGCAGGGTCATCTTTGGGTTCCTGTTCCCCCCAATCCCCTATTGATGCTTAAGCCCATTCCGTCAGCTATACCTCTGGAAAGTATTCAGAGTCTGGGCCTTTCTCGCCCTGTCTACCTTGCTCCCACCCTCACCCGCATCAGGGCTCTACACAGGGTACGTGTGACTGCCACTCGTCTCAGTGATGCGATTCCAGTAGATCCTTCTGACCCTCCACTGTGGACTCAATAGCAGGGAGATGAAGAGGAACGTGACTGAGAGACGACACGTGGTGACCCCCAGCCCCTGCTCCTGAGGGTCTCCTGACCCACCTCCCTGCTCTCTCACACCTCGTTCCAGCCTTTAGGAGCATTCCCTTGGGCCTGGTGGTCCCCAACTCGTCCTGTCATAACAGGCTTCAGAAGGATCCAAAGGTGCTGGGAACCCTAAGCCCCAGACCCTGGTTGTTTTCCAGACCCTTTGGAGGCAAAGCATAAAGGACTCCTGCCTTTTTGTGCCACAAAAGGGGACACAAAGATACCTTGCTCTCCAGCTCTCCTCTCTGGGGGACTCGCTGGGTCACTACTTAGGAGGAGGTCTCTGGACCTCGCTGACCTTTCTCTCCCTCCCCTCAACCCCCGCAGCCAGCCTGTGGTTCTTTTCTTCTGCTCTCCCGAGAGTGTAAAATTAGGTTGATTTCTGCTGTGGTCTGTCAAGAATCTGTCCTGCTGGGGGAGGGCCTTGGTTCCTTGTCTGGAATGAGAGACCCTGGAGCGCAACACGGGCTTGCTCTCGGACGTGCGTGCCGTCCTCCTGACTATGCCCCTTGTCCAGCAGCTGACGATGCCCCTGCCTGGCTCCCAGCTGCCTCTGCCCCGGTACGGCTCCGGGCAGCAGCCCCTGCTCCTGCCACAGTCCATCCAGCTGCCCCAGGCGCAGAGCCTCTCGGTCGGGGCCCCCCGCAGGATCCTCGCCCCTGGGTCCCAGCCTTCGGTCCTCACCACCAGCAGAGAGGTGAGGCTCACTCCGTCTTGCTGTGATCCTGGGATGCGGGGCAGGGTAGTCCTGGCCTTGGGGGTCCCTCCTGGTTAAGTCAGGAGCCATAGCTGTTGTACAGCGTGGAGGCTCTGGGCCTCACCAGACGGCCAGCTTCCTGCTCTCTGCCAAGTCCTCTCGGTCCCAAGGCAGGAGCTCCTTGTTCACCTGTCACTAACAGCATGGACAGGCCTGGCTGTGTGGATCAGGAGGGCCTTAGGGGGCTGCTGCTGAGGTCTGGGGGCCAAAGCCCTTGCCAGCTCCAGGGTTCCACACAGGGTGGCCTCGGGATGGTGTGCAGTCCATCCTCCCCATCTCGTGGCACCACCACCCCCACCCCGCAGCCCCGGCTCTGCCCAGGGTGGTGGTGTGGGGGCAGCTGTCCCCAGGGCCCTCCTGTGACTCTGTTGCTTCCCTTCCTGGTATCTCTAGTCCTCTCAGATGGAGATGAAGGGTTTCCACTTCGCCGACAGTAAACAGAATGTTCCTTCAGGAGGCTCCGTGCCGTCACCACAGACCTACAGGTAAAGCGCCAGCCTGGGGTTGGGTGCTCACAGCGAGCCCTCAAGGTGCAGCCATGGGCCCCGGGAGAGCAGGGCGCTGAGGCGGGGTCACCTTTGTCAGCCCACCTGTCACCAGGAAGCTGCAGTGCGGGGATGCAGGAGACTCGGGGCTGGTTCTGCTTTTAATCATTATCATAAACTGTTTTGATGCCAGAGAACTTTGTGGAGAAATAGGGAAAGGAAAGGCTGATGTTATGATGACATCAGGGCCGACCCTGGCTACTGGCAGCCTTCTCACCAGGTTCTTCGTAAAAGACTCACTGGCATGGGGGGTGCACACTCTGGAGCGGGGATTCCTCTCCTGGGGCCACGTGTCCCCATGGGCTTCTGACCCACCAGGGCTTGCTGCTCTGGGCTCACAGGCATGAATGGACCTCCTCTGGATCTGCTCCACCTCTAATAAGTGTTCCAGGTCGCTTGCTGGATTCAGAGGGGGCTTGGTGTGTGTAAGCCATGGGCTGAGTTATGGCTGACCCTTGAACGATACAGGGGGTAGGGGTGCTAACCTTCCACGCGGTTGAGAAGTCAAGTATAACTTCACAGCCGTTCATATCCACGGTTCCATATTTGAGGATTCAGCCGACTGTGGGTTGTGTAGTACGTGTATATTGAAAAAAATTTGTGTGTAAGTGGACCCTGTGCAGTTGTTCAAGGGTCAGCAGTTCTTAGTATGTTAGCGTGCAGTTCTTAGTATGTTAGCGTCCAGTTCTGACAGCTTTTGCACCGGCTGGGAAGGCCCCACACTCTGGGGTCTGGCCCAAGGGTTGGCACAGTCGACTCTTGTTAACCATGGAAGGTTCTTGGAATTCCCTCCTGTTTGCCCGTGAGGAATACAGGTGTGTGTGACCTGCAGGGCCTGTGCGAGGTGACCGCGTAGCTGTGGCTGAGCTCACCCCCCACACAGCCAGCCGCCTGCCCCCTTAACCCGGAGCGTGGAGGCCGAGTCGCCCTCCTTCACGTCAGTCCTTTTCCAGATGCAGTTCCTGAGAAAGGGGTTTTTGTCAATCGCCCCCTGATTGATTATCTTTCCTGTTCTTATTTTCACTCTCTTGGCTTGACTTTTTTTCTGTTTGTTGTTTTCAAGCATATTTTTCATATAGACCTGTAAAAAGTATATATGGGCAGCAGCAGCAAACAATGAGTTTGGGTAGAAAAAAGGAAGCTTCAGGCACAAACAGGTTCCCCTGCTGCCACAGGCAGGTTTTATCCCCGTCTGATTCAAGAGCCTTCTTTGGAGGCAAACTCGGAAAAGGCACGCTCACGTAAGCAGAGTCGCTCGTGTCCATTCACTGTCGGCATGGTGGCAGCAGCTTTGTTCTTGGGAGAACGCTTAGAAAAGACAGGCGTAGCTGGTAGCCTTTGTTGGTGTCTTAGTGGGGTTGGGACAATGGGAGTGGTTTACAGTGCAGTGTTGCCCACGTTTTCTGGAGACAGGCCTTCAGATGCATGCCCTGTCAAAGAAGGGTTCCTTGACCAGATATTTCCGGGGGTGGGGGTGAGCCCAGGAGGGCTTGCTGGGGAGTCAGGGTGCACCTCAGCAGAGAGCCTGCATTCCCCTGGCCCTCGGGGTCTTGTTGAGCTCTTCTTATGACCTTTGACCACAGAATCCTTTTCCACATGTTATTTAGTCACTAAGTGGTGTCCGACTCTGTGGCCCCATGGCCTATAGCCCACCAGGTTCCTCTGTCTATGGGATTTCCTAGGCAAGAATACTGGAGTGGGTTGCTATTTCCTTCTCCAAGGGATGATCCCTACATAGGGATCGAGGCCGCATCTCCTGCGTTGGCAGGCAGATTCTTTACCACTGAGCCACCAGGGAGGCCCTTTTTTCCACACAGCACCTGATTGATTAACATCCTTGGAGCTAGTTGTCTGTCAATGGAACACATGTAGAAAGGTGATTTACATTTTTATTACTTATGGTATTATTCTTTGCTACCTACTACCTTCCACTTCCCAAATGAAGACTGGAAGGATACTTGGCATAGCTCATGTATCAGGCTTTTTGGGGGCGGGGGGCACGCTGTGTAGCTTGCAGGATCTTAGTTCCCCAGCCAGGGGTCGAACCTGGGCCCCAACAGTGTGAGCATGGAGTCCTAACCTCTGGATCACCAAGGAGTTCCCTTCTTTTTAAAGTCTAAACTCCTATTGGAGTTTAAGCTCGTTTTTATTTATTTCATCAATTATATATACACATATGTATCTGCCATGGCACTCGGCTTGTGGGATCTTAATTCCCTGACCAAGGATTGAACCCAGATCCACGGCAGTGAAAAGCAGAGTCCTGACCACTGGACCACCAGGGAATCCCTTCATGTGTCAGGTCTTATAGCCCTTTTGTCTGGAGCATCAAGTTGGTCCAGACCCTCCAAACCTGAGAGACGGTTGGCGACTGTCTGTCCTTTGGTCGGTGTCTGCCCATGGTGGGGACCTGGCCACCGCCCCTCAGGTGCATCCTGTGAACTGGGTTGAAGGTGCCAGGGCCCCGTGGCGACACCCTCACCCCCTGTGCTCTGGCTGTCTGGGTCTGTATCCTCCGATGGAGGCTTGACTCCGTTTCCGTGGTGACGCGTGTGTTCTCACCCCCTCCTTTGGTTTTTTCAGGCCTAGCTCTGCTAGCCCCAGTGGGAAGCCCTCTGGATCAGCAGTTAACATGGGCTCTGTGCAGGGACACTACGTTCAACAGGTAGAAGATGGCTTTCCAGACCCTCCAGCCCTGGACGCTTAGGCCCGTCTCCAAGTGCCAAAAGAGGAGGGACTGTCCAGCCTGTTTGCGTGCTCCTCTTAGAAAGAGACATGCCCTGGCGCTTAGAGAGTGGCGCCGGGAGCCCGCGTCCCTCCTGGAGAAGGCGCTTCTCCTTTTGCCGGGCGTCTGGATCCTTCCTTGTCCTGCTGAGAAGGGAGGATGCGGATTCCTCAGAGGAGGTGACGCCGGAAGGGGGACTCTCCCTCCGTAGCAATTGGGCTGTGAAGGCGCTGGGACCCGGTTAGGCCCGGGGGTCAGCTCTAGAAGCCGGGGGTATGCGGGCGCATATGCGCCTGGCGTGTGTGCCTGTGCGTGCTGGCCTAGTAAGTGCTGTGTCTTGTCCTTGTCTTGGCCGGGTGGGGTCCAGATGGATTGACATTCTCCCGTTTATAACAAGAGGGCTGGCTCAGCATCTTTGCCTTTGGCACGATCTCTTCACTCCTCTAAAATGTGACCAGGCTCCAGAGCTCAGACAAGTCAGGTGTGGGATGTTAGCGAGACAGCCCTCCTGGCTGGTGGAGGTAGAGGCTCCGTTGTTCAGTTCACTTCTCCTAACTCAGTTCCCCAAGGGTCACTCTCTGAGTTGCTAGGCCTGAGCTTCTAAAGCTTTCTTGAGAACTCACACCACCATGTGAGGGGCAGAACCAGGCTGCTCACTCGGTGACACCCCTCACTGTGCAGAGTTGCAGCGTAAGGGGGCCCTGGCTGTAACTCTGGAGGTCACATTAGGGGCTTGGGGAAAGGCTCCCACAAAATGGGAGGCCGAGTTGGACGAGAGGCCCCATGCCCCTGCAGCACGGGCTGGGGTGCACTGATTTGAGAAGGTCCCTGGGGTTGCCTTGGGTGGGCCACTCCTGCAGAGGCCCCTGGGCGGCACAGATGCTTCCGCGGGACCCGGGCCTCCTGCCTCTCCGAATCACTGCACTCAGCGCCCTGGGAGGGAGCAGAGCCTTCTCAGGCCAGGGTCCTGCCCAGGAGAGGCACTTCTGAGTCTTGGTCCTTGACTGGAAGATGGGCTTCTTAGGGTAGCTTTCCTCTGATGCAGGAGCAGGAAGCAGGTGGTGGGGCCATGGGTCCTGGCAGGTATGTCCGCGCAAGGCTGACTTCCTCTGTCTCCGTCTATCTGTCCAAAGGCAAAGCAGCGAGTGGATGAAAAGCCCGGCCTGGGAGCCGTGAAGCTGCAGGAACCACCCTCAGCCGCTTCCCCGCTGAAGCGAACTGGAGCGATCAAGCCCCGGGCGGTCAAGGTGGAGGAGAGCAAGGCCTGAGGGGTTGGGCCCGGCCTGCCCGGGAGGACTCTGCCCTTGGCCTCGCCGCCGCCTGACACTGGGGAGTCTCGCCAAGGGATCCCCTGTCCACCTGCCTGGCCCGGACTTCGAAATCTCCCTTCTCTCCTCCACTCCTGAAAGCTCCGTTGTCCAACCGGCTTGTACCCGTGGATCTCTGGCATTGACCTGCTTGCTTTAATACGAAACGAACAAGCAAACGACTCCATTCCCATTTCCTTTCCATCACGACCTCGGAGTGACTGAGTGTGGAGTGACCAAGCGTCATGCCATGCAGACTAACCCCGCCCTCCCCCGCTTCCTCCCCTCCCCGCCTCCCGTCCCCGGGCACCGTGGTCTGGCAGCAGGGCCGTTTTAGTTTGAGGCTTTTTGTTTTAAAAAGCAGCTACAGGTTTTTACAGAAGAGAAAGGAAAAGAAAACAAAGACACAAGCTTTGTATAGTTGGACTTTGTCTGTCCTTTGCCGCCCTCTCGCTGGCCGCCTCCTATCGCAGTAGTTTGCTGTCACCCCCCCTGCTCGATGTGGTAGGTTGCTGCGGTACCCGCAGGGGTGATGCTTGGGAGCACACCTCTCCTGCTCTCTCTCTGCTGGCTACTCGCAGAAAGAAGTGGTTTCAGACACTGCTCCTGAGCTCAGGAAGCGGTGACTTGCGGGGGGCGGGGAGCGGGCAGGTGGACTGGCATTTCAATGGCTTCCAGCCTCTGGGCTGATGACCACAGGGAGCTTATGGTCAGCCCATTGACGTTGATGTTTTTAGCCTAAGAATGACACAGAACTTCTATCTCAGACTCTTCCTAAAGCTGGTGGGGACACTGACCACTGGGAACCTGAGGTGAATCATGAAAATAAAAGGCAGTGGTATGTTCCCGTCTTGACCAGGGTGGTGCGAGCTGACAGCACCACCCACCCCCTGCCGCCCCCATCAGTGCCTGCTGCACCCACAGGGCCTGATGTCTTCTCATGCTCCCTCTCCTCCAAGCTGCCTTGTCCCTCTGGGTCCTCTGTCCATCCATCTCTCCTGCAGCTCGGCACGGGAAACCCCGCTGTCCTCTGTGGCGACAGGCGCCTGGACCATTGTCACAGGAGGTGACAGGTGTGGTTGGGGCTGTAGCCGCAGCCTGAGCTCTGGGAGGAGGCAGGAGGGCTTGCTTCTCTCCCTTTCTCCCCTCCCAGCTGTAGGCGCAGGCTATGGGGCCGGAGAGGCCTGAGCGGGGCAGTGGGGTCTCCAGTCTTTCCAGAGGCCAGAGCAGGGCTCGAGGGGAGGTGGGCGAGTGCAGGGCTGGCAACGCTGCCAAAACAGCCGGCCTAGCCTCTTGTGCAGAGCTATCGCTGTCCAAATGTGGAGGCATTTCGTGCTAAGTCTCTGTTTGCTTTTAAAGTAAGAACTAGAAGGAAATCATCCTAAATTCCAAGGAAAGGTGAGGGGAAATTTGAAGTTTTGCCTATGCTCTTGAGAGAACTAAGCACTCATCAACCTGCTGTTGCTGGCAGGTCTGGGGAAGACTTGGCTTGGAGGACGGGAAGCAGGGAGATGGCATGGCCCACAGGGTCCGCCCGCAGCGTTGCCCCAGGTGGTGACAGCTACTTGGGCTGAGACTCGAGGCTCTGTCTGGTGCAGAACACTGGGAAAGAAGGGCCTTAGGAACCGCTGTAGGCACTCGTTGCTCTTCGCTGCTTTAAGGAAGTGTGGGAACAACAGGCTTCTGGCAAAAGGTGCAGGGTTTCAACGTTTAATCAGTGGTGTCCAGCATTCCCCTCCTTGCCTCCACTCTCAGACCTTACTTCTCACTGGTGTTTTTTTGTTTTTTCTTCTCCTTCATCCCGGAATTTTTACTCTGAAGTCCTTTCTTGCAGGGCTGCCACTGGACGGAGCTCCCTGTGCACTCACCTTCCTTTTTCTCCCTTCCCCTGCAAGCGCCTGGCTACTGTCCCCACTTGAGACAGGGCTCCCCTCCCCTCCCGTGGCCCCTTCAGGGGCCTCGCACTCACAAACAAACGTGGCCAGACCCCTCACACCTGATTCCAGTGCACATTGTCAAAAGGAAAAAAGGCTTTCTCATTTTGAAATGCAGCAGGACAGGCCTGGACGCTGTTACAAACTCTTTAAGAGGTGTCCTTTCAGGTGAACCTGCCCTCAGAGTGACAGTACTTCCTGTTTGAGGATAAAAAACTGAAAGGGTCACCTGTTCTCTGGCCCTTTTCTCTACCTACTCCTGTATTCCCCCCCGCCCCCAGTAAAAACAAAACACTAGAATTTATTTATATGTATTGATGTCGTAGGTCTAGGTGGAAAAAGAAGTAAATGTTTCACTGCTCTATTTATATATAATGTCTGAATTAGTCTGTGCGGGAAAGGCCAGGAAAATTGCATGTGAGGTTCAGTGCATTTACCACCTTCGTGTGCCCAAGCTGCAGCCTCTTTCTGGATGAGACACAGATTTTACATTGAACTCTGGAGGCAGAGGGCGGGCCCTGGGCCCGCCCAGCACCCCATCCCTTCCTTGGTCTGATGAAATGCAGTAATTAATGCAGAGATGTTTTGGGGGGCAATCTCTCTCCTTTCATGTGGTTTTAGAGCCAATCTCCAGGTAATGGGACTTGGGGTCATATTTTGCCTTCACATCCCCCTTCTCAGAGTGCAAATCCACACAGAGGCCTCTGCCAGAAAGCCTTGGGTCGACTAGCGGGAACATGTAAAGACTAGAACTCAACAATTTTCTGCTCCTGGGGAGGGTCAGGGGTCAGAGCCCTCTCACTTGGCCTTCAGCTGCTCAGATTACCCTTCTTTCCCATGCTGGCTGCTCCACCCTGGCCGCTGATGATGCATCCTGTTCCTTGGCAACCAGTGACCCTGTAGCACGGTGTGTCATCCATCAGTTCCTCTATGGGGTAAAACCCAAGAGTGTGAGCTCGAGGACCCATGCGGCCTCATCCACCCCCTGAAGGCTTCTTTGCCAGCTGTATTTGGTCTGGTTTTTGTTTCCCGTTTTGAATCAATGTTAACTGTTTTCAAACTTGGAATTCCTACACTTTGGGCTCCAGGTTCCTTCAGGGAGAAAACTAAAGAATGACTATTACCCAGAAAAATAGGTTGGTCCGGTTCCAAAGCCATGGTCACTGCAGCAACTTCTGGGGACACTGGGGTGTCTTGTTACATACTGACATCAGTTCTCTCCAGCTCTGCCCTCACCCTCCTGTCTTGTAGATCTGCCTTCTGGACAGTTGACGAGGTTTGCCGAGGGCTGTGGAGGCTCAGAGTGTGCACTCACAGGCATGGTCTCAGAACTGGCCCACTGAGGCAGCATGGGGTCAGCGGCTGAAGCCCCCTCCCTCCTGTGTGGTTCCCCTCCGTCGAGTAGCTGCATGTTACCTCTCAAATCTGTATTTGTCCCATTTTTCTTCTTGCAGAGCTAGCCTGGGTTAGAAGGTCTGTTGGAAATGGCCTTTAAGCACCAAGGACACTAGGGTACTTAAACTTAGTACTGTTCTGTGATGACTGGGAAATGCAGACTTCAGAAAGCTGGCTCTTCCAGTTTGAAAAGTGAACTGGACCTAAGACATCACCAGGACAGGAGCGGCTCAGTGTTGGGGTCGGACGCTGTCGCCCAGCTGTGCCCTCCACCGGGACCACCAGTGCATATCTGGCCAGTGATCTTCCAGGCGCATCCAACCTGCGTTCACCATTTCTCCACCCCAGTTAGGTGACCTCCAAGAGGCAGCAGTGTCCCCGAGGCCCTGCCTTCAGCATGTTACAAAGCCTCAGAGCGGAACTCTCTGCTGAGGCTCTCTGTGGATGACCTCCTTCCATTGTGAAAAGGGGGTCCCGCGCACCAAGCTTTCGACCTCATGCCTTGCATAGTAAAAAGCGTTCGGGTTTTTTTTGTTGAGAGGGTTGTGTTTTTTGTTTTTGTTTCTTTTTGATCTTATTTTGGCCTTTCCTATCTTTGTCTTTTCATGTAGACCAGATATTTGAAAGGGCAGACGATGGCTAAAAGGTGTAACGTGCAGCTTGTTTCTACGTGGTTTGGGGGAGCTTTTACCTTAGATGGGGAAAATGGAACCCTGGATTCACCAGGCCATGGTGGCACCCTCCTCCTTCACCCTTCCCTCCGGTTCAGTACCTGTTGTTTCTCCTTTCAAATATGTGATTGTACTAGCTCTCTTTCCATATGAAAGAATTCTCCTTATTTAAATAAAAAAGTTTAAAAAAAAGACCCACTGAAACCAAACATGCTTTGTTAGGCTGTGTGTTCCTCGACCTTGTCATTTGACTGGAAATGGAAGAGTCTTCCCCATGTGTAGAAATGGAGAGAGACTGGGCAACGTGAGGGTGAGGAAGGGCTGAAGCCTGGGGTTATGAAGGTGGGTCTTTGCAGTGGGTGGACCTTGGCACTGCCTGCCCCCCTCACCCCACTCCCCTTGAGAAGGGGGTGGGTCACAGGAGTTAAGTGCTTGGCTGGTGGTGTGTTGCCACTTCTAATGTCCCTTTTTTGCTGTAATAGGAGAGGTCATAAAGTACAGTTTTGTGGTACTTTGGGTTGGGAAAGAGCAAGCCAGGTGTGGGCCATGAAGGATGGAGAGCTAGGATCTGTAGTCCTCGGTTCTGCCCTCCACTAGATGTGTCACCTTGGGAAAGACGCCACCGCCCAGAGCCACAGTTTCTATAATTGTAAAATGTGGGTTGTAAACCGTACCCACTGGGCAGGGTACTATGGATGCAGAGGCCATGGCAGCATTCAGCACAGTGCCTGGCCCCAGGTAAGGATGTAGGAAACTTAACACATCCAGTAAGTTTAACACTTTCCAAAAAGAAACCCTGGGCAGGCGTGACCCCTGGGTTCCCTGCTGCTGGGAACTGGCAATTCACATTTCCCGGAGCAGCCCCGGGGCCAACAGGCGGGAAGGCCTGGGTCCTCAGGACCGGACGGCCTGAACTTGGAGAGCCCAGCCCCACCCCTCTGGGTCCCTGGACGCCTTCTGGCTGCAAGCTGGTGAGCCCCCGCTCCCTCCCTCTACACAGCTGGGGTGAGGTCACCTGCGCTACCTAATGCTGGGTGATAGGGGGAAGGCAGGAAAGAATCGTAATTCCTTATTAGACTTGTAGTACCCTTCCAGCAGTTTAGTCGCTAGGTCGTGTCGGACTCTGCGACCCCATGGACTGTAGCCCGCCAGGCTCCTTTGTCCATGGGATTTCCCAGGCAAGAATACTGGAGTGGGTTCCCATTTCTTTCTCCAGGGAATCTTCCCCACCTAAGGGATCGAATCGCCTCTCCTGCATTGGCAGGCCGGGTTCTTTACCGCTGAGGCACCAGGAAAGCCCGTCAGGAGTACTGACTCCCAGATAGACGAAGGTGGGCTGAAGAGCAGGGCTCCTTTCCTGCCCGTTAATCGTCGGGTCATTCCCTTGGCCGGAAGACGCCGTGTCCCGTTGCAGAGCAGGCTTGGAGGGGCCCCACGGGCCGGAGTGTGGGGGGCACCGGCGGGCCGGGGATGGGCCTCCGCCTCACACCGATCGAAATGCCGATACGTTCGCACTGTGTCGTTTAACAGATGTAGCCATGTGTCTTGTGGCGCAAAGGAACCTGGACTCCCCAGCCGGGAGTCACAGACTTAAAAGACTGACAGCCCTCCGGGATGTCGCACATTCTCGGAGCGCCGATCTCGGCTCCCCCAGTGCGCACGCGCGCCGTCCTCGCCCAATGCGCAGGCGCGCTGCCCCTCCCCCGCCCCGGCAGGGCCCCCTGGCGCGGCGAGTTGAGCGTCGAGCGGGCCAGTGGGCAACAAAGAGTGCCGAGCGGCCTCACCTCCTACCAACGGTCGGCCTAGCAGCTCACCCCCGCCCCAGGCAGGTCTGAGGCGCAGGGAGCGGCTCTGCGGGGACCTGAAGAAACAGCAGTACGTTTGTGGCGCCGGGGGCCAGAGCCCAAGCGGGCCCCCCGGGCAGGTGAAACCCTCGGGAGAGAAGCGGAGTGCCGGGCAGGGGAGCGGGGCCCCCAGGGCGGACAGGGTCCCCGGAGAGAAGGGGGTGCCCTGGGCCGACGTAGCAGCAGGAGGGAAGCTTGTCGCCCTGAGGACAGAAGGGGCCGCCGCAGGCCAGAGGCGGCGTTGCCGTGAGAACGCGGGGGAGGGTGGTCCCCACGGCACCTGCGGCCTCCAGAGAAAAGTGGACCCGAGGGATGGGGGGAGCCTCGGGAAAGAAACGGGGTGCCCGGTGTAGACACGCCCTCGAGGTGAGAAAGGCGGCTCGGCGGGAGGGCGGCCCTTGGCGCAGACGGGGAGGCTCTGAGTCTCGGGGAGTGGGGGCGGACGGAGGTCACCGGCTCTCAGCCGGCCACACTGCCCAGGCGGGCAGGGGCCCCGGGTCCAACGCTGTCACTGACCAGAAGGGCGCCGCAGGTGGTGCTGGAGTGAGGGGCTTTTCAGCCCTGAGGTGGCCACCTCACCGCGTGTGACTGCTTGTGAAAGAGGGTCCTGACGTCACAGCCGCCTCCTAGCCTTCAAGGGAGCCACCGGTGTTCTTGGTGATAGCTTTTCCTCTGCTTTACCAGGGCATCCTCCTCCCCCGGCCTGCTTTTCTGCAAGATGTTGGGATTCTTGCAGCAGCCTGTAATGGTGACCGCTGAGGTGAACTTGAATATGGTAGCTCTGACCGCGGTGGGATTGCTGAGCCGACTATGGCAGCTTGCCTATCCAAGGGCCGTGGTGTAAGTCAAGCAACTCGATTCTGGGGGCCTCCAGAAGGAACTAATTTTTTTCAGCGCATTGATATCCGGAAGTGCCTTTTTGAGCCCCATAAAATGGGAGAGCCAACTTCTGGGCTTCCTTGGTGATGGATGGTAGTTAGAGGAGAGACCAGCTTGTCCCAAGGACAGCCCCTGCAGAGTCCACCTGTTCAGTCTTGCCCCGTAGGTCAGGAGTAGGTGCAGTATCCATGGTGGGTGACCTTTGACAGCCTGGAGAGTGGAGGGCAGAAGACGGAGGAATTTGGAAGCAAGTCCTCACTGATGGTAGAGTGCGTTCTTTGTCATAATGAGAAATGATTGTTGTTATTATTAAAGGGCTGTTAATGATGTGATTAATATATGTGTTTCTTTTCACTTAACTTTTTATTATGGAAAACATCAAACATGTACAAAAATACAGAGAATATGTTAGTCACCCAGTTGCAACAGTTACCAGCTCTTAGCCAACTCCCTCCCTGCAGTGGATTTTTTTTGAAGCACATCATAGACACTATATTTCATTCATTAAACAATTTAGTATGTTTAAAAGATCAGGAGTCTTGAAAATCACAGGATCACAGTAGCATCATCATGCCTAAGAAACTGACAGTAGTTCCTCTGTGTCAGCAAACGTCCCTGATTGTCTGAAAGAGGTTTCCTGCAGTTGGCGCCTCTCCCTTTTACACCTGCCACTGTTTTGTTGGGTCACCAGCTCTTATTCTCTCGATTGCAGACACGCAGGTGGACAGCCAGATCAGCTTTGTGTCCAGGAGGCCTTTGGTAGACTGGCTCGTGGTATACCCTAACCTACACGCAGGGAGAGAAGTAGATTCTGTGACAGGAAAGCCTCCTGAATGCCCAACTTCCAGGGGGGTGTTTTCCCTCCTATCCTTGTGGGTATGTGGTGCTGCACACGTGTCTTAATATTCAGGGACGCCATGCAGTTGGGGCAAAAGATCCAACCTTGACTGGTCACTCTCCAAAGTCATTTGGAAGCAAAGGTGTACATTGATCCTCGTGCCTTTTGTGTACAGTTCAGATCTCTAGCTGAACATAACGTGGGTTTGCTTTGCAGTTTTGATGAAGTGTATTACGGGCAGTACATCTCTTTTTACATGAAGCGGATCTTCTTTTTGGATGGCAGTGGACCACCGTTTGGCCACATGCTTTTGGCCTTGGGAGGTAGGACTCCTTAGTAAGAGAAGTGGCTCTTTAACATTTGAACACGGAAGTTCATGAGGGCAGAAGCTGTGTCTTATTTTATTTATTTATCTATTTGGGGCTGCCCTGGGTCTTCGTTGCTTTGCACCAGCTTTCTCTAATTGTGCCGAGTGGGGGCTGGTCTTCACTGTGGCACACGGGCTTCTCATTGCAGAGGCTGCTTGTTGCAGAGCACAGGCTCTACGGTGCGCAGGCTTCAGTAGCTGCCACACATAGACACACGGGCTTAGCTGCTCCGTGGGTCTTATTCTTTTCTTTATCATTGTTCCCCTGTTGCCTGCCGCAGTTTCGTGCTTCAGAAGTATTTACTGAACAGGATAGTTACTGATTCATCTTTTGTTTTAGGTTATTTAGGAGGATTCGATGGTAACTTTCTGTGGAACAGAATTGGAGCAGGTAAAATATCATTGTCATCTCCCTTATTAATGTGCACATATTAGAATTGAGAGGAAGTAGCTATCCTAGAGATTAACAACTACAGTTTATTCATCTGAATCCAGGGTATGATAGTTTGGGTACAAGTGAAAGACTTTCAAAAAGTCCAGTACATTCCTTAATGCTTACTTGCAGTAAGTGTGTTATCCTTGGTCTTTGGTACACGAAGCACACTGTACGTGGCATCTGTACATGCCTCTGTATGTGGCAAGTACCTTTTGTACATATACGTGTGTTGCCACAGTGTTTTTGGAAACAGATTGGGTAAATCTGTAAATAAGCGTTAACTCATTTCAGAGTCCTCAGCATCATCCCGTACTTACTGAGAACCGGCCCTTGACCACATGAAGCCGTGGCCCACACACTCGGTCCCTGATGAGACCCAGCCTTGCAGACTTGCGCTGTGGTCCGTGGGCATGTGCGCCGTGTGAGGAGATGTGGTGGTGTAGGGAGGAGGGTGTGTGCCCCATGCGCTCAGGCCCTCTGTGCTCACTTTTCCAGAATACAGCAGCAACGTGCCCGTGTGGTCCCTGCGCCTGCTGCCGGCCCTCTCGGGGGCCCTGTCGGTGCCCATGGCCTATGAGATCGTGTGGGAGCTCGGCTTCTCTCACTGTGCCGCCACGGGGGCCGCTCTGCTGCTGTTGATTGGTGAGGCCCATGCATCTGCCTGCTCCGGGGGGGCCAGGTCAGCCCCTGCGCTGACCTCTGTCTGCGTCTCTGTGGCCCAGGAGGGCTCGGGGTTTAGTGGATGTGCCCCCTCCCATGTCTGCTACTCGCAGGACAGAAGGAAGCACGTTCAGGGTGTCTAGATGAGACTCTGGGAGTCACCCGACTCCCAGGCTGGGGGTTGTGCATAGGTCTGTGTGTTCAGACTGTGATGTTGTAGAGGGGCAGCCAGTGTGTAGCGGGGCTGCCCAAATGATGCTCCTATGTACGCGCCCCCCACCCCTGGACCATTGCCCCTGGCACCCCAGTCTGTCCTTGAATGAGGACCTCCCCCACGCCCTACTCCCCTTGACCATGGAGACAGATTCAGGAATGAGTGGGTATTCCTCAGAGAGGACTCTCTCAGCCCAGGTCTGTGAACAAATGAAGTTAAGTCAGATGAAAATAAACCAGAATTCATGTCTGTTGAGTGACAACCCTAACTGGGGCCCGTGCCCACAGAGTGTTAGAATGTCCAGGCACCCTGCAGAGTTAGTGTTTCTCCTACAGAAGAGGAAAACAAAGGTTCAGGAAGGGCCACTAACTTCCAGCCAGGTCGAGCCCCCACTTTCCACCTCCAGACTCTGGGACGTTTGGCAAGGACCCTTTTTTGTGGACATTCACCCTTGCTCCCCGACACCTGATGCCCATGTCCTTTTCCCAACAGAGAACGCTCTCATCACTCAGTCAAGGTTAATGCTTTTGGAATCAGTGCTGATATTTTTCAATCTGTTGGCCGTGCTGTCTTACCTGAAGTTCTCCAACTCCCAGAAACACAGGTATGGAGAATGAGACAGAGGAGTCCAGTGGCTTGTCCACCTGAGCAGATCTGATGCCCTTCCACGGGGGACAGCTGCCCCAGGCACCTCCACTGGCTCTTGGCTCCTGACTTCATAAATAATTCTCATCTCTCTATAAACTAAATGGAAACATCTTCTGACCCAAAGGAGAAGTTGTATCAGGAGGACTGCTCTTCGGGGAGATGAGAAATCTTTTCCTTGTACCTGGAGCTCGGTGTAGCCAGCTGAGATCTCTAAGGCCGTGCCTTCTCTGGCCTTCGGGGTAAACGTTCCGAGGCCTCAGCTCTGCTTCTGTGCTTTGCTCCAGGCCCTTCTCCCCGAGATGGTGGTTTTGGTTGGTGCTGACAGGCGTGGCCTGCTCCTGTTCAGTTGGGTGAGTCTGGTGCACTGGGTCTGGGGCGGCAGCCACGGCCTCCACGTGTGTCTCGTCTTGACTTCTTCTTCATCCTGTGTCTTTAGCATCAAGTACGTGGGTGTGTTCACATACTTGCTGGTGCTTGGGGTTGCCGCCGTCCACTCCTGGCACGTGATAGGAGACCAGACGCTGTCAAACGTAGGTGCTGATGCCAAGGGGTGGGGCGGGGCTGGCCTGGGGGCAGGGCTTGGGGGGCAAGGCTGGGAGGTCAGGGGCGGGGTGGGGCTGGTGGGGATCAAGGGTGTAGGTCTGGGGTCGGAGTGAGGTAGGTCTGGGGTCGGAGTGAGGCTGATCCTGGGGGAGCAGGAGGCGGGGCTGGGCTGGGGGTGGAGCTGAGGGCAAGGCAGAGATATGTTAAGGTTGGGGGTGAGGCAGGGCTAGCTGTCGGGGGGCGGGGAGCAGGACGAGAACCCTGAAAGGAGGACTGGGCCCGCCTTCCCCCGGGTGGGGCGATGTCCCCTCCGTCCTCCGGCAGGTCCGTGTGCTCTGCCACCTGCTCGCCCGAGCGGCGGCCCTGGTGGTGCTCCCGGTCCTGGTGTACCTGCTGTTCTTCTACATCCACCTGCTGCTGCTCTGCCGCTCCGGGCCCCACGACCAGATCATGTCCAGTGCCTTCCAGGCCAGCCTGGAGGTAAAAGTGCCGTCCTAGAAAGAAGGCCACACTAGACTCGGGGTTTTCTTAATGTAAACCACCCCAGGCAAGCATCAGAGGGAAAACCAAATCTGGGAAGCGAGGCATGTCTTCACTCTCTCTACACTAATTCTGAACATGCCAGTGGCATGGGAGGGGACGAGGGGTCCACCCTCTGCAGTGTGACCTGCGGGCAGGTGCCAGGCTGCACAGGACAGACATATCTCTGGTGTTCATGCAACTCTCTTTGCAAAAATAAAAACAGGCTCCAGATGAGGCATCGGGAATGTAGAGCCTGAGGTCGGTGGACCTGCTCTTAAGGGCTGGCTCTGCTGACGGCAAATTCTCTGAGTGTTTGGACAGATTTCTTAAATCACCACGTCTTGAGTTAGTCAGATGTAATTGCTTTTATCACGGGCTACGAGTAAGAAGTAAATGAGGATGAGTTGGGGGAGCTCCCTGGAGGTCCAGTGGTTAGGACTCTGCACTTTCACTGCCAAGGCCTGGGTTCAATCCCTGGTTGGGGAACTAAGATCCCACGTGCCACATGGCATGGCCCCCCAAAAAATAAGGACAAGCAGGGGAGGGGGAGGTGAGCACCTCCCCAGGGGCTGCCTCTAGTCATTGGGAACATGTAACGTGCCAGGATTATGTCACACTTGACCATAGCTGATGGTGTGACTATAGCCTGGATGTGGGGAGGGGCTGTCAAAGGGGCTGGCTTGGGAGTCACGTGTGTGCTGTCTCTCTCTCTCCCTCACTGGCCACCCCGTGCCCCTGTCTCAGGGGGGGCTGGCAAGGGTCACGCAAGGTCAGCCTCTGGAGGTGGCCTTCGGTTCCCAGGTCACCCTGAAGAATGTCTTTGGCCAACCCGTGCCCTGCTGGCTTCACTCTCACCAGAGCACCTACCCTATGATGTAAGTAAGGAAAGTCATGTTTTCAATCCAGAGATTATAACATGTTTTGGGGCTTTTTTTCCCCGCATTTTTGCTGTTACCAATTTTCACTTCATATGAAGGAGCTTGTGAGAATGAAAGAAATGGAGCTCTCAGACCCTGGTGTCACTGAGTCTCGTTATATACCATCGCTGGAGGGACCAGCCCCTCTGGGATGGAAACATATCTGACGCCTCACTGGGTGGCATCTGTAGGGACCTTGGGGGAGGTCGTGGGCCCCTGGCACCCCATCCGCAGTTGCACCCTCTTCTTGCAGATATGAGAACGGCCGTGGCAGCTCCCACCAGCAGCAGGTGACCTGCTACCCCTTCAAGGATGTCAACAACTGGTGGATTGTCAAGGACCCCGGGAGGTGAGTACAGGTCGGGGGACAGCCTGGCCTCAGTCCCTGGCCTCCTCGTAGCTTCAGGACCAGGTCTGTGCCAAGAAGCCCATGGTCAGGGACATAGCAGTGTTCCTAGCAGGTACAGTACAGTTCAGTTCAGTTCAGTTCAGTCTCTCAGTCATGTCCGACTCTTCGCAACCCCATGGATTGCAACATGCCAAGCCTTCCTGTCCATCACCAACTCCTAGAGTTTACTCAAATTCATGTCCATTGAGTCGGTGATACCATCCAACCATCTCATCCTCTGTCGTCCCCTTCTCCTCCCGCCTTCAATCTTTCCCAGCATCAGGGTCTTTTCACATGAGTCAGCTCTTTGCATCACGTGGCCAAAGTATTGGAGTTTCAGCTTCAACATCAGTCCTTCCAATGAATACCCAGGACTGATTTCCTTTAGGAAGGACCGGTGGATCTCCCTGCAGGCCAAGGGACTCTCAAGAGTCTTCTCCAACACCACAGTTCAAAAGCATCTTTTTGGTGCTTAGCTTTCTTTATGGTCCAACTCTCACATCCATACATGGCTACAGGAAAATCACATCCATACATGACTACAGGAAAAACCATAGCCTTCACTAGACGGACCTTCATTGGCAAAGTAATGTCTCTGCTTTTTAATATGCTGTCTAGGTTGGTCAAAACTTTTCTTCCAAGGAGTAAGCATCTTTTAATTTCATGGCTGTAGTCACCATCTGCAGTGATTTGGGAGCCCAAAAAAGAAAAATCTGCCAGTTTCCACTGTTTCCCCATCTATTTGCCATGAAGTAATGGGACTGGATGCCATGATCTTAGTTTTCTGAATGTTGAGCTTTAAGCCAACTTTTTCACTCTTCTCTTTCACTTTCATCAAGAGGCTCTTTAGTTCTTTGCTTTTTGCCATTAAGGGTGGTGTCATCTGCATATCTGAGGTTATTGATATTTCTCCCGGGAATCTTGATTCCAGCTTGTGCTTCATCCAGCCCAGTGTTTCTCATGATGTACTCCACATATAAGTTAAATAAGCAGGGTGACAGTATACAGCCTTGACGTACTCCTTTTCCTATTTGGAACCAGTCTGTTGTTCCATGTCCAGTTCTAACTGTTGCTTCCTGACCTGCATATAGGTTTCTCAAGAGGCAGGTCAGGTGGTCTGGTATTCATTCCCATATCATTCAGAATTTTCCAGTTTGTTGTGATCTACACAGTCAAAGGCTTTGGCATAGTCAATAACCCCGAAGTAGATGTTTTTCTGGAACTCTCTTGCTTTTTCTTTGATCCAATGGATGTTGGCAATTTGATCTCTGGTTCCTCTACCTTTTCTAAATCCAGCTTGAACATCTGGAAGGTCACAGTTCACATATTGTTGAAGCCTGGCTTGGAGAATTTTGAGCATTACTTTACTAGCGTGTGAGATGAGTGCAATTGTGCGGTAGTTTGAGCATTCTTTGGCATTGCCTTTCTTTGGGATTGGAATGAAAACTGACCTTTTCCAGTCCTGTGGCCACTGCTAAGTTTTCCAAATTTGCTGGCATATTGAGTGCAGCACTTTCACAGCATCATCTTTTAGGATTTGAAATGGCTCAACTGAAATTCCATCACCTCCGCTAGCTTTGTTCGTAGTGATGCTTCCTAAGGCCCAGTTGACTTCACATTCCAAGATATCTGACTCTAGGTGAGTGATCACACCGTCATGATTATCTGGGTCGTGAAGATCTTTTTTGTACAGTTCTTCTGTGTATTCTTGCCACCTCTTCTTAATATCTTCTGCTTCTGTTAGGTCCATACCATTTCTGTCCTTTGTTGAGCCCATCTTTGCATGAAATGTTCCCTTGGTATCTCGTATTTTCTTGAAGAGATCTCTAGTCTTTCCCATTCTATTGTTTTCCTCTATTTGCACTGATCACTGAGGAAGGCTTTCTATCTCTCCTTGCTATTCTTTGGAACTCTGCATTCACATAGGTATATCTCTCCTTTTCTCCTTTGCTTTTCGCTTCTCTTCTTTTCACAGCTATTTGTAAGCCCTCCTCAGACAGCCATTTTGCTTTTTTGCATTTCTTTTTCTTGGGGATGGTCTTGATCCCTGTCGCCTGTATAATGTCACGAACCTCTGTCCATAGTTCATCAGGCGCTCTATCAGATCTAGTCCCTTAAATCTATTTCTCACTTCCACTGTATGATCGTAAGGGATTTGATTTAGGTCATACCTGAATGATCTAGTGGTTTTCCCCACTTTCTTCAGTTTAAGTCTGAATTTGGCAATAAGGAGCTCATGATCTGATCCATCCCATGTAGGGCCACCCAAGATGGATGGGTCATGGTGGAGAGTTCTGACAAAATGTGGTCCACTGGTGAAGGGAATGGCAAACAACTTCAGTATTTTTGCCTAGAGAACCCCATGAACAGTATGAAAAGGCAAAAAGATAGGACATTAAAAGATGAACTCCCCAGGTCATCTTGTAGGTGCCCAATATGCTACTGGAGATCAGTGGAGAAATAACTCCAGAAAGAATGAAGAGACAGAGCCAAAGCCAAAATAACACCTAGTTGTGGTTGTAACTGGTGATAGAAGCAAGGCCTGATGCTGTAAAGAGCAATATTGCGTAGGAACCTGGAATGTTAGCTCCATGAATCAAGGCAAATTGGAAGTGGTCAAACAGGAGATGGCAAGAGTGAACGTCAACATTTTAGGAATCAGCGAACTAAAATGGACTGTAATGGGTGAATTTAACTCAGGTGACCATTATATCTACTACTATGGGCAAGAATCCCCTAGAGGAAATGGAGTAGCCATCATAGTCAACGAAAGAGTCCAAAATGTGGTACAAATAAGAGTCCGAAATGCAGTATTTGGATGCACTCTCAAAAATGACAGAATGATCTTTGTTCGTTTCCAAAGCAAACCATTCAATATCACGGTAATCCAAGTCTATGCCCCAACCACTAATGCTGAAGAAGCTGAAGTTGAACAGTTCTATGAAGACCTACAAGACCTTCTAGAACTAACACCCAAAAAAGATGTCCTTTTCATTTTAGGGGACTGGAATGCAAAAGTCAAGAAACACCTGGAGTAACAGGCAAATTTGGCCTTGGAGTACAGAATGAAGCAGGGCAAAGGCTAATAGTTCTGCCAAGAGAATGCACTGGTCACACCCTCTTCCAGCAACACAAGAGAAGACTCTTCACATGGACATCACCAGATGGCCAACACCAAAATAAGATTGATTATATTCTTTGCAGCCAAAGATGGAGAAGCTCTAAACAATCAGCAAAAACAAGACCTGGAGCTGACTGTGGCTCTCAGATCATAAACTCCTTATTGACAAATTCAGATTTAAATTGAAGTACAGCACAGCTGCGGTCAATGTGATGATGACGAAGGGGGCCACACCAGGAAGTGTGGAAAGTGACCTGAAGTTTCAGAAAAGAGTTAAATGTGTATGTTCACCTCGTACGAGGAACACGCTGATGGGGTGGCTGTGAGACTCCACAGAGCCTGAGCGAGGACCCCACGAATCCGGCCGTGCTCTCTTCCAGGCACCAGCTGGTGGTGAACAACCCCCCGAGGCCCGTGCGGCACGGCGACCTTGTGCAACTGGTGCACGGCATGACCACCCGCCTCCTCAACACGTGAGTCCTGCCGCTGCTCAGAGTGGGCGTGCCCGCGTCACCGCCTTGGGTCCCGCTCTGCAGGAGGTGTCGAGGGCCGGGAGGGGAGACCTCAGTGATGGCACGTGGGCTGGGAAGGAGAGTCCCAACCAGAGTGAAGTGTGGGGCACCCTAGCAGACTGGGGCACCTGCTGAAAGGAGAAGCGAATTCAAGAAGGCCATGAGCTGGGGGACAGAGCCAGGAACCCTACCTGGCCTGGCCCCTGGGCCACCTCTGCTGTCCTTCCACCCAGCCTCTCGGGTCATCCACGTGACCTCAGGGACCCCGCCCTCCCCTCCTTGGACATCTGGGCTCTCCATGCCACGTCCGCCTTGTCCTCTCCCCCTTCTGCCATCCCTGGGTTGGGAAATCCACGGGGCTCCAGTCCTTCCTGCCCTCACTCCCAGTCCCGGTGAGAATCGCCCGCCCTCTGCACACAGCAGGCACCGCTTCCTCTGAAAACTCACACTTGACCAACCTCACGTCTCTGCCAAGAGCCTCCAGGGATACCCAGCGTGACCGTCACACTCAGAATAACTCCCCACTCTCTCCTGCCTGCCAGCCCCCCCGGGACCTGGCCCACTGACTCCCTGGTAGGCTTCATGCCAGTCACCGTAGCCCCCTGCTGCCCCCAAAATGACCCCGTGCAGCCTCCCTGGGGCCTTTGCTCACTCTGTCTGCCTGGAATGCTTTACAGCTCAGACCCCACTGCCATCCCCACCATGGCCCACTCTTTAACTTTTTTAAAGAATAATGTTATTCGTTTATATTTTTGGCTGCACCAGGTCTTCACTGTTGCCTGCAGGCTACTCTCTAGTCATGGTGCTTGGGCTTCTCATTTTGGCGGCTTCTCTTATTTCGGAGCACTGGCTCTAGAGCTCAGGCTTCTGCAGTGGCGCCGCCTGGGCTCCGTAGTTGCAGTCCCTGGGCTCTAGAGCATGGGCTCAGTTGCCCTGCAGCATGTGGGATGTTCCTGGAGCAGGGATAGAGCCCGTGTCTCCTGCATTGGCACACAGATTCTTTACCACTGAGCCACCAGGAAAGCCCCCATGCAGTCACTTTATTCAGGGGTCTGCTGAAATGTCCCTGCACCAAAAGCATTTCTTGTGCACTGTGCCCACCGGGGTCAGTGTTTTTCGTGGCACTCATAGGGCCCGCAGTCATATCTGACTTTTCAGGGTCGTGAGGGCCTCGTCCTTACTGCTCACTGCGGGTCCTCCCCCCATGTGGTCCCGCACAAAGTCCAATCAGGCATGGTTTCCCTGAAAGTAGACAAGGGGAACTGATGTCCCTGGGCACTTGTTTTGCCACAGTATTCTTGGTGCCCCAGCCATTTCCGTGACCTGGCGTCAGGGAGCCCCCAGTGGCCAGGCTGTGCTCCCAGCTTGGTTTATCCTCTACGAAGGGGATGGTGAACCCGTGGTTTAGATGGACATCTCCCTACTTCCCCATCATGTGCGTCCCCGGAGGCGTGGTCACTGCAGGGCCTCTGCCCTCCGTGAGGGGTTTGGCGCCCTGGGGAATGGCAGGCGAGGTGCTTGAAGGTTGAGCTGGCTTTGTTTTGTGAAAAAAAGTGTTCTTTTCCTCCTTAAAGAACAGTGAGTGCCTTTCAGGAGAGCTTGGGGCGCCCCCAGCAGCGCTATTTGGTTTTCCAGGCACGATGTCGCAGCCCCCCTGAGCCCCCACGCGCAGGAGGTTTCCTGCTACATTGACTACAACATCTCCATGCCCCCCCAGAACCTCTGGCGGCTGGTGAGTCCCCGGCCACCTCGAGCACGGGCATCACGGCCCTTTCTGAACTGCGTTCTGGATCAAGTGACCCCCTGTTCTACAGAAAGGGGGAGCCAGGGGATTTTCCTGTGTCCAGGAAGGAGCTGCAGGATGGTGGGTGGGTCCCCGTCCCCACCCCCACCTCCCAGCACCTCGCACAGACCTCTGGAATAAAGGCGATGGCACTGTCTGGGATCAGCCGTGTCAGCTTCCCTTGGGGGACTGTCCCCTAGTATCAGACCAAGCCAGTCTCACCGTGGTGACTGGTCTTCATCTTTAACATTTAAGGAAACCTGAAAAAGAGTCAACTAATGGCCTAGATCTACTTTTACAGGACATCGTGAACAGGGAGTCAGACACGGATGTCTGGAAAACCATCTTGTCAGAGGTCCGCTTTGTGCACGTGAACACCTCGGCCATCCTCAAGGTCAGCGAGACCGCCTCACCGGTGCTGCCCAGAGGGGCAGACTGAAGGGGGCCGTGGGGGGTTACAGGGTCTCTGTAACTGCTCAGAACTGAAACCTGGTGTGAAGCTCCCTGAAGGAGAGCCACTGCCCTTGTGGGTGACCTGGGGTGGGGTCCCCCCAGCTGGGTGGGCCCGGGCCCTCCATCAACGATCCCCCCACCATCTTGTTTTGCCAGCTGAGTGGAGTGCCCCTCCCGGACTGGGGCTTTCGGCAGCTGGAAGTGGTCGGGGAGAAGCTGTTTCGGGGCTACCACGAGAGCACTGTGTGGAACGTGGAGGAGCACCGCTACGGCAGGAGTGAGCGTGCCCGGCTCCTAGGGGTGGGGCAGCCCGCAGGCTCCAGGCCCCGTTGTGGACCCTCCCCCTTCCTGCCCCACTCCCTCCTGGGTGGGCGAGGGGGGCAGTGCCACCGGAAGGCAGGTCAAAGAGAGCTTTTGACTGGAAAGATGGCCAGGCGGGTGGGGGACCATGGACTGTGTCCTGCGGGTTCTTTGGAAAGCAGTGGCGGCTGCCATGGGCAGCTCCCTGACCGGGTTCTGCTCGCGTCCCTTGGTCCCCGTGTGCCTGCCAGGCCAGGAGCAGAAGGAGAGGGAGCTGGAACTGCACTCCCCCACCCAGGTGGACATCAGCAGGAACCTCAGCTTCATGGCCAGATTCTCCGAGCTGCAGGTGACAGGCGGGCAGACAGGCAGCTGACCTTGCCTTTCGCTGGGAGGGCCACATGGTCTGTCCAGCATCAGCCTTCTAACTGGGACCTGCCTCGGCGGGGAGGGCCATTGCCCTCTGTCCTCTGTCCATGTTGTGCCTGGCACCGTCAGCCCCCAGCCTCCCGGCCTTCCCGCTGTGTGGCTTTGCTGGCAGTAACTTCAGGAGCCAAGGAGACATGCAGCAGTGTGGCACTGCTCTCAGGTCAGGTCGATATGGCACAGCCCCAGGGAAGTCGGAACTGGCACTCAGCATCCCCAGTGTCAAGGCGCCCTTACTGCCCCACCCCATCCCTTAATTCACAAACTGGAACCCAGGAGAGGCGCCTCCTGGGCTGCCTCTGCAGGTGACCTGAGTGAACTTGAGGTTGGCTGCCCCCATGAAAGGGGCAGCGGTTTACTCCGCCCCCTGGCAGATCCCTTGGCTGTGAAGGGCGTCTGGCTGTCCAGTGACTCCCAGTGGCCTCTGTTGTCTGCAGTGGCGGATGCTGACGGTGAGAAGTGACGATTCGGAACACAAGTACAGCTCCACGCCGCTGGACTGGGTCATGCTGGACACCAATATCGCTTACTGGCTGCACCCCAGGACCAGTGTAAGCACGGCATCTGCAGGCAGTCAGCCCATGCCTGAGAGGCCTGTGATGTTAAGAGCAGCCACTGCGTCCGCCCAAGCCCTGGCCTTCCCGTGCCATCCTGACAAAAGCCAAGGGCTTCTTGTTCTCCAAGGGCTCTGGCAGCATGGGGCCCTAGCTCCCCTGAGGTGCTGAGGGGTCAGGTCCCTGCGTGTCCGCAGGGAGGGACACCCGACTTTGCTGCTGCCATGGCAGTGCATGGTTCCCCTTGCCCAGCCGACGTGGTTTTTAAAACCATCCCACTTGATTCCCCTCCTGGTACCTGGTGTCCAGGCCAGTCAGTGCTCTGCTTCCCTGTCCAGCTTGTCTTCACCTGGTGGGGCAAACGCAGTACGTGGTCTGTGCCTGGTAATGACTTATGCTAGGGGGGTGCAGCCCCCTTTCCCCCCGCGGACTTGGGGGGCCGTGGCGTGCTGAGAAGCGGGCACTGAGGACCTTCTGCATCACCACCCCCGTCCCCCTCCTTGTGAGCCACTCTGCTGTCCAGAAACAACCCCATCCACTCCCGGCTCTGATTCCACTTACAGAGCTGAGCACCTTCACACATCCGTCCTAGCTGCCATGGCTGAGGGTGGGCGGCGCCCGTGCCTGCCCTGGGCCACACCAACCGGCCTCTCCCTCCCACAGGCGCAGATCCACCTGCTTGGGAACGTCGTGATCTGGGCCTCCGCCAGCCTTGCCACCCTGGTGTATGCCCTGCTGTTCGTCTGGTACCTGCTCAGACGCAGAAGGAGAGTCTGTGACCTCCCTGAGGGTCTGTGCCGTGGCCCACGCACCTCTCACACCCCGTCCCTCTGGTTTGGGCTGGAGCTCTGTGTGCTTCGGGCCACATCAGCAAGCGCAGCCTTGGGCCACCTCTGTGTTTCTGCCCCGAGGGCACTTCTGTCTCTTCCCCAGAGACATGATGCTATGCTCCAGTCCCCATGTCACCTTCAAGGCTTCTCCAGGGCCATGCAGGTGTCGGGCCTGAATTGTTCCCTGACCCCAGCACCCCTGGAAGTGGCTGATGGGACAGCTGCCAGGAGGCACTTGGGGGGGTGGTTTGCAAGAACAGAACCCCCCTTAAAACCCGTTCTGATACAGGAAAGGAGCCAACGCCCGGGGTGGGCCCCAAAGGCCGCCAGGGGTGGGGAGGCGCCCACTCTGGGCTCAGCTGAGCTGGTCATTCTCTCCGCTAGTCCCGGCTCCTGGGCGGGTGCATGGTGCAGGCCCGCCCCTACCCGCTGAGGAGTGAGACTGAAAATCAGGAGTCAGCTGGGCCTGGCCCAGTGCTGGCGCGTCTCAGGACTGGGACAGCAGGGGCAGCAGGAAATCCGGGAGGTTCTTAGGACACAGTCTGCTCTTCCTTCAGAGACGGTGGAGGCGCTGGGATGGGAGACAGAAAGCAGGGGCTGCGAGTTCACGGGCTCACTTGTGGATGATGAGGCGAGCCTGCCTGGCAGCAGGGAGCCTCCTGGCTCAAGATGGCCTTCCCTGCAGACCGCTGGCTGCGCTGGGTGCTGGCTGGGGCTCTGTGCGCCGGGGGCTGGGCCGTGAACTACCTGCCTTTCTTCCTGATGGAGAAGACGCTCTTCCTCTACCACTACCTGCCGGCGCTCACCTTCCAGATCCTGCTGCTGCCCGTGGTCCTGGAGCACGTCAGCGACCACCTGTGCAGGTACAGGGCCTTGGCAGCCACGCGCCCCGGGTCGGGGGGCGGGGTCCGGGGGGAGTCATGAATGGTGATTCCAGCGTGGTGTGGACAGGGTTAGCCAGAAGCACTAGCAAGGCTCCCGGGGTTCCGAGCACAAAGCTAAGGCTGGTGGGAGGTGAAGCCAGGGGATACGTGTGGAAGGACCTTTGGCCTGGAGGAACAAAGAAAGGGAGGTGAGGGGCGGCCCAGCAGATACACCAGGGGGCCTGTAAACCAGAGTGGGTCCTGGAGGCTGGTCCTCGGGCAACTCAGGAGGGCAGTTCTGTGCTCCCGCTGCTGAGACGGAGCAGGAGCTGGGGAGTTCAGGAAGCAGAGCAAGTGAGGAGGGGCGCTGAGTGGGTCTGGCAGGACTTGACGAGGGCTGACACTCAGGCTGGGGCGCCGGGGGGACCTCGCGGTGGAAAGGGTGGAAAGGGCCAGCCCCCCCACCGTGCTCTGCTCCGGGCTGGCAGGTCCCAGCTCCAAAGGAGCCTCTTCACGGCCCTGGTCGTGGCGTGGTTCACCTCCGCCTGTCACGTGTCGAACATGCTGCGCCCGCTGACCTATGGGGACAGGTCGCTGTCACCCAGTGAGCTCAAGGCCCTTCGCTGGAAAGACAGCTGGGACATCCTGATCCGGAAATACTAGTGGGACACAGACTTGCCGACGAGCGGCAGGGCTGGGTCGGGACAGGGTCCTGGATGGGCGTGTTTCCGGCAGGCAGGCAGAGCGGCTCTGAGCTTGGTGGAGACATGGGCTTGGCTGGGATTCTGCTCTGGTCTCGTTGAAGAAATGGCCCTCCGACAGGCACCTCGTTTTCAGCAAAGTCTGTTTTCCCTGATCATAAAGAACACCTCCTCACTGCGCCTTCTAAGAGCCCCGTGCACTCACTGAGTGTGGAGCTGCTGGGTGGGACTCATGACAGCCGAGAAAGGGCAGGGAGGGGCTGGTTCTAGTCGACCCAGACAAGGGCTGGTCTTGCTCAGAGGCCGGTGGTGGGCTCAACCCGGGTCCCTGTTCCTGCTGACCTAGGAAGGCCCCGGGGACTCCCCCTCACGGTTCAGTGGGCCGTGAGACCTCGAACGCCAGCCCAAGGGGGCTGGGGGAGGCCGGCCGTGACTCCTCTTACTGGCCCCAACCCCCACCCAGAGCCTGCCGAGAGGTGAGCAGTAGCCTGTCATCCAACGCATTTCCTGGTCCTGATTCTGCCTTTTTTTGTGTAATTAAAAAGGGACAAACTGGCATTCACATTTGGTGTTATTTATTGGTTCTCTCTCCAAAAAGAACAGTGAGCTTGACAAAACCGTCAGTCATCAGAAACCAGCCCTCGAGCTCAGCCAAGCTCGCCCGACGTCCCTGTGTAACTAGTTAGAACTCGAAAGCTGGCCGCAAAGGGGAGGGACCACTTTTACAGTAACAGCTGCCACATGGAAGGGGGGACAAACCAGGACAAGACCACTAGTGTCTGGGAGGCAAGGTCACTGGGCAAGCGCAGGGGACTGGCCACTTTGGGCCACAGCATCTGCTCACGCTGCCCGGTCTACACACGCCTTGGCCATGAGCGACACCAGGAAAGCCCTGTCCAGATGGCAGCCTGGGCTCTGGGGGGCCAAGCGGGACACTGCTCACAGGAAAGCAGGCAGGGCTGGGCCAGGGACCCTGGCTGTGCGCCTGGTGCTGGTTAAGGAGAAGCTTGCTCCCCAGGGCTCCCTCCTGGCTCTGCCTTTGGAGCATAGGCCAGAAGGAAGGACACCTCTCCGTGGCTCCTTGCGTACCAGATCAGTGTGTACCAGGATCACGACCCACTGGTGGGTCGTGAAGTTGGGTTACTAGGTCACAGCGAGCATGGTGTTAGGAAACCAGAGTAAACAGAAAACATGTGGTTGTACATAACAAGTAAAACGGAAGAGGGTTATCTTCAAACTTGGGTTCCAGTTACACATGAGTGAACCAGGTCACACTAGTCTCTCTTGCCGGAGGTTCACCGTCAAAATCACAGCGACCAGGCTGTTCTCCCAAACACGGGCCTCGTGTACCGCACGTTCTGTGGTCTTTCTCAGCAGCGAAGAGCGCTTCCAGCCCCCGTGACATGAGGAAGTGGGAGAGGAGGTCAGGGCCGCCGACAGAGAACCTGTCATACCGTCTGGATGACTCGTCCTGGTCTCCCGAGTTAGCCGGGACCCCGACAGCGCCCCGTCAATGGCCGCATGTTTCGGGGCAGGCGGGCCTCTCTGGGCCCGCCGGGTGCCGAGCAGCCCGCTCCTCAGTGGGGCCTGCTGCTGGACTCCAGGTGCGAGCGCTTGCCCGAGGCCAGCACCGCGGGGTGCTCCCCCGGCTCCGGGAACGTCCTCTTGTGGCTGCGCCCGTTGGCCCCCGCGCGGTGCCACTTGCAGATGTCGCCGTTGAGGATGTCCTGGATGTGCTGCACGATGAGGTTGATGGCCACTGCGGGGACACACGGGCGGGGTCAGCTGCCGCCCGCCCAGCCGCCACCCGCCGTTACCCGCGGGGCACACGCTTCCCTCCACGAGGCATCCGCCTGCCACCGAGCCTCAGCAGGCAGACCAGTGCCCGCTGGGGCTGGGCATGGTAAAACTGACCTGGCGTGGTGGTGTGGGTTTCTGTTAACTAACCCTGGGTGTGATACTTCTTGCCAACAAGGGACTCCCTGTCAAACAGTCCTCCATGTATTTTTTTTTCCTCACCACCTTTACTGAAACTTAACTGACATCGTACGTTCTGTCACCTTAAGGTGTAAAACATGTTGCGTGTTCTAAGTGTGTTGTGAACCTCTGCCACACATGTACATGGACGGGCCTCATCCCCCGGGGGCGTCTCAGTAACCTGGCCGGGCCGGGCCGGGCCTGCCGCATGGCCCTGGGGGTGGGGGTGGCACAGGCCTGCTCCTTACCCATGTTGTCAACCCCTCGAGGGATGATCACATCTGCGTACTTCTTTGTCTACAAGGCAAGAAAAGGAGGGTCTTGTGAGATGCTTTCAGCGTGCCTGGGCCTAGATGCGGGGTACACACGCAGGCCGCCATGAAGGGTGAGGAGGCGGGGGCAGGGGCTCAGGTAAGAGGTTGCGAGCCCAGAAGTAAGGGAAGCTGAGCCGAAGCAGAGGGAAGGGATGGCGCGCGTCTGCCGGCTTCTTGGAGACGCTCCTCTGTGAGCACCGCTGTCGGGCCAGTGCTCTGTGCAGACGCCTGGCACTCCGGGCCGGCTGAGGTGGGGCGCCCTTCCAGTGCACACGGTGCAGAACCCTGGGAGAGCAGGGCTGCACCCCAGGCAGGGAAGTCGCGGGAGCTGCTCCCCTTCCTGCCTCGCCCCTCCTCTGCTCCCTCACCGAGTAGCCCACTCCTGTCAGCACTATGGTGCTGCTAAGGAGGGACCCCCAAGTGCTGCTGGGGGGGGCGCGGGGGGCACCTCCGAATGAGCTGAGTGCCACCAGTGTATAGGCCTGGGCCAAGGAGGCCTGTCCCAAGAGATGAGCCGTGGGGGCGGGGGGAACAGGGACAGACTGGGTCCCGGGGCAGCCGTGTCTGCAGGCAGAGGAGACCCAGGGCTGAACTCCCACGGGGCTGGGCCACTCTGCTGGGCTGTGGGGGCAGGCGGGAGCGACCAGCTGAGGGCTGAGAAAGGTCCTAGCGGGGGGGACACAGGCGGCTTGGTCACCTCGCCGAGGCGCCCCGTGAAGGGGAGGGGTGGGGAGGGACTGGCCGAGCACACTTCTGCCTCCATCCAGGGGCACCCGGTCACACCTGGTGTCCAGAGCCTCACGGTAAACCACCTACTTTTCAAAAGTATCTTTCTGGGGATAAGAGACTGCGGAACAGTCAATTTCCTAATCATTTTCTAGAAACTCCAAGACCATGAGTGTAAAATAAAATGTTTTCATGAACTGGCAAAGAGAGAACTCCTTTGTCCCATTTATCTAAAGCAGGAATCCTGCTTCTCATTCCTCTGTGCCTCACTTTACCCTTTAGGAAACAATACTGTGAAATTTCCCTTTGAATCTCTCCACCATCCTATCCAGTGAGAGAGGTGAGATGGAGGAAAAGACAGATGGCTGCACAAGTGAATTCCTCCTCTACACGCCAGCTAGACCTTCCTCCACCCCCGAGAAACACACGGTGTGGAGGAGGTTTTTAAGCACCTACTGTGCGTCAGACAGCACTTTGGCAGCTAACAGACAGAGATCCCTGCCCCCATGGAGGCCCCCTGCTCCTGTTCAGAAGGGCTGGGGGGAAGGAGAGGCACAGTGTGGGCAGTGGACGAGCAGTGCCCTGGACAGATGCAGACAAGAGCATGGGGGGAGGTGACGCTGGTGCACGGGGTGAAGCCTGGCGCGGGGAGGAGGGGTGCGAAGGACAAAGGACCCGTTCCCAGCTGAGAACCACTCCCTGGGACCATGGGCACGAGAGGCTAACTTCTCCACGTATACAGCAGACCGCGTCCGTCCACGACTCGGATCTCACAGAACGGGCACCAGGGGGCCTTCTGACAAGGGGGGAAAGGAGGTCCCTGGGCAAGCGGAAGGTGGTACCGGCAGGCAGAACTCCTCGAAGGCCGGCTTGACGAAGGTGGTGTACTGCGTCAGGATCTGCTCTAGGTCCCGGCCCCGCTGCACGTCCCGGAGAACTGCGGTGACAGGAGAGAGCAGGGGCCTGCAGATGCCGGGGAGCCTAGGGCCGGGCTGGCCAGGGGCAGAGGGGCCCGCGTCCGCCTTACCTCTCCGAGACAGCCTGACGTCGGAGTCGGTGTCCACGAAGAGGCGCAGGTGGAACATGTCCCGGATCTCCTGGCTGTAGAAGACCAGGATGCCCTCAAACAGGACCACGTCTGCGGGGTAGACCACCGTGGTGTCCGCGAGCCTGAGGGTAGGCCAGGGGAGAAGCCTGCCGTCAGCATCAGACCCTGAGCACGGATGAGGGGGGCTGTCCCAGGAACCAGTGGGGCACAGCCCCAGGGTGGGAGGGGTGTCCTCACCAGCCCCCCCGCACACAGCCCCCTTCTCCCAGAACCACCCGCTTACCTTGAGTGTGTCACAAAATCATAGGTGGGGACCTCGACCGTTTTGCCCTCCACGATGTTTTTCAGAGTCCTGTGCATCAAATCGTTATCAAAAGCATCTGCGGGGATGGAACAGAAAGCAGGGCAAGTCCTTATGCTGAGAACTCGCTCTGCCCTGGGGTCTGCTGGGTGCGGGTGCTGCCAACGACCCTAAGGAACATCTGGCCTGGAGGAGCCCCCACGAATTCCATCTGCAGGGCCCTCTGCAAACCACAGGCTGGACCTGTTCTCGCTGCCCCGGGGCAGTGCCACTGCCTGGGCCGCTGTCCCACCCCCAAGTCTGAACACACGGATCTCCTGATCAGCCAGTTCTGGGAGGTAGGTGAGCTAGGCATCTTGCTTCTAGTTCTGAGAAATAACACAGACTAACGCTTCTGGGACCTTCTTCCCATGTGTGCCCTGGAAAGGAATAAAGATGGGAGCCAGCCACTGGGCGGAATCGTCTACTAGCAGCAGGGAGGGGCAGCATGGCTATCCCCCTCACCCACCCCCTCTCCACCTGTTCCCCTGGCCCCTGACCAGACCAGGAAAGGGAGCTTCAAGGCCTCTGGTTCTCGTTCACCCACTGCTGGCCTCTCGAGGACTCTGCCCCAGTGGAAACAGTCTGCATAGCAGGCCCCTGATAGCATGAAGGCATTTAGGTTTCTCCACGACCACAACTGTGGCAGAGCAGTGGGCCTGAAGACCCTTCTGAGCTGCAGACTCCCTGACGGGCTCCAACCAATGGAGCCTGGAGCTCCTGCAGGGCCCAGAGCACACAGGAGAGACCCCGGACTTAACCCCCAATCCGCTCCACAGAGGTTTAGCCAGGGACCACCTGGGGCCACTTCCCCATCCACGGCCAACTCTGGACCCAGTCTCTGCGGTCTGCCCTTCTCCCCAACTCCCTCCCCACTTTCAGAGCCTCTACCTGGGTGGTCGAAGTTGTACTGTCCCTTCAAGGCCTTGGCCTTCTGCTCCGCGGTCAGGACCTTATAGAACCTGTCTTGGCTCAAGATGACCAGCTTGCGCTGCCGGTGATCCACTTCATTCTGTCCCAGCAGCTCCATGATCTTCTCGCACACAGTGGACTGGGAAACACACAAACAGGAGCCCCGCCTGGAGACGCCCACCCCGGCGCATCAGCTCCTGAGCGGCCGCGAGGTCAGCGGCTGCGCCTGGCGGGGAAGGCGCTGGGGTACACCAGCAGGGGCAACGCGGACCCGGAGGCCACGAGCGGCCAGGCCAGCCGGGAGCTTGCGGGGGTGCCCCGGGGTCCAGCGACCCGCTCCCCGCCTGGCCCGCCGCGGCCCCAGCCCCTCCGCCCCCGGCCCTGTCCACGTCCGGGAGGTGGGTGGGGAGCACCTCGCGGCAGCTAGAAGCGGGGGTCTCCCTCTGGACTGAGGCCCGACAGGCCGCGCAGAGTCCCGGGGGCGCCCAGGGTGACTCGCAGGCCCCGCCGCGCCGCCCAGCCCCTTACCTTGCCGCTCGCGGTGCCGCCGCTCACGCCGATCAAGAAGGGCCGCTGGTGAGGGCGGTCCGCCTCGGGCCCGGCGCCCTCGCAGTCGCCGCCTCCAGCCGAAGCCATCTCCGGCGTCGCTCGACCGCATCTGACTCCCGGCTCCCGCCGCCGCCGCGCAAAGGTCGGAGACGCCCCCCACCCGGGGCTCCACTTCCGGGAGACACGCGGCGCGGCAGGGGGTGGGGCGGCGGGCGCGCGGGGCACGGCGGGAGTTGTAGTCCTGGTTGGTGGCTGAGGGCGCTGCTCATGCGTAGGCCTGGCCGAGCCTTCCCGCTGGGCCTGGAAGGCCGCCGAGGCACCTGGACTTGTTACCGCGACGCCGGGTTGTTTTTTATTATTTGCTGCAAAAGCCAAAAGCCAAAAGCCAGTCGGTTTCGCAACTGGCTGCAGTAGTCTCCAGATGTCGGGCGGCCTCCGAGAAGGTTCCTTCTGCCCGCACCTCCGCGCTGCCTGGGGTTGGGGTGGGAAGCGTCGGAATGATCCTCCAGGGCCGCAAGGTCAGGGTGGGGTGCTTGGGCATAGTGGCGGGTCGGACTTCTGAGCCCCGTGACCCGAGTTGGAAACTAGAACCGGTTCTGCAGCCTTGTGTGCGGTCACCCAAGAGCATGCCGTCACCTCCACACCGGGCCCCGGTGGTCAGCCCTTGCCTCCACCGCGTGGGTCCAGTCCTCTTGCCTGGGCACAGGCTTGGCCCTGCCCCTGTTGGCCCTCCATGCCAGCCGAGCCTCCACGTTATCAACCTCCTTCCTCGAGTTTCTTAACACAACCCTGAGCCTTCAGTGTCCCCCACTGCCTCTGGCCAGCAAGTTCCCGGCCTCCTCAACCTGCCCCTTACATGGTGGGCAGAAGTCCTGGGATGACTTTTTGACCGAGCCCTAGATAAGCTGGGAAGAAGGGACCCTGTCTGCTGGATTCCACCTGTGCCCCTGTGGAAGGCAGATACCGACCCATTCCTGTTGTACAATGTCCTCAAAGCATCAAGTCTCTCTGCAAGCCTAGCTCCTGCTGCACTGTGAGCCCTCCATGAATATTTGATGAAACTGAAATATGCAGGAGAGACTAACATGGAGACGTCAGGCGAAGTCACTGTTTATGTCACTTCGGAAGCATTAACCCATTTCAGCAAGGGTTACAGGATGGTTCTGATGCGGGGTGGAGGGGGGTGGTTGGGCCTCCTGAGTCCTGAGGACCTGGGCAGAGGGAAGCGGATGAAGGGCGGCTGGGTCAGCATGAAAGCCCGCCCCCCCAACTGAGAGGCACTTACAGGAAAGCTCAAAGTAGGGCATTCACACGTTCACAGACAAGGTTGGGGACCAAGCCCCAGGGCGAGAGTTAACAGTGACTGACCGCCGTGTTTTCTTACTCCCCAGCTGTTAGGGGGGATGTTGTGATTTTGTGAAATTAATGTATGTGAGTGAAGACAGGGCAACTGATGGCCGGCAGAGGTTCAACAACAGAAACGGAAACAGAGAAATGTATTACTCACAGGTTCTGGAGGAGGTACAGCGTATGCCTGGAGGGGTCACGCAGGAGGTCTATGCAGAGTGCAGAGAAGCAGAGAGAGGCAGGCCCTGGGGCATAGTCCTTTATCAGGATCCCTTGGTGGAGTGCTTTGGGGTTCCCAGACTAGGACTGGATTGGTTAATTCAAGCCAAAAGAGTAGGGTTTTGCTTGAAAGTTAGACTGTGAAGAAAGCTGAGTGCCGAAGAATTGATGCTTTTGAACCATGGTGTTGGAGAAGACTCCTGAAAGTCCCTTGGACTGCAAGGAGATCAGCCCTGGGTGTTCTTTGGAAGGAATGATGCTAAAGCTGAAACTCCAGTACTTTGGCCACCTCATGCGAAGAGTTGACTCATTGGAAAAGACTCTGATGCTGGGAGGGATTGGGAGCAGGAGGAGAAGGGGACAACAGAGGATGAGATGGCTGGATGGCATCACCGAGTCTATGGACACGAGTTTGGGTAAACTCCGGGAGTTGGTGATAGATAGGGAGGCCTGGTGTGCTGCGATTCATGGGGTCGCAAAGAGTCAGACACAACTGAGCGACTGAACTGAACTGGGGTCTTATCTCTAGGGCACTTAAGACATAGAGGCGCTAGAAGGCAGGGGGGAGACTCTTGATCACAAGAGCATGTGTTTGCTGGTGAACAGGCTGCTATCTAGGGTGTGTGGGTGTGTGAAGGGGCTCGAGTCAGTTTGAGGTCTCTGCAGGCAGTTGGCCAAACACAGTGGATACCAGGCAGCAGAATGATGGAGTATCTTAGTGAACCGTCAACAGGGAAATCCCACGGTGAGGCTGCCGTGCTCAAGGCACACAGAGGGCCTGGCATAAGGCCCCGCTCTGAGGAGGTGCCTGTTCTGTCTTCGTCTCTGCATTTGCCTATTTGGCATCTGTTCCTCACAGGGCCAGTTATATTAACTATATTTTTTATATGTGCATGTGTGCTCAGTCATGTCCGACTCTTTGTGACCCCATGGACTGTAGGCCACCAGGCTCCCCTGTCTGTGGAATTTTTCAGGCAAGAATACTGGAGTGGGTTGCCATTTCCTCCTGAAGGAGATCTTCCCCACCCAGGGATCGAACCCACGTCTCCTGCATTGGCAGGCGGATTTTTACTGCTAGTGCCACCTGGGAAGCCTATTTTTTTGTGTGTATATTTATATATATTTAATACTGACACTTTTTGGGGGAGAGGGGCATGATGTACAGGTTGTAGGATCTTAGTTCCCTGACCAGGGATTGAACCCTGGCCCTTGGCTGTGAAAGCGCAGAGTCTTAAGCACTGGCCTGCCAGGGAATTTCCGTTATTTTTTGTATTCTTCTTTTTAAAAAATTATTATTATTATCTTTTGGCCATGCTGCATGGCATGTGGGATCCTAGTTCCCCAACCAGGGATCAAAGCCGAAGCCCCTCTGTTGGCTGCTCAGAGTTGGAACCACTGGAAGTCCCTTCTTTTTTTTAATATTTATTTGGCTGTGCCAGTCTTAGTTGTGGCACTCAGGATCTTTGACCTTTTTTGTGGCATGTGGGATCTAGTTCCCTGACCAGGGATCAAACCTGGGCCCCCTGCATTGAGAACTCAAGAGTCTTAGCCACTGGACCACCAGGAAGTCCTCATTTTTGGTATTCTTGTTGCTCCAGCACAAGGCTAGCCAGTGGTGAGGGACAGCAAAGGAAGCCCATCTTTCACAAGCAAACCAGCCCACCCCCAACCAGCTCTCATCTAACCCTACATGCTCCCACCAAGCCCCAGGCCCGCACGCCGTTCCAGATCTCCCACCCCGCCCTCTGCCGGCTGACTCCTCCCAGCATGCCCTGGTCCTCTCCCACAGCTGGACCGGGCCAGCTCCTCAGTGTTCTCTGTGGAAAGCACGGACCGCAACTGCAAGTATGGAGCGGGTTTTGCAATCACCTGCTTGATGTTTGTCTCTGGAGCTGAGCCTTGAGCCCGGTGAGGGCAGGGCCGTGGCTGCTTGTTTGGCCGACTCTGCCATGTGCAGGAAGCATCTGTCGTTGCTGAATGAGTAGTGGGGTTGAGACTCAGCCTTGATTTTCTCAGAACCAGGTGAGGCAGAACTCTGGGATTCTTGCCCCCATCTTCACCATTGCCCCACCGGGTCAAGTTCACAGGAACACAGGAAACCTGGCTTTCCAACGTGGCCCTCCTCCGCCATCCCCTTAGCCAGCCCCACTGCCTGCAAAAATTGTCGGTTCATCCCCCTCAGGTCTTTAAGGTTTTGTTGAACACAAGTTGATGCTCCGCACTTGGGTTGACCAGGTGCCTGACATTTTAAGAGAATTGCTAGTTTCCCAATCCCAGGTGTAACTCATCCTCATTGCAGAAAATATATACAGACAAACATGCACACGAAACTAAAATCAACCCTAACCCCTCACCCGAGGAGAACCGTGGTGTTGTATTCTGGTATTTGCTCTTCTGGTCTGATACGGCTGTGGCTAGATAGTGCAAAGTTAAACAAGGTCTGGTTATATATCCTGAATAGGAGTAAAGCCTTACACAACCTGTCAAAACTGCAGAAATAGCAGGAATAAACCCACGAATCATTACAAGTGTGTGTGTGTGTGTGTGTGTGCACACGCTCGGTGTGTCCAACTCTTCACGACCCCATGGACTGTAGCCCTCCAGGCCCCTCTGTCCATGGGATTTCCCAGGCAAGACTGGAGTGGGCTGCCATTTCCTACTCCAGGGAATCTTCCTGACCAGGGATCAAACCTGTGTCTCTTGCATCTCCTGCATTGGCAGGTGGATTCTTTATCATTGCACCACCTGGGAGCCCGTGAATAGTTGAAGTGGTAACTGTTAATAGTAAAAGTTGATTGTGCAAAAGACAGTTTTTGAACAAAGAACTTGCAAAGCAAAACACAGAATAAGGCTCACAGTACGTTATTATCAAGCAGCTTGGACAGTGAAAGGCAGTTGACTGTATTCTTCTCTGTGATTGGCTATATTAATAATGCTGGGATTTTCTTAAGTGATAGGGAATTGGTTCCCTACACCAATTCTGGGAAACAGTTTCAGCTGTGCGTATGATTTCCCGAGGCAGAAGGAAGGAATGACCCCAGTCAAGTTACTCTTGCAGAATAAGCTACATTAAATTTTGTTTGTATGGCTGAACTGTCATGAAATCAAACATGAGTCTGTTTGTCTGAACGTAACAAAGCCAATCTACTCACACCAGGTTGTGGTGAAGGAAAATGGAGCGTTTATTGCAGGCACCAAGCAAGAAGTCCAGGACAAGCAGTGCTTAAAAGTCCTGAACTCCCCAAAGGCTTTCAGGGAAGGTTTTTAAAGACAGGGTGAGGGAGGTGGTCTTGCGATGCATGATCAGCACTCCGACGTTCTTCTGATTGGTTGGTAGTGAGGTAATCAGGAGTCAGCATCATCAACCTGCTAATTCTAACTGGCCTGGAGTCTGTGTGCCTATGGGCAGCAGACAGTTAACTTCTTCCACCTGGTAGGGATTTGGGTATGTGCAAAACAGCTCAAAGGACACAGCTCAGAATATTAACTATAGCCCTGGAGGAGGAACTAAAGGTCCTTGGCTTTAATAGCTAAACTATTATTATTTTGTCTTGCTTGACTATTTTTGTTTCTGCATTTTCACACTTCTCTGATTTAATGCACTCTTTAGAACTTGGGCTTCCCTGGTGGCTCAGCTGGTAAAGAATCCGCCTGCAATTGGAAGACCTGGGTTTGCTCCCTGGGTTGGGAAGATCCCCTGGAAAAGGAAAAGGCTACCTACTCCAGTATTCTGGCCTGGAGAATTCCATGGGTTTTACAGTCCATGGGGTAGCAAAGAGTTGGACACAACTGAGTGACTTTCATTCACATAGGACTTGGGGAAGACCTAGGACACTCGTGGTTTTTCTACAGACAAGAGGCAGGTGGAGGATATGGCAGGGGTTGGGGTCTGTTCTGGGAAGGCCCCATAGGGTCCTGCTTGGTTACAAAACTGGTTTTGTCTACCCAGGGAACGTTCAAGGCTGGTCTTCGTTTGTTTTTTATTTTAACAAACCCATTTTCCTGATGGGGAAATTGAGAAGCAGAGCGATTACATGGTTCACCCAAGGCTTGTGGCTGCAAATGGACCTCCAGTCAAGAGCCAGGCCAGCACGCTCGCACACATACATGCTCCAGATGTGGAGGAGGGCATCGTCCGCCCAGGATAAGAAAGAGAAATACGGTATCCAGGCCTTGCAAGAAGGCTCTCGTTGCCAATGGTTGAAGCCCAGTTGCCCATGATGGGGCCAGAACCCGATTGTGCCTTGGGGGCTGGGAGTCAGAGTCACAGCCCCACGCACAGTAGCAGGTTCTAGAATTGGCCCTCTGCATATGGCTGGAGACTGAAAGGGACGGTGCTTTTGTGAGACTGAAGCAAGCCGCTACCGCAGTGGCTCTGGGCAGAGTCCTCCCGCAGAAGTGGAACGGGCCCTCCACGTGGTGCAGAAACCCCAAGTGGAGAAACAAGATGGTTCACCCGAGGAGCCACCCGACTCGTGTTGCAGGCGCACGTGTGGCTCACGCAGGGCACCTTTAGAAGTTTACTTCTGCTGACCGTGAACTCATGATGATGCCGAAGCCCGTGAGACCTGCCTCTTGTGCAACAGCAGGTGCAGCAAATGGGCCCATTCATATCTGAAAAACTAGACATATTACAGCAATTTGAAAAGAATTTAAAACCAGGTCTATACAAGTGTTTGCAAACATGGCAACCAAAGGCTACATGTAATTCTGGCCTAGATTCTGTCCTGGCCAAAAAACACACCAGAGAAGACAGGGAAGTCTGGTGTGCTGCAGTCCCTGGGGTCTCTTGAGTTTGAAATTACTTTCCAATAAAAAGTTTTTAAAACCATTTGAAGAGAAAGCACATGGACTAGAGTGTTGTTGTCCAGTCGCTCAGTCGTGTCCAACTTTGCGACCCCCTGGACGGCAGCACACCAGGCTTCTCTGTCCTTCACTATCTCCCAGAGTGTGCTCAAACTCATGTCCCTTGAGTCATGGACATGGTGATACTAGCTAAACATCTCATCTTTTGCTGACCCCTTCTTTTGCCTTCGATCTTTCCCTGCATCAGGGTCTTTCCCAGTGAGTCGACTCATCACATCAGGTGGCCAAAGTATTGGAGCTTCAGCATCAACCCTTCCAATGTATATTCAGGGTTGATTTCCTTTAGGATTGACTGGTTTAATCTTGCAGTCCAAGGGACTCTCAAGAGTCTTCTCTAGCACCACAATTCGAAAGCATCAGTTCTTCAGTGCTCAGCCTTCCTTATGGTCCAAGTATGGTTCCAGTATATGACTTCCTTATGGTTCCAGTATATGACTACTGGAAAAACCATAGCTTTGACTATACGGACCTTTGTCAGCAAAGTGATGTCTCTATTTTTTTTTTTTTTTTGTATCACCACAGAAAAGACATTATGAAAAACATACAGATTTTAAAAGGACTAGATGAAAATTCTAACCGTGAAAAGTAAAGACTGACACGTTTTGCAGGGACTCTCCTGGTGATCCTGTGGTTAAGACTCCACACTGCCAACGCAGGGAGTGCACCTGTGTGTAAAACTCAAGCCCTAGACCACTTCCCTGCTGGTTCAGCTGGTAAAGAATCCACCTGCAATCCAGGAGACCCTGGTTCAATTCCTGGGTTGGGAAGATCCCCTGGAGAAGGGATAGGCTACCCACTCCAGTATTCTTGGGCTTCCCTTGTGGCTCAGCTGGTAAAGAATCTGCTTGCAATGCAGGAGACCTGGGTTCTAACCTGGGTTGGGAAGATACCCTGGAGAAGGGAACGACTACCCATTCCGGTAGTCTGGCCTGGAGAATTCCATGGACTGTATAGTCCATGGGGTCACAAAGAGTCATACACGACTGAGTGACTTTCACTAATAATGCTAGATCTCCACTGAGACCACTAGTCTACTACAGACAGAACCGTCCCCCACCCCCCAAACCCTGGTCCCCTCCTCCAGGGTTTGCCTCCTCTTCCTTGGTCCCAGGGATCTCTCTTCCCATCTTGGGAGCTCAGCTATGAATTGAAATTGCTGTCTGGCTTGTGGGTGTAGTTTATCTAGCATTTCTGGATGTTGGAGTAGACCTGCTTTGAGTTCTCCAATCTGGCAAGTCTCAGGGAACAGAAGTGTCACACACATTGTTTTAAACCCCAGAAGATTTCATATGAAAATCTGCACTGCTGGCTTCCCTTGCTGGGAGACACAGAAGGGGAGACTGGACACTCTTTGGATCCGCAAGGCCCTCGTTGGCCACCAATGCATCCAGCTGGGCTCTCCGGCCGGCCGGTCTCCCGCACTCCTTCACCGCCGCCCCGCTCCGCCCTTTCCTAGCTGGGCCTGGGCTGCGCCCCTCCGACTCGGCCCCCTTCCTCGGGGCCGGCCGGGCGCGGGTCTTGCGGAGGCGGCCAGGCCGCACGGGTTCGGGCCCCAGCGGCCCGGGCGCGCGAGGAGCCACCTGTTGACCCAGCCGCGAGCAGTCCTGCGGTCAATGATTAACCGGCCGCGCAGCGCGCACCAGGAAACCCGAGCTGTCCGCGAGAGCGGGAGCCGGGCCCGACGGCGGCGGGAGGCGTGCAGCCTGGCTGGTCGCACCATGGACGCAGGTAAGGGCCGTGGGCCCGGTGCGCGCCCCCACCCCAGCCCGGCTCCCGGGGAAGGCGTGGGCGACCCCCACCCCGGGCCCCGAGGCTGGCTCCGCGGGGTCCCAACCTGGCCCTGCCCTGGACGCCTCTCCCTGCTGCCCGGGACTGGGGGAACCGGCGGCTGCCAGCGGCAAGTTTCGGGGACTTTGGCTGTGCCCCTCTCTGCAGGACAGGCGCCCCTGCGGGAGAGCTGGCGGCGGGCAACCCTCAGCTCGGCCCCCGGGCGGGCAGCAGGTGCCCCTGCAGTGGCGATCGGGGGGGGGCCGTGTCCCCCGCACCCCACGCCCGGTACTTCCTCTAGTAACTTTCTTCGCCCCTCTGGTCAGGCTGAAGTCCTTGGAGCGGGGGAGGGGCGACCCTGGCGGGGTTGGGGGGCAGAGACGGGGAGAGATGGGGAGAGCCCCTGCAGACTGAAACAGGGACCGAGGGAAGTGGGACGGGGGCGCGAGATACAGAGATGGACGGACTGGGTAGGGGGAGCGGGAAGGCCCCGCAACTTTGGCGTCCGCGGGGCAGCCAGCACTGGGGGCGGGGGTGGGGGCAGGGCGCGCTGATCCGAGAATCCCCTGGCCCCGGCCCTAACCTCGGGCGGGCCAGGGGCTGCTGGTGACGGCGGGGGGACGGAGCCGCGGACGGTGCGGTCTGCCTAACAACCCCCGCCTCCACCACCAACCTGGGGCGGGGGCGCCCCTAGGTCTCTTCTGCAAGGGGCTCCCAGGGGGTTGCTGTTGCCAAGAGGGACCGGGCCCCGCCTGGCTTTATCTGCCTCCGCCGCCCCAGACCTCCAGGAAGCGCCCCCTCTTCCCCACCCTCGAGCACCTCCCACCCGGCTCCCGGCCCCCCTTTTCTGGCTGGAATGTCCCGGCGAGGCTCAGGTGTCAAGAACTCGAGAACCCGAGGCCGCGGCGCGGCAGCCCGGCCAGCAAATGTATTTACTCTGCGGCCCTATCTCCGCGCCATCGGGCCAGGTATTTGTCCAGGCCGCCCGGGACAGCTGCGGTTTTTGTTATGATAACTGGGGCAGGGGCTGGCGTCTCCGCGGGGCGCTCGGTGCCCGAACTGGGGGGAGGGTGGGGAGGTTCAGGTTACAGCTGTGAACCTCAGCGAATAAGGCCCACCTGGGGCTCCCCTGGGACACTCCTGTAGGAGGCTCTCAAAGCAGAGCCTGGCCATGTGTCCACTAGTGTTATCTTTAAAGGATCCTTTTCTTGTCCCCATTTACACGTGAGAGAAGGGAGGATGGGGAGTTTAAATCTCTCAAATTCGCACAGATGACAAAGCTGGCTCTGTTTTTTTTTTTTTAAGACAACTGAGACACTCAACTTTAAAATAATTTTTTTGGCTGCGCTGGGTCTTCCTCCTGCTGGGGCTTTTCCTTGCAGGTGCCTGGGCGCTCTCATTGTGGCTGGGGGAGGAGGGGGTGCTACGCCTTTCTAGTTGTGGGGTGCCAGCTCTCTCTAGCTCTGGTGGCAGGCTCAGTTAGTTGCCCCGAGGTGGCATGCGGGATCTAGTTCCCTGACCAGGGATTGAATGCACAAGCCCTGCATTGCAAGGCAGATTCTTAACCACTGGATCACCCTGGCTCAGGGTCATTGCAGACATAATTATTCTCAGGGCCTGGCACCTGATAAATGCTTCAAAACAGTAGCTGCTCACTTGAACATCTTCGTGGCAAAGCTTCATCCACTTAGCAGCCGTACAGGCACCTAACCTTGCTGAAATGATGGTATTTTGGTAGGATTTGTGGTACAGAATTGTATTTTTTCTGAAATATGGTCGATTTCCCGTGTTGTGTTAGTTTCGGTGTGATTCAGGTATATATCCGCTCTTTTTCAGATTTGTTTCCATTACAGTTTATTACAAAATACTGACTCTAGTTCCCTGTGCTATAGGTCCTTGTTGTTTATCTGTTTTATATATTAGGAGTTCGTATGTTAATCCCAAACTCCTAATTTATCCCTCCCCCCCAATTCCTCTTTGGTAACCATAAGTTTGTTTTCTACGTCTGTGAGTCCATTTCTGTTTGTTGTCTGTTTTTGTAAATAAGTCCATTTGTATCATTTCTTAGATTCCACATGTAACTGATATATGATATTCGTCTCTGTCTGACTTACCCACTGAGTGTGATCATCTCTCCATCCATCCCGAATTGTATTTCTGAGGCTAGAACACTAGTCCACTGGAGTTGCCCAATGACAATGTGTGGGACTGAATGTCTGGCTGGCTGGGTGCCTCCACCTGGTTGCGTATTCAGAGGGTGATCTGGGGGCTTTGTGTACCAGGGGAGGTGGATTTTGGCTGAGAGCTTCCTAACTCATCTGCCCCACAGTGGCCCTTTTGTTGTTGTTGCCTTGATTATTTAAAACCTGCAGCCCTGGGTGGCTGGGTGGGTGAGGTTGAGAGCTGCCCTGGTGCCTCCCCCAGGAATATTTAGGCTAGCCCAGCCCTCCAACAGATCAACAACCCTGAAGCGCCCCCCCGCCCCGCACCCTCAGATCCTTCTGGAAGAGCCCAGCTCTCTGGGTCAAGCTTAGAAGTCACAGGTCTTGCTGATGTTGTGTGACCTCATTTCTCAATGGTTTTCATTTCCCCTGCCTCTTGCAGATTCCTCAGACTGGCCAGAACACCCTTCCAGTTTCTTCCAGCCACTTCCTAACCTCAGATCACGGACCCCGTCTTAGCTGAGGGTCCAAGCACTGTACAGCCACACACTCATCTCATTCCCACGATGACCCCGAGAGGTGGTGGTGTCCCCATTTTAAGGATGAGGAAACCGAGGAGGTGCTGGGTGGGGAAGCAGCCCAGGCAGTCTGGCTGCTGAGCCCGAGCTCCTGGTTGTGACCCAGACCCTCATCCCAGGGACCTCCCTGGTGGTCCAGTGGTTAGGACTCAGCATTTTCATGGCTGGGGCCTGGGTTCAATCCCTGGCCGGGGAACTGAGATCCTGTAAGTTGAGTGGCACCGCTGGGGGGGGAAAAAAAGACCCTCATCCCATATCCACCAGTCCAGCTCTGCCCCGGGCACTGAGGGAGGAGGGAAAAGAGGCGAGCGTGATTCACCCTGCCGCTCTTGCCAGCTCATTTCCCCTCCTCCCCTCCGGATGGGGTTGGGCTGGGTGCACCCCACTGCACCCACCAGTCCCCCCGCTTGTCTGTATCCATCTGGCGCTCTGCCTCCCTTCTGGCCCGGCCACTGCGGCCTCTCCCTTTATTCAGCCTCTGCCTGCTCCCCACTCTCCTGCCCCCATCCCGGTCCTTCCTGCTCCCAGAGGAAACCTTCTGTATCAGTGATCAGTTGGCTTTTGTTGCGGAACAAACCAGCTCAGAACTTAGTGGTCTAATACAGCAGGCATGTGTTGTCAGGATCGTGTGGGTCTGCAGCGTGGGGCCGACTCCCTGGGGCTGAGTGGTCTGGGGACTGGCAAGACATTGCCTGTGGGTGCCCCCATTCTCCTCCTTGAGGCCGGTCCAGTGGGTGGCAGAAGGATTCCCAGGGGTGAGAGAGAGCAAGCCCCAGTGTGCAAGTGTTCAAAAGCATGTCTTTTTCTTTAAAGAATGTCATCACTTTATTTGGGGTATAATTGAAGTATACCAAGCTGCCTCTATTTAAAATCTGCGTTTTGATCAGTTTTGACGTATTGTGCATCTCTCTTCAGCAATCAGTACATCAAAATAACAATCTTTTTTTTTTTTTTAAATATTTATTTAACTGTACCAGGTCTTCACTGTGGCATGTGGGGTCTAGTTCCCTGACCAGGGATCGAACCTGCACACTCTGCATTGGGAGTTCAGAGTCTTAACCACTAGACCATAAGTCCCAAAATAACAGTCTTTACCCCCAAAAGTTTCCTTGTGCCCCTGGTAATCCCTTCCTGCGGCTATGGGTGGCTTTCTGTCCATCTCAATGGTACATTATTCTAGGATTTTATATACATGGAATCATATAGCCTGGACACTCTTCGATTGGCTGCCTGTCCGTGGCTTAATGATTTAGCGATCCATCCATGTGGGCTTCTGTGCATATACAGAGTTCATTCCTTTTTACTGCTGAGGAGTTGTAACTGTTAAACAAATTACAGGTGGTCCCCAACTACAAATTACAGATGGTTCAGTGGTCTGGTTTCCAACTTGACAGTTGTGTGAAGGTGACATGCATTTGGTAGAAACCGGACTTTGCTTTTTGAGTTCCGGTCGCCGCCTCCCTGGCAGCCTGCAGTCTGCTTCTGTCACAACGCTGGGGGTGGCAGGGCCGTGGCGCCCCGTCACCCACTGAACCACAAAGGTACATTGTAGCCATTCTGTACCCACTCAGCCATTCTATTTTTCACTTTCATTCCAGTGTTCAGTGACAGGAGATACTCACGCGCTTGATTGTCAAGTAGGCTTTGTGTTGGACAGTTTTTCCCGACTGTGGGCTGTTGTAAGTGTTCTGAGCAGATTTAAAGCAGGCTGGTCTAAGACTATGATGTTCTGGAGGTCAGTGTATTAGATACATTTTTTTTCCCCAACTGCATGGCTCGTGGGATCGTAGTTCCTCAACCAGGGATAGAACCCATGTCCTTGGGAATGAAAGTGCAGAATCCGAATCACTGGACCACCGGGGAATTTCCCTAAATGCATTTTTGACTTAACAATATTTTCAACTTTTGATGGGTTTATCAGGGTACAAACCCCATTGTGAGTCGAGGAAGATCTGTACTCTCAACACTTAGGTGTTTTTTTTTTTAATATAATTTTATTTTGTGTTTGTTTATTTTTTGGCTTCATGGGATCATCTTGCAGGAGGGCTTTTCCCTAGTTGCAGAGAGCAAGGGCTGCTCTTCACTGCGGTGGACAGGCTTCTCATTGCAGCGCCTTCCATTGCCGAGCAGCGGCTCTAGGGTGTGTGGGCTTCAGGAGTGGTGGCTCCCGGGCTCTAGAGCACAGGCCGGCTCAGTAGTTTTGGTGCACGGGCGGCACGTGGCATCTTCCCAGACAAGGGATTGAACCTGTGTCCTCTGCATTGGCAGGTGGATTCCTATCCACTGTGCCACCAGGGAAGTGCCCAGCACTTAAAGAAGCCACATTTTAAAGAACCCATATTTATTACCGTGCAGTCTGGGGTGGCTGGGTGGGGTGCCTGTGTCTTGAGTGTCTCCTGAGGTTGTAGTCAAGTCATCAGCTAGGATACAGTAACCCCAAGACTCAGCAGAGGCTGAAGCACTGCCTGCAAACTCACTGACCTGGTTGTCCTCAAATTTTGGTGCCTCATGGGTGGTTGGCTGTTGGACGAGGGCCTCAGCATCCTGCCATGTCACGTGGGCCTCTCCTATCACGGCTCATTTCCTTCTGGAGTCACCAGAGACACACGGCAACTGAGAAGAAGGCAGGAGCTTTTTAAAACCTAATCTCAGAAGCAGCCGCACACCTGCTGCCTTAGTCTCTTCACTGGAAGTCATGCGGGGGCTTCCCAGGTGGCGCTAGTGGTAAAGAACCCACCTGCCCCTGCAGGAGACGGAAGAGAGGGTGGGTTCGATCCCTGGGTCAGGAAGAGCCCTTGGAGAAGGAAATGGCAACCCACTCCAGGATTCTTGCCTGGAGAATCCCCATGGACAGAGGAGCCTGGTGGGCTACAGTCCATGGGGTCGCAAAGAGTCGGACACGACCGAAGGGACTGAGCATGCATTCGGGAACTTCCGTGATGGTCCAGTGGTGAAGAGTCTGCCTTGCAATGTGGGAGACACGGGTTTGATCCCTGGTGGGGAAACTAAGCTCTCACACGCGACTCCCAAGCCTTCATGCTCTGGAGCCAGCGCACCGCAGAGCTGTGAGCCCCAACAGAAGAGCTCGCACGAGGCGACTGTGACCCAGTGCAGCAGATAAATACATCGGGGTGTGTGTGTGTGTGTGTATTTTAAGTCACTCAGTGTGGTGGACACTCAAGGGGAGAGAATTATGTGTTTGGGGTCAGTGCTCCTAGAGGGTGCCTCCTGCAGGCGTAGTCCAGCGTATGGACATGGCACAATTGCTTTATCCATTAATTGGTTGTGGGCTCTTGGTTGTTTCCAGTTTGGGTCTATTGCAAACAGAGTTTTCTGTAAGCATTTGTGTGGTCATGTGTTGTTTATATTTCTCGAGTAAATGCCTAGGAGTGGAATAGCTGAATCTTGATGGTGTATGTAAGTTCAACTTTTTAAGAAATTGTCAAACTATTTCCCAAACTGGTTGTTACTGTTTTGTTTTCCTATTTGCAGTGTTTGAAAGTTTCCATTGCTCTACATATTTGCTACAGCTTGCTAAGGTCAAGTTGGTTGGTTCTGTTTTTTTAATTTTAGCTATCCTAATGGGTGGTGATAGCTCGTGGCTTTAATTGGCATTTCTAATTTTTAAAATAATTTTACTTATTTGGCTGTGCTGGGTCTTCATTGCTGCGGGGGCTTTCTCTAGTTGCGACGCGCGGAGGCTGCTCTCTAGTCATGGCGTGCAGGCTTCTCATTGTGGTGGCTTCTCGTCGCAGAGCACAGGCTCCAGGGCGCTCGGACTTCAGTATTTGTGGCTCGTGGGCTCAGCAGTTGCAGCTCCCAGGCTCTGAAGCACAGACTCAATAGTTGTAGCTTAGTTGCTCCATGGCATTTGGGATCTTCCCAGATCAGGGATTGAACCTTTGTCTCCTGCATTCTTAACCAGTGAGCCACCAGGGAAAGCTGGCGTTTCTAATTTTGATGGCATTTCTGATGAGTAAAGGCATGGAGCATCTTTTACATGCTTATTGGGCATTTGAATGTCTGCTTGGAAGTGTTTGCAAGTATTTTGTCCACTTTCTTATTGGGATATTTGCCTTATTATTGAGTTTGAGTTCTTTATACAGTATTGATAGAACCCTTTGTCTGACAGATGTGATAAATTTTCTTCCACTCAATGACTTGCCTTTGTAATTCTTCAGTTCAGTCGCTCAGTCGTGTCCAACTCTTTGTGACCCCATGGACTGCAGCATGCCAGGCCTCCCTGTCCATCACCAGCTCCCAGAGTTTGTTCAAACTCATGTCCATTGAATTGGTGATGCCATCCAACCATCTCATCCTCTGTCGTCCCCTTCTCCTCCCGCCTTCAATCTTTCCCACCATCAGGGTCTTTTCAAATGAGTCAGCTCTTTGCATCAGGTGGCCAAAGTATTGGAGTTCTTAGTAATGTCTTTAAAAAAAATATTTATTTGGCTGCGTGTGGTCTTGGTTGGGGCCTGCGGGATCTTGCGCTGTGGCACCCAGACTTTCTAGCTGTCGTGCGTGGGCTTCGTTGCTCCGTGGCTCGTGGGATCTTAGTTCCCCCACCAGGGATGGAATCTGTATCCCCCGCGTTGCAGGGCAGATTCTTAACCATTGGACCCCCCAGGGACATCTCTACAGCTCACACCTTGATGGGTTCTTTCTTCATGGTCGCCCAGTTCAGAATCACTTTTCCATTTACCTCGTGACTTTATTTTTGGTCCATGAATTCTTTAAGGTGTATTATTTAATTTTCAGATAGTTGATGTTTTCCTAGATACATCATTAGTATTCGTTTCTAATTCTCCTGTGGTCAGTTGGGATGCAGTTGGGATGATTTCAGTTCCTTTAACGTTGATTTGCTTTATGGCCCAGTATGTCTGTCTGTATGTCTGGTCTGTCTTGGTAAATATACGTTGTGTTCTCGAGAAGAATGGTATTTGCAGTTGCTGGGTACAGTATTCTATAAACATCTGCTGGATCAAGATGCTTCATAGTATTGTTCAGATTGTCCATGTGCTTACTGATGGTTTGTCTGGTTCTGTCAACTGATGGATGCAGGTATTAACATCTTCTGTAACTGTACATCTTGCGCGTTTCTCTCTAACTCTTCCAACTTCTGTTTCGTGTAAATTGAAGCTCTGCTATTAGGTACATGTGTATTTATAATTGTTAACGTCCTCCTGGTAAATTATTCTTTTTATTATTAGTGTTTCTCTTTATTGCTGGTAATATGTTTTTTGTTTGTTTTGGCCACACCTTGCAGCTTGTGAGATTTAACCAGGGATTGAACCCAGGCGCATGGCAGTGAAAACACCGAGTCCTAACCATGGGACCACCAGAGAGCTACCTGGTGGTGGTCTTAGTCTGTTTAATGTGATCAAAAGAGCCCATTCCAGCCTTTTTTGCTGAGTTTGTGTGGCCTATCTTTTCCTACCCATTTATCACTTCTGAGTATTTTAAGTGTTGTCTCTTGTCATTTGCTTTGTAGGTCTTGGTTTTCATTTGTTATGTCAATCTCCGATTTTTAATTGGAAAGTTGAGATCAGCATTTATTGTAATCATTGATATGTTTTTAAATTATTGATATGATGTGTGTTAGTTGCTCAGTTGTGCCCAACTCTTTGAGACCCCGTGGACTGTAGCCGCCCAGGCTCCTCTGTCCGTGGAATTCTCCAGGCCAAAATACTGGAGTGGGTTGCCATTCCCTTCTCCAGGGGATCTTCCTGACCCAGGGATCAAACTCAGGTCTCTGGCATTGCAGGTGGAGGCTTCCCCTCCTGAGCCAGCAGGGGAGCATTGATACGATATTTAAGCTACTTTTATTGTTTCCACTTTGTGGCCTCTACTTTGTTCCTCTGGTTTCTACCCCCTTCACTCCTGTGCTGTGCCCGCTTCCCAGCTTTGTGGGTATTAATTTGAATATTTTTCTAGTATTCCACTGTAATTTATCTCTTGGTGTTTTGCTGCATAGTTTCCGGTTATCTTTTTAGTGGTTGTGCTGCTCCAACCAGGGTTCTCGGCCTCCTTCATCAGTGAAGTTGATCAGAGGTCAGACACAAAATTCAGGCAAGGCTTTATTGAGGGCCCTGCGGCGGGGCTGGGGGAGTGAGAGCGAGTAACAGGTTCCCTTGCTTCCTCACTTGCTGAAGAGGTGGACCAAGCTGCTTCCTTATATGGGGTGAGGGTAGGGGTGTCCAGGGTCTGGCTGGAGGGATGGCTTACGTGGCTTGCCCACTTCTTGGGTGGTTGTGTGTGCAGAGGGCATGCACAGAACCATGCATCTGCTCCCAACCCTGCTCCCCAGGCTTTTCGAAACTGGCAGTTGGGTTGTTTGTTTTTAATCTCTTTGTATCTTTTTGTCCAGAATTTGCCCTAACTGCACATGCATGCTGTTATTTTTAGTCCCATATGGACTCTCTGTATTTTGTGGTTGGAGGAGAGGTGTGTCCAGGTGCAAGCATTGAAGCAAAGGGTCCCAGGTTCCAGGCCTGTCTCAGGTCTAAGGATTAAAATACATACCCAACTTCTCACAGTCTCCTTAGAATTAGTATTGTATCACTTTCAGTAAAGTGTAGAATCTTGTAAATTTATAGATCTCTTTACCTTCATCCCCATCGTTAAGCTTTTATAACTTTAATAAGTGTTATAGTTTTCACGTGTACACGTTGCAAACTCATCATAATATGTTATAATTTTGGCTTTCAACAGTCATACATTAGAGGATTTAAGAGGAAAAAATTATCTTTTATATTCACCCCAATTATTATACATCTATAGTTCTTCCTTTATTTCTCAAGTTCCAAGTTCACCTCTGGTATTATTTCTTTTCAACCCAAAGAACTTTTTTTAACCTCTCTTACGGAAAGGCTCTGGTAAGGAATCCTGAGTTTTCTTCCATCTGAGAATGCCTTACTTGCGTAGGCAGAACTCTAAAGATGGTGCCTGCGTTTCCCTTCCCTAGCTATTCTGCCAAACACCAGTACAGGTGCTGCTGTGAAGGGATTTTTGCAGACAGAATTCAAGTCCCAAGTCAGTTGATCTTAAAGTACAGATTTTTCTGGATGGGTCTGACCCAGTCAAATGAGTCCTTTAAATGCAGAGATCTCTCTCTACCCAGTAGCAGAAGGGAAGACAGGGAGTTTTGAAGCATGAGAAGGATCTGATGTGCATTCCTGGCTTTAAAGATCGAGATGGTCATCTGGGAAGGGTGGTGAGCAGCCTGCAGGAACAGAGCCTCAGAGCCACGGAGCTAGAATTTGCCAACAACCCGAATGAACTTGGAGGTAGATTCTTCCTTTGAGGCCCATTCCACTTTACACCTGGATGAAGACCCTGAGTTGAGTCAGCTGGCTCTTCTGACCTACGGAACTATGAGCCAGGACATGAGTGTTTGGTAGTCTTTCCCCATTTAAAAAAGCTGTAAAACGCACATATCATAAAATGTACCATCTTAACAATTTTTCAGTGTACAGTTCGTGGCACTAAACGCATTTGCATTGTCGTGTAACCATCACCACCGTCCACCCCTGTATTTTCTTTCATCTTTCCAAACTGAAACTCTGTCCCCAATAAATAACAACTCTCCTCCTCACCCCTCATCCCCGGTTCCTGGTAACCACCATCCCCCTTTCTGAGTCTGGTCAGAAAACGAAGATCATGGCATCTGGTCCCATCACTTCATGGGAAATAGATGGGGAAACAGTGGAAACAGTGTCAGACTTTATTTTTCTGGGCTCCAAAATCACTGCAGATGGTGACTGTAGCCATGAAATTAAAAGACGCTTACTCCTTGGAAGGAAAGTTATGACCAACCTAGATAGCATATTCAAAAGCAGAGACATCACTTTGCCAACAAAGGTCCATCTAGTCAAGGCTATGGTTTTTCCTGTGGTCATGTATGGAAGTGAGAGTTGGACTGTGAAGAAAGCTGAGCGCCAAAGAATTGATGCTTTTGAACTGTGGTGTTGATGAAGACTCTTGAGAGTCCCTTGGACTGCAAGGAGATCCAATCAGTCCATTCTGAAGGAGATCAGTCCTGGGTGTTCTTTGGAAGGAATGATGCTAAAGCTGAAACTTCAGTACTTTGGCCACCTCATGTGAAGAGTTGACTCATTGGAAAAGACTCGGATGCTGGGAGGGATTGGGGGCAGGAGGAGAAGGGGACGACAGAGGATGAGATGGCTGGATGGCATCACTGACTCGATGGACATGAGTTTGGGTGAACTCCAGGAGTTGGTGATGGACAGGGAGGCCTGGTGTGCTGCGATTCATGAAGTCGCGAAGAGTCGGACACAACTGAGCGACTGAACCGAACTGAAGGACCTCAGACAGTGGAGTCTTTTTGTGACTGGCTTATTGTACTTAGAATAATGTCTTTAAGTCTCTTCTGTGTTGTCAGAATTTCCTTCCTTTTAAAGGCCGAGTGATACGCAGTTGTGGGGGTAAGCCCCACTTTGCCCATTCATCGGTCGGTAGACCCTTGGGCTCCGCCTTTCAGTCTCGTGACCGGCGCTGCTGTGAACGTGGGTGCATAAGCATCTCTCCCCTGCTCTCAGTTCTTCTGGATGTGTCCCCAGAAGTGGAATTATTGGCTCCTGTGGAAATTACTTATTTTCTTTTTGGTTGCATTGCATGGCTTGTGGGATCTTAGTTTCCCAACCAGGGATTGGACCAGGGTCACAGCAGTGAAAAGTGCCAAGTCCCAACAACTGGACCACCAGGGAATTCTTTGGAAATGTGTACTTTTTTGAGGAATTGGCTTGTTTTCCACAGTGTCTGCACCATTTTACCTTCCCACTAACCGTGCACAAGGGTTCCAATTTCTCTACATCCTCGCCTCTGGGCTTTTGCTTCTTACAAATGTAGTCATTTTCACAGCTGTGAGGTGGATGGGCGTTGTATGCCCCTGCGTTTACGATAATTTGTGTACAGCAATAGAAGAGGCACATGTGCCTCCATCCTGAAGGACTTTTCCTTTAGATGTTGATTTCTGAGTTGAAGGTTTTCTCCATCAGCTGTTTAAGATGCTGATCCTCAGCTGTCTCTTGACTGTCTATGGAATTCAAATTGCTGTTCCCCTGTGTGTGTATGTGTGTGTATATATATAATGGGTCATTTTTCGCTGCCAGTTTTCAAGGCTTTGATGTTAAATCTTTTGGTTTTGAGAGTTTGGTGGTGGTGTTTTGGCTGCGCTGTGTGGCATGCGGGGATCTTTAGTTCCCTGACCAGGGGTCAGACCCGCAGTGCCTGTAATGGAAGCTCAGAGTCCCACCGCTGGACCGCCAGGGAGGTCCCCGAGAAGTTCGATGATGCTGTGTCTAGGGGGCTTTCTCCCGCAGAGTACCTGTTGTGGATATTTAGAGTTTTATGAATTTGTCTTTTACCACATGTGTAGTTAGCTGTTATTACTGCAAATGTATTTTCCCCAAAATCTGTCCTGGGACTTGACATGGAGTTAAGACCTTTTCCTGTTACCATAGGCCCCTGAAGCTCTATTCTTTTTTTCCTTAATCTCTGTCTGTAGGATTGGTGCTTCTTCAAACTCACTATTTTTTTCCCCGTCACCTCCATTTTAATATTGACATCAGTGAATTAAAAAAAATTCAGATATTATGTGTTGAAAATTTCTTGTTTCTTTTTTTAAATCCATGTCAAACATTCTAATTCTTTATTGAGAATGTTTTTCAAGTCTGTTTATCTTTGCTCATGGAGTTTGTTATAACAGTTGCCTTTTCTGATAACTCCAACACCTCGGGTAGACATATGTTGCTTCTCTTTTCCCTTGAGGACTGGCCACATTTGCCTCATTCTTGGTATGGCGAATGATTTTTGGATTGGGTCCTGCACGCTGCATATATTATGTTGTATAAATTCTCAGTCCTAAAGGAAATCAACCCTGAGTATTCATTGGAAGAACTGATGCTGAAGCTCCAATATTTTGGTCTCCTGATGGGAAGAGCCAACTCATTGGAAGAGACCCTTCAATCTGGGAAAGATTGACAACAGAGGATGAGATGGTTGGAGGGCGCCACCGACTCAGTGGACATGAGTTTGAGCAAACTCTGGGAGATGATGAAGGACAGGGAAGCCTGGAGTGCTGCAGTCCATGGGGTTGCAAAGAGTCAGACACGACTTAGCGACTGAACAACAACAAATCCTAAGTCCTGTTATAGTTCCCTGGAAAGTCTTGAATTATTTTATTTGATGAAGCAATCAACCTAGGTAGTTTCAGATCGCTAGTTGGTGTGCCTTCTATAAGTAGCATTTCCAATCTTGGTCCAGTTTTCTGGGTTTTTTATTTGAGGTGCAACTGGCATTACATTACCGTAGTATCAGGCGTACAATGTAATGATTCAATATCTGTATACAGTGTATAATGATCACCGTACGAAGAAAATTGTTTTCTTGTGATGAGAACTTTTAAGAATCAGTCCCCTAGCTACGTTCAAATATGTTGTTGGTTCAGTTGCTAAGTCATGTCTGACTCTGATCCCATGGACTGCAGTACCCCAGGCTTCCCTGTCCTTCACTGTCTCCTGGAGTTTGCTAAAACTTGGGTCCATTGAGTCCATGATGCCATTCAACTGTCTCATTCTCTGTCGCCCCTTTCTCCTGCCCTCAATCTTTTCGAGCATCAGGGTCTTTTCCAATGAAAGAGACAGCTCTTTGCATCAGGTAGCCAAAGTATTGGCGTTTCGGCTTGAGCATCAGTGCTTCCAATGAATATTCAGGGTTGATTTCCTTTAGGATTGACTGGTTTGATCTCCTTGCTGTCCAAGGGGTTCTCAAGTCTTCTCCAGCATCATATTTCAAAAGCATCAATTCTTTGGTGCTCTGCCTTCTTTATGGTCCAGCTCTCACATTCATACATGACTACTGGAAAAACCATGGCTTTGACTATCCAGACCTTTGTGGGCAAAGCAACATCTCTGCTTTTTAATACGCTAAGTTTGTCATAGCTTCTTTTCCAAGGATTGAGTGTCTTTTAATTTCATGGCTGCAGTCACCGTCCACCATGATTTTGAAGCCCAAGAAAATAAAGTCTGTCACTGTTTCAATTTTTTCCTCATCTATTTGCCATGAACTGACGGGACCAGATGGCATGATCTTAGTTTTTTGAATGTTGAGTTTTAAGCCAGCTTTTCCACTCTTTTCTTTCACCCTCCTTAAGAGGCTCTTTAGTTCTTCTTTGCTTTCAGCCATAAGGGTGGTATCATCTGCATATATGAAGTTGTTGATATTTCTCCCGGCAATCTTGATTCCAGCTTGTGCTTCATCCTGCCTGGCATTTCTCATGATGTACTCTGCATATATAAGTTAAATTAGCAGGGTGACAGTATATAGCCTTGAGATACACCTTTCCCAGTTTTGAACCAGTCTATTATTCCATGTCTGGTTCTAACTGTTGCTTCTTGACCTGCATACAGGTTTCTCAGGAAGCAGGTAAGGTGGTCTGGTATTCCCATCTCTTTCAGAATTTCCCCCAGTTTGTCATGATCCACACAGTCAAAGGCTTTAGCCTAGTCAATGAAGCAGAAGTAGATGTTTTTCTGGAATTCGCTTGCTTTCTCTATGATCCAGTGGATATTGACAATTTGATCTCTGGTTCCTCTGCCTTTTCTAAATCCCAGTTATACATCTGGAAGTTCTCGGTTCACGTACTGTTGAAGCCTAGCTTGAAGGATTTTGAGCATTACCTTGCTAGATGTGAAATGAGCTCAATTGTGCAGTACTTTGAATATTCTTTGGCATTTCCCTTCTTTGGGGTTGGAATGAAAACTGACTGTTTGCAGTCTTGTGGCCATTGCTGAGTTCCAAATTTGCTGGCATATTGAGTGCAGCACTTCAACAGCAGCATCTTTTATGATTTGAAATAGCTCAGCTGTAATCCCATCACCCTCACTAAAGCTTCTAAGGCCCACTTGACTTTGCATTCCAGGATGTCTGGCTGTAGGTGAGTGGCCACACCATGGTGGTTATCTGGGTCATGAAGATGTTTTTCGTATAGTTCTTCTGTGTATTCTTGCCACCTCTTCTTTATCTCTTCTGCTTCTGTTAGATCCTTGCCATTTCTGTCCTTTATTGAGCCAATCTTTGTATGAAATGTTCCCTTGGTATCTCCAATTTCCTTGCAAAGATCTCTAGTCTTTCCCATTCTATTGTTTTCTTCTATTTCTTTGCACTGTTCACTTAAGAAGGCTTTCTTATCTCTCCCGGCTGTTCTCTGGAACTCTGCATTCAGTTGGGTATATCTTTCCCTTTCTCCTTTATAGTATTATTAGAGATTCACCATGCTATACACTACATCTCCAGGACTTATTTGTTTTATAACTGAATTTATACCTTTTGACCCCCTCCGCTGATTTTGCTCACCCCCATCCCCATTTCAGACAACCACCGATCTGTTCTCTGTATCCATGAACTCGGCTTTGTTTTTTTCCGATTCCACATGTGAGTGAGATCGTGCACTATTTCTCTTTCTCTGTCTGACTTATTTCACTTGACATAATACTTTCAAGGTCCATCCACATTATTGCACATGGTAAGATTTCATTCTTTCTTAGTGGCTGAATAATATTGTAAGTGTGTATAACATATTTCAAGGCAAGATTTTTGTTAATATATTTACACACATACACACACACACATCATTTTCTTTATCTGTTCATCCATCAGTGGATACTTAGCTTGTCTTAACTACTGAAAATAATGCTGCAATGAACATGTTGAATGCATATAGCTTTTTGAGTTAGTGGATTTTTTTTTTTTTTCCTTCAAAGACCCAGATCGGAATTTCTGAGTCATACAGTAGTTCTTGGCTTCCTTAGTGGCTCAGTTGCTAAAGAGTCTGCCTGCAGTGTGGGAGACCTGGGTTTGATCCCTGGGTTGTGAAGATCCCCTGGAGAAGAGAAAGGCTACCCACTCTAGTATTCTTGCTTGGAGAATCCCATGGACAGAGAAGCCTGGTGGGCTACAGTCCATGGGGTCACAAAGAGTCTGACATGACTGCGTGACTAACTTTTTTTTTTTTTTTTTTTTACAGTAGTTCTATTTTTAATTTTTTTCAGGACTCTCTATACTGTTTTCCCTAGTGGTCACACCAATTTACACTCCCACCAATAGTGCATGCACATGGGTTTTCTTTTTTCTACTTCTTCGCCAACACTTGTTATTTCTCTGCTTTTCGATGACAGCCATTCTGACGGGTGAGGTTTGATTTGCATTTCCCTGATCAAGCATCTTTTCAAGGTACCTTTTAGGCCCTCTGTATGTCTTTGGAAAATGTCTGCTCAGATCCTCTGCTCGATTTTTAATTGTAGGTTTATTTTTTGCTATTGAATTATATGTGTTTTTATAAATACACTTTGGATATCAACCCATATAAAACACATGATTTGCAAATATTTTCTCCTATTCAGCAGGTTGCCAGTTCATTTTGTTGCTGGTTTTCCTTGACCTGCAGAAACTTGTTAGTTTGATGTTGTTCCAGCTTGTGTGTTCTGGCTTTAGTTGCCTTTGCTTCTGGCTTCAAGGGGACTTCCCTGGTGGCTCAGATGGTAAAGCATCTGCCTACAATGCGGGAGACCCGGGTTCAATCCCTGGGCCACGAAGGTCTCCTGGAGAAGGAAACGGCAACCCACTCCAGTATTCTTGCCTGGAAAATCCCATGGACAGAGGAGTCTGGTAGGCTATAGTCCATGGGGTCACAAAGAGTCGGACATGACTGAGTGACTTCACTCACTTGGCTTCAAATGTAAAAAAAAAAAAATGTCATTGTCAAGACTAATATCAAGAAGCTTACTGCCTGTGTTTTCTTTTGGGAATTTTATGGTTTCAGGTCTTACATTCAAGTCTTTAATCCATTTTGAGTTAAATTTGGGGTATTGTGTTGGTTTATGGGTGTGGTGTGGTGTAGTAGGCAGAATGTACTGTTGAATCTTGTTTGTTAATATTTCCTTGTTGAGGATTTTTACATCGTATTTATCAGGGATACTGGTTTGTATTTTCCTTGTGGCATCCTTTTCTGATTTTGGAATCAAGGTAACGTCGGCTTCATAAAATGAGTTTGGAAGTGTTTTCTCCTCTCTTAGTTTTTCATATAGTTTGAGGATTGGTATTGATTCTTAGGGTGCTTGGTAGCCATCTGGTCTTAGAGTTCTATTTGTTGCAAGGGTCTTGATTACTGATTCTCCTTCGTTCAGTAAGCAGTCTGTTCAGGTTTTTTTCTTTATGATTCAGGGGGTTGAGCTGTGTGTCTAGGAATTTGCTTGTCCTCTGGGTTGTCGGATTTGTTGGCGTGTAATTGTTCGTGGTCTGCAGGAGCCACTGGATTTCTGTGGTATTGGTGGTAAATGTGTCCTCTTTCGTTTTTAATTTTATTTGAATCTTTTTTTTCCTTAGTCTAGCTAAATATTTGTCCATTTTGTTTATCTTTTCAAAGAAGCAGCTTTTAGTTTTATTAATATTTTCTATTGTCTTTTTAGTCTCTATTTCTACTCTGGTCTTTGTTATTTCCTAACTTCTAGCTTTGGGCGTCATTGTTCTAGTTCCCTGAGGTGTAAATTTAGAATATTTATGAGACTTCTGATGTTGTATAGGCATTTATTTTTATGAGCTTTGCTGCAGCTCAAGTGTTGGTCTGTTCTATCCATTTTCATTTGTCTGAAGGTATTTTTGATTTCTACTTTGACCCATTGGTTGCTCAACAGCATGTTGTTTCATCTCTGTGAATCTTCCAGTTTTCTTCCTATAATTGATTTCTTGTTGGCAAAGATGCTTGGTGGGATTTCAATCTTCTGAAGTTTAGACAGGCTTACTTTGTAGCCTACTATGAACTATCCTGAAGGATGTTCCATATACACTTGATAAGAATATGTATTCTGTTTATTTGGATATACATTCTGGATATGTGTGTTTGAGTTTATCTGGTCTAACATGTCCTTTAAGGTTGCTGTTTCCTTATATATTTTTTTAATCTGGGTGATTTATCCATTGACGTAAGGTGGATATCAAGGTTCCCTATTATTGTATTGCTATCAATTTCTTTCTTTAGGTCTGTTATTATTTGCTTTTATACTTAGGCACTCCTATGTTGTGTTCAAGGCAAATTGGAAGTGGTCAAACAGGAGATGGCAAGAGTGAACATTGACATTCTAGGAATCAGTGAACTAAAATGGACTGGAATGGGTGAATTTAACTCAGATGGCCATTATGTCTACTAGTGAGGGCAGGAATCCCTTAGAAGAAATGGAGTAGCCATCATGGTCAACAAGAGTCCAAAATGCAGTACTTGGATGAGATCTCAAAAAACGACAGAATGATCTCTGTTCGTTTCCAAGGCAAACCATTCAATATCACAGTAATCCAAGTCTATGCCCCAACCAGTAACGCTGAAGAAGCTGAAGTTGAACGGTTCTATGAAGACCTACAAGACCTTTTAGAACTAACACCCAAAAAAGAAGTCCTTTTCATTATAGGGGACTGGAATGCAAAAGTAGGAAGTCAAGAAACACCTGGAGTAACAGGCAAATTTGGCCTTGGAATACGGAATGAAGCAGGGCAAAGACTAATAGAGTTTTGCCAAGAGAACGCACTGGTCATAGCAAACACCCTCTTCCAACAACACAAGAGAAGACTCTATACATGGACATCACCAGATGGTCAACACTGAAATCAGGTTGATTCTATTCTTTGCAGCCAAAGATGGAGAAGCTCTATACAGTCAGCAAAAACAAGACCAGGAGCTGACTGTGGCTCAGACCATGAACTCCTTATTGCCAAATTCAGACTTAAATTGAAGAAAGTAGGGAAAACCACTAGACCATTCAGGTATGACCTAAATCAAATCCCTTATGATTATACAGTGGAAGTGAGAAATAGATTTAAGGGCCTAGATCTGATAGATAGAGTGCCTGATGAACTATGGAATGAGGTTCGTGACATTGTACAGAAGACAGGGATCAAGACCATCCCCATGGAAAAGAAATGCAAAAAAGCAAAATGGCTGTCTGGGGAGGCCTTACAAATAGCTGTGAAAAGAAGAGAAGCGAAAAGCAAAGGAGAAAAGGAAAGATATAAGCATCTGAATGCAGAGTTCCAAAGAATAGCAAGAAGAGATAAGAAAGCCTTCCTCATCGGTCAATGCAAAGAAATAGAGGAAAACAACAGAATGGGAAAGACTAGAGATCTCTTCAAGAGTATTAGAGATACCAAGGGAACATTTCATGCAAAGATGGGCTCGATAAAGGACAGAAATGGTATGGACCTAACAGAAGCAGAAAATATTAAGAAGAGGTGGCAAGAATACACAGGAGAACTGTACAAAAAGATCTTCAGGACCCAGATAATCACGATGGTGTGATCACTGACCTAGAGCAAGACATCCTGGAATGTGAAGTCAAGTGGGCCTTAGAAAGCATCACTATGAACAAAGCTAGTGGAGGTGATGGAATTCCAGTGGAGCTATTTCAAATCCTGAAAGATGATGCTGTGAAAGTGCTGCACTCAATATGCCAGCAAATCTGGAAAACTCAGCAGTGCCCACAGGAGTGGAAAAGGTCAGTTTTCATTCCAATCCCAACAAAAGGCAATGCCAAAGAATGCTCAAACTACCACACAACTGCACTCATTTCACACGCTAGTAAAGTAATGCTCAAAATTCTCCAAGCCAGGCTTCAGCAATATGTGAACCGTGAACTTCCAGATGTTCAAGCTGGTTTTAGAAAAGGCAGAGGAACCAGAGATCCAATTGCCAACATCTACTGGATCATCGAAAAAGCAAGAGTTCCAAAAAAACGCCTATTTCTGCTTTATTGACTATGCCAAAGCCTTTGACTGTGTGGATCACAATAAACTGTGGAAAATTCTGAAAGAGATGGGAATACCAGACCACCTGACCTGCCTCTTGAGAAACCTATATGCAGGTCAGAAAGCAACAGTTAAAATTGGACATGGAACAACAGACTGGTTCCAAATAGGAAAGGGAGTGCGTCAAGGCTGTATATTGTCACCCTGCTTATTTAACTTCTATGCAGAGTACATCATGAGAAACGCTGGACTGGAAGAAGCACAAGCTGGAATCAAGATTGCCCGGAGAAATATCAATAACCTCAGATATGCAGATGACACCACCCTTATGGTAGAAAGTGAAGAGGAACTAAAAAGCCTCTTGATGAAAGTGAAAGTGGAGAGTGAAAAAGTTGGCTTGAAGCTCAACATTCAGAAAATGAAGATCATGGCATCCGGTCCCATCACTTCATGGGAAATAGATGGGGAAACGTGTCAGACTTTATTTTTTTGGGCTCCAAAATATCTGCAGATGGTGACTGCAGCCATGAAATTAAAAGACGCTTACTCTTTGGAAGGAAAGTTATGACCAACCTAGATAGCATATTCAAAAGCAGAGACATTACTTTGCCAGCAAAGGTCCGTCTAGTCAAGGCTATGGTTTTTCCAGTGGTCATGTATGGATGTGAGAGTTGGACTGTGAAGAAGGCTGAGTGCCGAAGAATTGATGCTTTTGAACTGTGGTGTTGGAGAAGACTCTTGAGAGTCCTTGGACTGCAAGGAGATTCAACCAGTCCATTCTGAAGGAGATCAGCCCTGGGATTTCTTTGGAAGGAATGATGCTAAAGCTGAAACTCCAGTACTTTGGCCACCTCATGCGAAGAGTTGACTCATTGGAAAAGACTCTGATGCTGGGAGGGATTGAGGGCAGGAGGAGAAGGGGACGACAGAGGATGAGATAGCTGGATGGCATCACCGACTCGATAGACGTGAGTCTGAGTGAACTTTGGGAGTTGGTGATGGACAGGGAGGCCTGACGTGCTGCGATTCATGGGGTCGCAAAGAGTCGGACACGACTGAGCGACTGAACTGAACTGATGTTGTGTGATATAAATTCACAGATGTCATATCTTGTTGGATTTGAGCCCTTTGTCATTTTGTAATACCTTTTTTGTTTCTTATTACAGTTTTTATTTTATAGTCTCTTTTTGTTATATAAGTATAGCTACCTCAGGCTTTTAGGTTCCTATTCTTTTTTGGTCTGTGTGTGTGGTCTGCAGACTTAACATCTGCAGTGAGTCTCTTATAGACAGAATATCTTGTCTTTTTATCCATTCAGCCACTCCATGTCTTTTGGAAAATTTAAGTAGCAGCAGCAGCAAAGTAGTTGCTAGGTATGCACCAATCTGTGATTTTGTTCATTGTTTTCTGGCTGTTTTTCTGGTCCAGTTTTTAAAGTCTTCCTTATGCAGGTCTAGGTCTGTACCCTACACATGCATCTTGAGGGTAAGTCTAGGACTGGTGTGGATCCATTCTAAGATGACTGACTTCCTGGATGTGAGATTTTCAGGAGTAAAGCCCAGGACGTCCTGGGCAAGCTGATATACATTGGTCACCCCAGTTCACACACAGAACTAGGGGACTCAGAACCCCTCTGAAGGTACTTCTCTAGGGTTTCCCTACCCTCTCCCTTCTGCAGGGGCCCTCTCCTGGTTCCTCTGGTCAGAATGACAGAGTTTATCGTGGAGTTTTAGCTGCCTGGTCATGTAGTTCTGGGGCTGGAGCTTTGAGCTTTGAAGGAAATGAGAGGGGAAAACAGGCAATTCACCCCCTTTATAGTCACTTCTGTGTTTTGAATACACTCCATAGTCTGCCTACTTTTGTCCACTCTTCAGGGTCTCCTTTTGTATTTTGTCTAGCATTTTTAGATCAGCAGGAGAGAGAGGCTTTTAAAAACTGATAAAATGTGTAAGATTTACCATCTGAGCCATTTATAAGTTCAGGGGCATTTAGTGCGTTCACGTTATTGGGCAGCCATCATTATCACCTCCCTCCAGAAGGCGTTCATCCTCCCAGATGGAACTATCCCCACTGATACCCGAACTTCTCATCCCTCCCAGCCCCTGGTAATGTTGGAAGATGCAGGTTTTTAAAGCCGGTGTTCGCAAGATGTTTATTAATGTTTCGTTGGCCAAAGCAAGTCACATGGCCAAGTCCAGCCTGAAGGGGATAGAGAAACAGGAGGAGCGGCCCGGGTGGCCGTGTGGAGTGGAAGCGCGAGCACCTGTGTGGGTCTCAGGAGAAGCTGTGAGTGAGACCCTGGCTGCTGGGAGGAGGTGGGTGGGAATTCTCAGGGGCTCAGTACTCCTGCTGTTGGGATCCCTCCCCTAGGGAATCCTGACCTCTGATTTCACCCACCTGCTGTATGGGCAGTGGGAGTGGGAGGGATGGGGGCGAGGCTGGGGGTGGGAGTGGGATTTCAGCAAGGCTCTCCCACCCTCAGCAGCGCTGTGCAGTTATGCCTGTTTTCTTTTTCTCTCTGCCTTCTATGACCCCTAAAGACACTCAGGAAATGAACTTCAAAGCCACACCCTGGGATGCCCACCCAGGTCCAGACCGGGGGTGGGGGGTGGGGTCCTGCCCCAGCCCCCTTCCAGCCTGTTCCTCCAGGACCGGAGGCCTGGAGGGGCTCAGCTGGTCAGGACGCTCTCAGGGGGTGCAGGGGGGCACCTTCAGGACTTGTTGGGACCGGCTGGGGCGCCCGCAGTTTATTGAGTGGATGCTGGAGGTCAGGGCCAGGCCTGGAAGGCAGCTGAAAGCCCCTCTTCGGGCTCCTGGGTGGCCTTCTCTCCACCCAATGTTCCTTGGCTGCTCCGTTCCCCTCCCCGACCCCGTTCACGTCTCTGTTCCTTCTCCGCCTCAGTAGGCTCTTGGCCCTTAATGACCTCCTGTCTCTCCCTGGTCCTTGGGTAGCCAGGTCCAGTGACTCCAGAGCGGAGAATCTGATTGGCTCAGCCCATCCTCTCAGACCAGCTCCCATTGGACGGTGTCTCAGCCTATGAGGGGGCTGCCCTGGGCTGAAGCATCTGCCTTGGTTCCATCCGCCAGGGCATCAGGGCCCTGGGGGCAGGACCACGACCCTGCAGGTGCAATCAAGGGGGGCACGGCCTGCCTTCCATCCCGCTGGCCATTTGTACTGGCTGTGTGGCCGCCAGGAAGGCGCGTCCCCTTTCTGAGCCCTGGTTATCGTGTCCCCTTGTTGCACTTTGGATAGAGCTTCAAGGGTGCAGGGTTGGGGAGGCCTGAGTGCGGGGTTCGGGGCAGTCAGGGTCGGCACGGTCACTGTGACTCTTTCCTTGGAGGGGCTGTGTTCTGGGGTCTGTGAGGAGGACTCCCTCCTGGCCCGGCAGCCTTTTGGAGGCTCACTGCCTCTGCCGTTTCTTCCCAGGAGCGGACGCGAAAGGGGGCAGCGGCCCCGTGGTCCCTGAGGACCCTGCGCGCCCCGGGCTCCCGCAGCTCCCGCGCCGCCCGCAGCTCCTGGAGGAGGACCAAGCGCCCAGCGAGGAAGCGGCCGCCGCGGATGGAGGGGACGCCACGGCACCAGAGGGACCCCCGGGCGACCCCCCGGCTGAGGCGTCCGCGGCGCCCCCAGCCCAGGCCCAGGCCGTGGCCGCGGGCGAGGCCCTGCAGATACCCAAGGCAGCGGCCGGTGGGGTCCCCAACATCGGCTTCGTGGGCGAGCCGCCGCCCTACGCGCCGCCAGACCCCAAGGCCGCGCACCTGCTCTACCCGCCGCCCTTCCCGCCGCCGGTGCTCTTCCCGCCTGCGCCGGCCGCCCCGGCCCTGTACCCGCCGCCCGCACCGCTCTTCCCTGCGCCTACTGCGCAGCCGCTCTTCGCGACCTTCCCGGTGGTGAGTCAGCCCGTGGGGACCCCGTCTCCCCCAGCCACCGTTACAGAGCACATGGCTGTGCCCCGGAGGCGCAACAGAAAGGGGCTTCCTCCGCCTAGGGAGTGGGCGAGCCTGGGCGGCCTTGCAGGAGCCGGGGGTCATTTGAGCTGGGTTCTGCGGGTTGAATAGGAATGTTCAGGGAGAGGCTAGGAGAGCCCAGCACAGGCATTGCAGGGTGGCCAAGGCTGGTGCATCCTGCGAGTGAGGGTGGTTGGTCCAACTTATTGAGGAGTAGATAGGAAGAGGTGGGGGTTCCATTGTGAGGGACCCCAGGGCCTTTGGTAGGGGATGAGTTGATATAGATTTTTAGAAAAACCCTGGCTGCCTGTGGAGGAGAGCTTTGAGGTCTCCCCACCCCCTTGGGAACAGTGGAGGACATGGAGACCCTGGTGGCTGCAGCCTGGACTGAGCAATCTGTAGGGGCAGAACCTGGAGGATTCCGGGGGCTGCGTGACAGGTGGGGGTGCTTAGTGGGCAGGAATGGGGCCTTGCTCCCCAGGCTGCCTGCAGCCTGGCTGGGTGAGGCTGGGAGGTGGCCGGAGTGACAGCTCCATGGCTGTCGCTGACCATGTCCTCATCATGGTGTCTGGAGGCTATGGCCCGCTCTCTTACCACGCCGTGGCCTCTTCCCCTGTAGTACAACAGCCCCGTGGCAGGCGTGCCAGCCCCGGCTCCGGCGGAACACAGGCCCCTGCCCAAGGACTACATGATGGAGTCTGTGCTGGTGACCCTCTTCTGCTGCCTGCTCACCGGGCTCATCGCCATTGTCTACTCCCATGAGGTAGGAGGGCGTGGGGGGTACCCTGGTGCAGCCTCTAGGCCTGCTGTGCCCAGGTCCCCAGTGTTCCCCCCACCCCCGAGAAGGCTGGCAGAATTGGGAGATCAGTGCCCAGTTCTCTGGGGTCCTGGCCCCCTCCTCTGCTGTCTCTTCCACTTACCACTCAAGATCTGCTCTAGAAACAGTTCACATTGGGGGTGTGAATGATTAAGGTCCAGGGGACTGCCCATCCCGTGGGGCTTGTGTTTCAACTTAGATTTTTTAAAACATAATTTTATTTAATTTGGGCTCTGGTGGGTCTTTGTTGTTGCAGGGGCTCCTCTCGTTATGGAGTGCCCAGGCTCTAGAGCACACGCCAGTAGTGTGGCACGTGGGCCCACTTGCTCCATGGCATGTGGGATCTTCCCAGATCGGGATCGAACCCACGTCTTCTGCATTGGAAGGCGGATTCTATACCATGGAGCCACCAGGGAAGCAGCAGGGGCTTGTGTTTAATCTGTCCATCTGCTCGTTTATTCTACCCACCCACCTCTGTCTGTCCTTCCCAGCTACCCATCTCTCCGTTCACCCGCTACCCACCTTTCCATCCACCATCTGTCTAGTCTCCATCTATTCATCCACCCACCCCATTCATCTGTTAACCTGTCTGTCCACTCAGCCATCCGCCTGTCTGTCCACCCACCATCCGCCCACCTGCCTTCTTGATAACACCCTTTCTTCTTCCTCCCTCCCCACCATTCCTGACCTTGACTCGGCCCTGGGGACTCGACATGAGGCTGTCCTAATAGTAGGAAGGCCCTGGGGCTTCTGCTCAAGGCTGACCTGATAAGAGCCCTGATGTCCCCCGGAGGTCAGACTTCCCGGTCGTAAGCAAGATGGGACCGGGGCAGGGGGGCTGAGTGAGGACCGGGCCCCTCGGAGGTGCGATTCTAGAGGCTGCTGCCTGCTGGTCAGTTCTGGCTCCGCGACCAGCTGCGGGGCCCTGGGGTGGGTCACTTAACCTCTCTGAGCCTTTGTTTGCTCATCTTCAAAGAGGGGCCAACAATGATACTGAACTCTGGGTTGTTGTGCGGATGGTGAGGGATGGAGCCTGGAGTGCGGATGTGGGTCAGGCCTGCGGCCAGTGCCTGGGAGCTGGCCACCACCGCCTCGATTGCTGCTGCTCCCGCGTGAGCCATGGCCTGGACAAGCCCCCAACCGCCTCGCAGGGTCAGCTGTCCAGTCTGTGCGCTGGGGCCGGGTGGGCTCTGGGGTGTCGCCGGGAGGGACCACGGGGTCTGGGCCCACTGACTGCTCCTCTGGTCTCGTTGCAGACCCGCGCAGCCCTGGCCCGGGGGGACCTGGCCCAGGCTCAGGAGGCCTCTCGCAAGGCCCGCTCGCTGGTGCTCTTCAGCCTGCTCTTCGGGGTCTTCGTGTCCACCAGCTGGGTTATCTATGTGGTGGTCGCGCTCTACCTGCCTTGAGGGCTGCTGGCTCCCTCGGGGACTCCGGGTCCTCAGCCAGGCTCCTCCTGTGGACTTGAATTCCCGCCAGCGGCCACCTGTCACCTAGAGGGGACCCAGGTGGGGGGCTGGAAGACGGTGGGCTCTGCAGTCCATGGGACCCCTATGGCTGGGCCTCGGCGTCCTGGCCTGAGGGGGCCCCAGTGCCCCGGTGGCTCCAGCTGGGGGACAGGGGCCAGTGCCCCCATGCCCAGGCCTTCTCCTGACCCTGAGGGACCAGCGCCCTCCTCTCCTCAGAGCCACTGGCAAGGACGTTGCCACCTCTGGCCGCCCGTGCCTCCAGGGCCAAGCTGCCCGGCTCTCGCCCTCCCTGTGGGAGCTGAGAAGAGCAGCCTCCCCTCTCCTGGGTCGCTCCCGCCCGACCCGGGAAGCAGCCTCTCTCTCTCCTGCTGACCCCTCGCCCCAAAGCCCAGGCCACAGTGTCCAGTCAGTGAACTTACAGCAACACGCCGGGCGGGGCATCTTGTGGCTGCTTTGGGGGTGTTGCTGGTCCTGGTCCCTTCGGGGGCTTTGGGGTTCCCCCCTCCTGTCCCTCCGGGATGCTGTTCTCTGCCCATGCTGCCGTGGTGTCTGACTCGTGCACATGGGCTGGAGCAGGGCGGGAATTTCTGTCGGGTCTTCCCTGGCCAAAGGTGACAGGAGAGCGGGGACGTCCACCCACATGGAGAAGAGGAGGGGACCTCGGCAGAGTCACGAAGGTGGACAGCTCCGGGGGGCTCTCTGAGCGCCCACTGGGTGCTAGTCACCTCCCTGGCACCCGCCAGGACCAGGAGCTGAAGCAGGAGCACATCCCGTCTCAGTCCTTGGGATGCTTCCGGAGCCCGGGAGATGTGGATGCAGAAGAGAGGCAGGACACTGCATGGAGCTTGAGAGGTGGCCTCGTGGTCCAGGCCGCGGGGCTGGCCCAGATTAAGGCTCTCAAACCCTAAAATGCATGATTGTCATGAAAGACGAGGAAACGGGATTTAGGGGTCCATGGACGCCGGACGGCCACAGTGACTCCTGTCACTAAACTCTTTTAAGTAAAATCAAAATAGAAATCATGCAGACCAGTGTGCCGCTAGCCTGGAAGCCTACAGTAAACACCTGGGAACCTTGTTAAACTGCGGATCCTCATTCCGTAAGCGGGGCCGAGATCCTGCAGTCCTCATTCCTGCTCCCAGGTGCCGCTGAAGCTGGTGACTGGACCAACTTGATGTGGGGAAAACCGTTAAACCAGGACCAAGCCAAGGGCGCCCCCTAGGGTCTGTGCTCAGCACTGTTGTGAGGTTCTAGCTAATGAAACAAACAGCAAAAAATGAAATGTGTAGTATGAAATCTAGAAGAGAAAAAATGACGCTCTGGCTAGAATATGCAAGAGCCCATGAAAAATTAGAATAAGAGGACTCAGAAAAGTGATTATAGTAATCAGTAGCAATATTCAGTTAAAAGTGGAAAAAATGTAAAATTCCTCTCTATAGTGATTGAAAAAACAGTAAAACTTAGGCATAAATTTAACAGGAAACAAAAGAACAATTTTTTTAGAAGTAAAGTACGTGTGTTATAAGGCGCCATACAAGGAGTCTGGGACAGCTAGTGTTTGGAGGAAAAAAAAAAAAAAAAACCCCAATGCCTCTAAAAAGAGCAAAGAACAAAATGCTATGCTATGCTATGCTATGCTAAGTCCTTCAGTCGTGTCCGACTCTGTGTGACCCCATAGACAGCAGCCCACCAGGCTCCCCCGTCCCTGGGATTCTCCAGGCAAGAACACTGGAGTGGGTTGCCATTTCCTTCTCCAATACATGAAAGTGAAAAGTGAAAGTGAAGTCGCTCAGTCGTGTCCAACTCTTCATGACCCCATGGACTGCAGCCTACCAGGCTCCTCCGTCCATGGGATTTTCCAGGCAAGAGTACTGGAGTGGGGTGCCATTGCCTTCTCCAAAAGAACAAAATATCTGCATAGAAAGATGTAATATAAAATATCTAGCTTTCTTAAACAGACTTAATGAAATTCCAACAAGAAAGCCAAGCTTTTAAAACAAAGATGTTTAAAAAATTAATATGGAAGGAAAATGTGCAAAAATTGCTAATTTTTTCAGTTTAATGAGGGAAAACTATCTTCACCAGATTTTGAAACTTACGATGAAGCTGAAGTAAACGCAGAGCGCAGCATGGCTTTGCCACAGAACTGGAATGGTAAAACACAGAAAGCCCCGAAAGCATTCCAAGTGTGTGTGTGACATTAATTTTTGGCCCAGATAGCATTTTAGTTGAGTCAGGGCAGACCGTAAGCAGAGTTGGGTAACTGGTTAGAAAAAAAAAAGATTCTCCTCCTGTTATATAAATAAAGTCTAGATGGGTTACAGAGCTAAGTAGTATGAAATAAAGGTGTACTAATCTTATATGAAGCTTAGGGGAGTATTTTTATAACTTCAGGGTGTTAGGCAGCGTGGAAGGGGCAGCCTCCCAGAATCTGGAATACTGTCGAGGAAAAGACTGGTAGCTTTGAGTTCTGTGTGTTAAGGAAGAACTTACTTAAACCGTCGGATGATTTTTACTTATCAGATTGGAAAACATTAGATTGATTCCGGAGCTGGTGAAACCTTGACCCTCTCATTTGTCGCTAGGGCGGTGTGCATTGCTACCCTCTTTGTAGAAAACGGACTATGGTATCTATTAGTGATATGTGTACTGGGTATTAATGTGCATGTATGTGCAAAGACCAGAGTCTGGGAGGATGTGCTCCAAACTGCTGAGGGTGACTGCCTTTGGGGAGGGACTGGCACTTGTGCAACACATGGCTGAAGTTTAAAATGCGGGAGTATTCATGGGTTGTGCAATTAAAAAACAAGGAAAAAATGTGTGTGCCTTTTGACCCAGTCATTCCAGTTTTGGGATCCTCCAGGGTCGAAGAAGCCATCCGTCTGGACAGACGTTTGTCAGTGTTGTTACTGAAGGGCCCCGAAGGAGAGCTGGCTGGGGCAACTCTGGAATGAAAGCTCTGATGATGTTGGGGCGCGTCCTGATTTGGGGGATGTTAAAATACACGTCTTAGCGTCGCAGCGGGGTGGCGTCGAGGTGTTTGACTTGGAGAGTGGTAGAGAAAGGCCTTTCTGAGAAGGCTGAGTGTGGGTGTGGCCGTCCCCAGGTGGTTCCATCATTTTGCATTCCCACCAGCACCTCTTGGGGGTCCCAGTTGCTCCACAAACTCATCAGTCCCTGGTTTTTGTCAATCTTTTACATTTTAGGGCTTCTGGTTGTTAAAACTATGGTGATATTTCAGTGTGGCTTTAATTTGCATTTTGCTGACTAATGGATGATATTGGGCTTTTTATCATGCTCATAAGCTGTGATGATGATCTGATGATCTCTTTTAAAATTTTATTTATTTTTGGCTGCTCCGGGTCTTTGCTGCTCTTGAGGGGGTTTTCTCTAGTTGTGGCGAGTGGGGGCTCCTCCTCTGTGCTGCAGGGGCTCCTCACTGTGGTGGCGTCCCTGGTTGCAGGGCACAAGGTTTGGTAGTCGCAGCTTGTGGGCTCAGTTGCTGCAGCGCGTGGGGCTAGGTGCTCTGCGGCATGTGGGATATTCCCAGATCAGGGATGGAGCCGTGTTTCCTGAGTTGGCAGGCGGATTCTTCCCCACTCCACCACCAGGGAAGTCCTGGATCGCTTGTGCTTGTTCAAGTCTCATGCCTGTTTCTGGGCCGGATTGTCTTTCTCTTATCAGTTCAGAGGAGTTCTTGGGTGCTTTCTAGGTATGAGTCCGGTGTGAGATTCAGGGATTGCAAATACCTTCTACTTTTGTAGCTTCCCTCTTTACTCCCTTAATGGTGTTGTCGGATGAAAAGAAGTTCTCAACTGTAATTATGCAGATTTATCTTCTCCTTTATGGATTTTGTTCTTTTGGCTTTAGAAAAATTTCCCTGCTCCTGGGTCATGATCAGATATTCCCTTTTGTTGTTTTCGAGAGCTAGAAGCATTATTGGTCTCTTTTTATATTGTTTTCAGATTTCCACCCAGCTGGACTAGATCCTAGAGGTCCGTTTGTCTGTTTTGGTTACCACAGTCATACTTCATTTCTAAGACTTGATAGTAAGTCTTGCCATTGAGTGGGTCAGGTCCTGGCACCATCTTTGAGGGTCTGGATCATTTACAATCATTTATATGCACAGTAAATTTTAGAATTAACAATTCACCTCCTAAAAGCACTGGGATGTTGGCTATGACCGCTTTAAATCTATAGATTCATATGGGGACAACAGACATCTTCATAACACTGTTTTCCCAACAAACATGGAGAATCTCATGTTTAACAGGTTGTTTAAACAGTTCCCTTGATTTCTTGTGTGTGTGTGTGTGTATACAGAAATTCTGCACATCTTTTGTTAGTATCCACAGGGTATTTGCTTTTTTTGATGCTATTATAAATGTGATCACTTTTTTGTTACTTGCTAGTGTACAAAAATGCAATTGATTCTTGGCTTTGAATCCAGCACCTCTTTCTAAATTCACTTATTCTGGTAACTTATCTGGAGATTCTGTTGGATTTTCAATTTGCACGGTCTCTTCTATGTATAGTATTATAATCTATATATATAATGAGTTTTTGGTTTTCCTTTCCAGTCCTTACTCTCCTTACACTGTCTGGGACCCCAAGTACAATGCCAGGTAGCAGAGCTGACAAGGGCAACCTTCTTTTTCCTTGTTTCAAAAGGAAGGCTTCCACATACCCTGTTATCAAGGAAGTACTCTTCTGTTCCTGTTTTGCTAAGAGTTTGTGTGTTTGTGTTTAATTACACTTTTTAATCATGCACGGGGGAATTCTCTGTGGTCCTGTGGTTGGGACGTGAGCCTCCATTGCAGGCAGGATCCCTGGTCAGGAACTAAGTTCCTGTGAGCCACTCAGCTTGGTGCAAAAAAAAAAAAAACAAAAAAAAAAAAACCCATGCACAGATACTGAATTTCATTACTTTTACGTGTCTGCTGAGAAGGTTATCTCACTTATTCTCTTAATATGGCAACTTCATGTTGATTTTCAAATGTTAAGGTAACTTTTCACTCCTGGAACAAGCCATCCTGATCATGACGTGTTATCCTTTTTAATACATGATGGACTGTTTCTGGATATTTTCTTTATGATTTTTGGTACCTGTGTTCATAAGTGAAGTTGATCTGTAATTTCATTCTTACTTGTGGCTTTGATAGCAGGGTTGTTACACGAGTTGGGGGGCACTTTCCTTTTGGAAGTGTTGTGTAACATCAGTCATTTCTTAGTGTTCTTGAGAAGAGCATGTAAAGCTCCTCTCTAGCGTCACAGATTTGTTCATTTCTCCACGTCGGCTCTCGCCTTAGATATTTTGAGGCTATGTACTTAGATGCAATGCGAAGAGGCATATATATTTAGAAATAGTTAAATCTTTCTGTTGCGTGTACCTTACAGCTTTCCAGGGATCACTTTAACTCCAGTAGTGTCTTTTGCCTTTTTTTTTATATTAATATAGCTACATTAATTTTTGGGTGGCTGTATTTGAAAATAAAAGTATGGAAAAAGACATACTCTGCTTTCTGTCTGAACCTTTATATTTTAGGTAGATACATCTTGTTAACAGAACACAGATTTTGGTCTGACAGTCTGCCTTCCAAAAGAGAATGTAGTCCATTTATTGTGGTTAAAAAAGACAAGGGTTTGAAGCCACCACCTCACTGTGTGCTTTTTCTACTGGTCCCACCGGTGCTATTCTTCTGTCTCCTTCCTCCCTTGCCTTTTATTTATTTATTTTTCAGTTCAGTTCAGTTTCTCTCAGTCGTGTCCGGCTCTTTGCAACCCCACAGACTGCAGCACACCACGCTCCTCTGTCCATCACCAACTCCCAGAGCTTGCTCAAACTCATGTCCATTGAGTTGGTGATGCCATCCAACCATCTCATCCTCTGTCGTCCCCTTCTCCACCTGCCTTCAATCTTTCCCAGCATCAGGGTCTTTTCCAGTGAGTCAGTTCTTTGCATCAAGTGGCCTAAGTATTGGAGTTTCAGCTTCAGCATCAGTCCTTCCAATGAATATTCAGGACTGATTTCCTTTAGGATGGACTGGTTGGCTCTCCTTGCAGTCCAAGGGACTCTCAAGAGTTCTGCAACACAGCTCTCACATCCATACATGACTACTGGAAAAACCATAGCTTTGACTAGACAGACCTTTGTTGGAAAAGTAATGTCTCTGCATTTTAATATGCTATCTAGGTTGGTTGTAACTTTTTTTCCAAGGATCAAGCGTCTTTTAATTTCATGGCTGCAGTCACCATCTGCAGTGATTTGGGCACCCCAAAATAGTCTGTCACTGTTTCCACTGTTTCCCCATCGATTTACCATGAAGTAATGGGACCAGATGCCATGATCTTGGTTTTCTGAATGTTGAGTTTTAAGCCAACTTTTTCACTCTCCTCTTTCACTTTCATCAAGAGGCTTAGTTCTTCGCTTTTTGCCATAACGGTGGTGTCATCTGCATATCTGAGGTTATTGATATTTCTCCCAGCAATCTTGATTCCAGGTTGTGCTTCATCCAGTCCAGCATTTCACATGATGTACTCTGCATATAAGTTAAATAAGCAGGGTGACAATATACAGCCTTGACGTACTCCTTTCCCAATTTGGAACTGGTCTGTTCCATGTCCAGTTCTAACTGTTGCTTCTTGACCTGCATACAGATTTCTCAGGAGGCAGTTCATGTGGTCAGGTATTCCCATCTCTTGAAGAATTTTCCACAGTTTGTTGTGATCCACACAGTCATAGGCTTTTTGGCATAGTCAATAAAGCAGAAGTAGATGTTTTTCTGGACTCTCTTGCTTTTTCTATGATCCAGCGGATGTTGGCAATTTGATCTCTGGTTCCTCTGCCTTTTCTAAATCCAGCTTGAACATCTGGAAGTTCACGGTTCACGTATTGCTTAAGCCTGGCTTGGAGAATTTTGAGCATTACTTTGCTAGCGTGTGAGATGAGTGCAATTGTGCGGTAGTTTGAGCATTCTTTGGCATTGCCTTTTGTTGGGATTGGAATGAAAATTGACCTTTTCCAGTCCTGTGGCCACTGCTGAGTTTTCCAGATTTGCTGGCATATTGAATGCAGCACTTTCACAGCATCATCTTTCAGGATTTGAAATAGCTCATCTGGAATTCCATCACCTCCACTAGCTTTGTTCGTAGTGATGCTTCTTAAGGCCCACTTGACTTCACATTCCAGGATGTCTTGCTCTAGGTCAGTGATCACACCATCGTGATTATCTGGGTCCTGAAGATCTTTTTTGTACAGTTCTCCTGTGTATTCTTGCCACCTCTTCTTAATATCTTCTGCTTCTGATAGGTCCACACCATTTCTGTCCTTTATTGTGCCCATCTTTAAGTTGCCATCTGAAAAGTTCCCTTGGTATCTCTAATTTTCTTGAAGAGATTTCTAGTCTTTTCCATTCTATTGTTTTCCTCTGTTTCTTTGCATTGATCACTAAGGAAGGCTTTATCTCTCCTTGCTATTCTTTGGAACTCTGCATTCAGGTGGGTATATCTTTCCTTTTCTCCTTTGCCTTTTGCTTCTCTTCTTTTCATAGCTATTTGTAAGGCCTCCTCAGACAACCATTTTGCCTCTTTGCATTTCTTTTTCTTGGGGATGGTCTTGATCACTGCCTCCTGTACAATGTCACGAACCTCCATCCATAGTTCTTTAGGCACTCCCTTGAATCTATTTGTCACTTCCACTGTATAGTCATAAGGGATTTGATTTAGGTCATACCTGAATGGTCTAGTGGTTTTCCCTACTTTCTTCAATTTAAGTCTGAATTTGGCAATCGGGAGTTCATGATCTGAGCCACAGTCAGCTCCTGGTCTTGTTTTTGCTGACGGTATAGAGCTTCTCCATCTTTGGCTGCAAAGAATATAATCAGTCTGATATCGGTGTTGACCATGTGGTGATGTCCATGTGTAGAGTCTTGAGTTGTTGGAGGGTGTTTGCTATGATCAGTGTGTTCTCTTGGCAAAACTCTATTAGCCTTTGCCCTGCTTCATTCTATGCTCCAAGGTCAAATTTACCCATTATTCCACGTATCTCTTGACTTCCTACTTTTGCATTCCAGTTCCCTATGATAAAAAGGACATGTTTTTTGGGTGTTAGCTCTAGAAAGTCTTGTAAGTCTTCCTAGAACCATTCAACTTCAGCTTCTTCAGCATTGCTGGTTGGGGCACAGACTTGGATTACTGTGATAATGAATGGTTTGCCTTGGAAATGAACAGAGATCATTCTGTCATTTTTGAAAATGCTTCCAAGTACTGCATTTCAGACTCTTTTGTTGATTATGGTGGCTACTCCATTTCTTCTAAGGGATTCTTGCCCACAGTAGTAGATATAATGGTCATCTGACGTAAATTCACCCATTCCTGTCTATTTTAGTTCACTGATTCCTAAAATGTCGGTGTTCACTCTTGCCATCTCCTGTTTGATCACTTCCAATTTACCTTGATTCATGGACCTAACTTTCCAGGTTCCTGTGCAGTATTGTTCTTTACAGCATCAGGCTTTACTTCCATCACCAGTCACATCCACAACTGAGTGTCGTTTTTGCTTTGACTCCATCTCTTCATTCTTTCTGGAGTTATTTTTAAACATTATTTATAACTATTTATTTTTACACTTTATTTTAAACATCACTTTTGGCTGTGCTGGCCTTGATCGCTGCGCAGGCTCTTCTCCAGTTGCAGTGAGCTGGGCTCCTCTCTCGTCACGTGTGTGTCCTTCTCACTGTGATGTCTTCTCGTTGTGGAGCATGCGCCCCAGGGAGAGCGGGCTCAGTTGCCGTGGCTCCTGGGCTCTACTGCACAGGCTCAGTAGTTGTGGAACACAGGCTTTATGGCTCTGGCACGTGGGATCTTCCTGGGGCAGGGATTGAACCCGTGTCTCCTGCGTTGCAGGCAGATTCTTCACCACTGAGCCACCAGGAGTGCCCCCTTGCCTTCTTTTAAATCAATTTTTTTTTCCTTAACTCCATTTCATCCTCTCTGCTGGCTTGGCAGTAATGCGTTCTTTCCCTCTATAGTGGTTCCCTAGGGAGAACACACTTGCATTCTTCCGAAAGCGTGGTACTTTTTTTCCTTTTCTAAACAATTGAAGAGTCAACTTGAGAATCCTCTGCTTGTGTCTTCTTCCTGTGTCACACGCTGTCGATATGGATTTTATTTTCCATATCTGAAACCCCATAAGACATGCTTATTGTTTGGTATAGTCCATGCTCATTTAGGTTTACTACATGTTGACTTTTTTTTACAGCTCTATCCCTCTCTCCTGCATGTCTGATTTTCCATTTGGGATGATTTCTGTTCGGCCTGAAAACACTGTTCCGTCTTGTCTTGATGTAGGTCTGCTGGCGATGAACTGGTTTTGTTCTTCTGACAGTATCTTGATTTTTTGCCTTCATCCTTGAAAGGGATTTAGAGTGAACACAGAAGTGTGACTGGTGATTTTCTTTTCAGTACTGAAGATACACCATTGACTTTCATCCCCAGGCACTTCTGTTGGGGAGTCTGATTCACTGTACCTTTGATGGTAATGTGGTTTTTTTTTCCCTCCCTTGTCTACCTAAAGATATTGTTTTCGTTTTTGTCTTTCAGAAGGTTAGGACCATGCCGTGCCTGGACGTGTACACTCGCTCTCCCTGTCCGTGGGTCCAGCCAGCCTCGGGTCACGTACTGTGTGTCAGATTTGGGGTCCTGACCCCCGGGGGCAGAGGGCTGACTCTGGGACTGGAGTTTGGTATCCACAGCGGGTCTTGAATCCAGTCCCCTGTAGGTACTAAGGGACCACTGTATTTCTTTTTAATTATCCCACTTGGCATTCATAAGGCTTCTTGAATTTAGGGCTTGATGTTTTCCAGTCAAGACCAATCAGAAGGCACAAACTATGGAGTAATTTGAACAGAGAAAGATTTTAATGGAAAGAATTATTAACTGTAAAGGGAATGCTAATAGGCCCTCAGGTAGGTGCTTAGGAGGGCCACGAACCCAGGGTCAGGATTCAGAGCTCGTCGTTGGAGAAGCTGTGGTCACAGCTCTCTGTGGGGCGGAGAAACACCGGCTCATGCCGGCCAGAGCTGGTTCAGTGCTGAGGCTGAGGGTGGGCACAAAGGGTGGCACCCGGCCTGGGGACCACAGCGAGGTGACCAGGTCGGGACTGCAGGCTTGCCGAGAGACGGCCAGGTTCGGGGGAGGGTATGGCTGGGGAAGAAGGTGCTGGACGTCTGCAGACACGTGCCTCTAGTTTCCCTGAGGTCACAGAAGGAGGAAGCGGTCTCCACTCCCGGGGCCGCCACCACCACAGTCTCCCTGCAGTGACAAGACCCTGTGCTTCTCTGCACACGAGAAGCGCTCACGGCCGTGCCGCAAGCGTGAGGAACAAGAAATTGGCCACCGGCACAATCGATTTTGGAAAACTTTTTAAAAAACAGCGTTATTGAGGTATGATCTGCATGTCCTTTGGAGTGTAATGGCGCATGCAGGACGTTTGCAGAGCTGTGTGAGCACTGCCGCTCAGCAGTTTTCAGACAGTCCATCATGCCGACGGGCCCTGTCGTCTGCTGCAGCCCGCGCCCACTCCCAGGCGCTGCAGCGTCGCCCTGTCTCAGGTTTGCTGTTTGTGCACATTTCGTTTAAACAGAAGCAGGAAGTGTTTTTGAGGCTCGTGTGTTGCGGGTCAGTTCATTCCCTTTTTTTTTGAATCGCTGAATGCCGTCCCGTTGTACGGAAGCACGCTGGCTCCTCCTTTTACCAGCTGATGGCCGTCTGCGTTCCTTGCACTTTGGCGCTGCTGTGAACATCGCTTCCGCTCTGCGGCTTTTCCTTTTGCCGCTGGTACTGCAGTTACACAGATGACCTCTCACCCCCACGTCTCTTCCCATCTTGGCTTTTGTCCTTGTGTCTCTTCACGCTTCATCCGGCCCGTAGCCCCTGAACTACCTCCGGCTCACTAATGCTGTCCAACATGTTCACTGAGTTCCTTGCATCAGCTGATGCGGAGTTTTTTGGTTTTAGAATTTCCATGTGTCCTCTGTTTCTGTTTTCCGACTAGTTGCCCCCACTCTCGATTCTGGCCTACACCGAGATCAGAGCAAGCATCGTGCTTTCGCGTCTGCGCCTGCTAACTGTGGAATCCCCGCCCCTGCAGGTATGACTCTGTCCATTGCTTCTGGCCTGGATTTGTCCGCGTCTCTTGCCCTCTGTGTTCCTGGTTATTGTTCTATCAGTTCAGTGCAGTCGCTCAGTCATGTCCGACTCTTTGCGACCCCACGGACTGCAGCACGCCAGGCCTCGCCTCCCTGTCCATCACCGACTCCGGAGCCTGCTGTATATGACGCGGGAAATACCTGGAGGCCGAGGATGGCGCCCGCCGCCTCCAGTGAGGCTCTGCATTTATCCCGGCAGGTGCGCAGGTGCTGGCGTTCCACTTCCAGGGACCGAGATGGTCTGAAGCCAGCTTGGCCCCGCGAGGGCTGGGTACTCATCGTCATGGTCATGCTTTTATGTCTGGACGGCTCCCTTGAGGGCTCTCAAGGTGTAGCCAGTTCTGGACTATCTTCTGTTGTTTTACATCTTCCTCTTGTCAGAAGCGCTGCTGAGCCTCTTGGACACCTCTTCTGGAATTGGCAGGAATGTGGCCCCAGTGTCAGCAGCATGGGTTTCTGCCCAGTGATTCTTCCTTCTCTTGCTAGCTCTCAGATGGATTCAGGCCTGGATTTAAAAATACTTGGTTCAGCTTTCTTAGCAGGGGAGCTGGTCTGAATTACCTAGCATGCCATTCCCAGAAGTGGGAATTCCTTCTTAAATATTTTTAGAATAAGTTTGTCAAGAACCATATAGAATTCTGGCAACTATTAAAGTCTTTATTATTTTTAAAAATAATTTGTCTCCTTACTTTTGGCTGTCCTGGGTTTCACTGCTGTGTGGGCTTTTTTCTCTAGTTGCAGCGAGCGGGGCCTACTCTCGAGTTGTGGTCCACGGGTTTCTCACTGCAGTGGCTTCTCTCGTTGTGGAATCATCCAGGACCAGGGATCGAACCCATGTCTCCTGCATTGGCAGGTGGATTCTTTACCAGTGAGCCACGAGGGAGGCCCCAACTATTAAGGTCTTCATTATTTTTATTTTTAAATCTTATAAAATATATAATTTTATTGAAGCCTAGTTGACATATAGCATTAGTTCCAGGTGTACAGTGTGATGCTTGATATTGGTATATATTGTAAAATGATCCAGTTAACATGTATCACCACACAGGTAAACTTTTTTTGTTTTTTCTTGTGATGACAACTTTTAAGATCTACCCTATTGGCAACTTTAAAATATGCAATATGGTATTACTAACCACAGTCACCAGGCTGTACAGGACACCCCCATGACTTACTATGTAACTGCAAATCTATTACCTTTTGACCCTCTTCACCCACTTCACTCACCTCTCCTGCCTCCAGCGACCACCAGTCTGTTCTACCTGTGAACTAGGTTGGTTTTCTAGTTTTTTTCCAAATCCTCACCTATAAGTGAGGTCCTATGATAATTGTCTTTCTTTGGCTTATTTCACTTAGCATAATGCCCTCAAGATCATGTATGTTGTTGCAGATGGCTAAATTTTTAAACATTTCTTTCTTTTTGGCTGCAGTGGGTGTTCACTGCTGCACACAGGCGCTCTCATTGTAGTAAGTGGGGGCTACTCTTTGTTGCCGCATGGAGGCTTTTCAGTACGGTGGCTTCCCTTGTTGCAGAGCACGGGCATGCGGGCTTCCGTGGTTGTGGCTCACAGGCTCAGCTGCCTGCGGCATCTGGAGTCTTCCTAGACCAAGGATCAAACCTGTGTCCCTGCGTTGGCAGACAGATTCTCAACCACTGGACCACCAGGGAATTCTAAAATCTCATTTTTTATGGCTGAATAATATTCCCCTGTGTGTATATACACCACATCTTCTTTATCCATTCATCCTTTGGCAGACACTTAGGTTGCTTCCCTGTCTTGATTGTGATAAATAATGCTGCAGTGAACACCGAGGGTGCTTACAGGTGTTTGTTTTTAACAGATAAAGGTTTATCCATTCTCATAACTCCTGCACCCACATACAGCTTTTGGAGTTTGTGTTTTTGTTTGCTTTGGATAAATACCTAGAAGTAGAATTGCTGGGTCATACAGTAGTTCTGTCTTTACTTTTTTCAGGAGTCTCCATACTGTGTGTCTTCCACAGTAGTCGCACCAATTTACATTCCCACCAACAGAGCCTTTGTTATGGTGGTTCAGTTGCTAAGTCGTGTCTGGTTCTGCGATCCCATGGACTGCAGCACTCCAAGCTTCCCTGTCCTTCATTGTCTCCTGGAGTTTGCTCAGATTCATGTCCTTTGAGGTGGTGATGCGATCCAACCATCTTATCCTCTGTGGCCCCCTTCTCCTCCTGCCTTCAATCTTTTCCCAGCATCAGGATCTTCCCCAGTGATGGATTTCCTTTTTTCCACCTCCTCACTGATGCTTGCTTTTTCTTTTCATTTTGATGATAGCCATTCTAATAGGTGTGGTGTGGTATCTCATTGTGGTTTTGATTTGTATTTCCCTGCTGGTAAGTGGTGTATCTTTTCACGTATTTGTTGGCCATCTGTATGTCTTCATTAGAAAAATGTTCAGGTCTTCTGCCCATTTTTTAAAAGTACTTTTTGCTGTTGAGTTGTATGAGTTCTCTCATATATTGTGGATATCAACCCCTCTTAGATATGACTTGTAGGTATTTTCTCCCATTCAACAGGTTACCAATTGGTTTTGTTGATGGTTTCCAGTGGAGAAAGAGTAATTTGATGTAGTCCCCCAATTTGTATGTTTTTTCTTTTGTTTTCTTTGCTTTTGGTTTCAGATTTACAAAATCATTGTCGTGATGTCAAGAGGCTTACTGCCAATGTTTTCTTTTGGGAATTCTGCAGTTTCAGGTCTTACAGTCTTTAACCCATTTTGAGTTAGTTTTTGGGTATGGTGTAACATGTTTCCCAATACCACTGGTTGAAGAGACTGTCCTTTCCTCGTTGTGTGTTTTGGCTCCTCTGTCATAAATTGACAGTATATGTGCTGGTCTGCTTCTGGGCTCTCTCCTGGTGATCTGTGTGTCTGTTTTTATGTCAGTTCCATACTGTTTTGATTACCATAGTTTTGTAATATAGTTTGAAGTTGGAGAGCATGATGCCTCCAGCTTTTTTCTTTCTCAAGGTTGCTTTGGCTGTTCAAGGTCTTTTATGATTCCACACAGACCTTAGGATTATTTCTCCTATTTCTATGAAAAATGCCATTGGAATTTTGACAGGAATTGCATTGAATCTGTACATTGGTTTGGGCAGTATGGATATTTTAACATTAATTCTTCTAATCCATAGGCACAGATTTTCTTTCCATTTATTTGTCTTCTTTGATTTCTTTCACTAATATCTTAGAGGTTTCAGTGTACAGGTCTTTCACCTCCTTGGTTAAATTTATCCCTAGATACTTTGTGTGGGTTTGTTTTTTTTTTTTTTTTTTTTGATGCAGTCATGAATCATATTGTACATGAGATTGTTTTCCTAATTTCTTTCTGATAATTCACTATCAGTCTATAGAAACAATACATTGATTTTGCATTCTGTAACTTTATTGAATTTATTAGTACTGAATTCATTTATTAGTTCTAACAGTTTTTTGGTGGAGTTGGAGGTTGTCCATATATAATATCATTCATCTGCAAATAGTTTTCTATCTTCCTTTTCAGTTTGAATGCCTTTCTTTCTTGCCTAATTGCTCTGGCTGGAGCTTCTAATACTTACGTTGAATAAACATGGTGAGAGTGGGCACCCTTGTCCTGATCTTTTTTCTGGCTGTGCTGCACGACTTGAAGGATCTTAGTTCTTCAGGGATTGAACCGCCACCTTGGTGGTGAAAGCACTGAGTCCTAACCACTGGATCTCCAGAGAATCTGCTTTCATGTATGAGTGTGTGTCTTGTCCTGATCTTTTATCTTTTCGCCACTATGATGTTAGCTATGGGCCTGTCACATGTGACATTTATGTTTAGGTATGTTCCCTCTATACCGTGTACCTTTTGTTGAGAGATTTAATCATAAATGATGTTGAATTTTGTCAAATACTTTTTCAATATCTGTTGAGATGGTCTTTTGGGTTTTATCCTTCATTTTGTTAATCTGGTGAATCATTGATTTACAGATGTTGAACCACCCTTGTGTCTCTGGAATAAATCCAACTTGATAATGATGTATGATCCTCTTCCTGCATTGTTGAATTTTGTTTCTAATATTTTTTTTTGAGGATTTTTGCATTTATGCTCCTTAGGGATATTGGCCTGTAATTTTCTTGTGGCAGTCTCATCTGGTTTTCATATCAAGGTAATTGCTGGCTTTGTAAAAAAAAAAAAACAAAAACAAAAAAACAAAACCCAAACAATTTGTGGAAAAGTTTGAGAACTCGTATTATTATTTCTTCTTTGAATGTTTGGTAGAATTCATCAATGAGGCCACCTGGTCTCAGGCTTTCATTGAAAAGTTATTGATTGTTGATTCAATTTCTTTACTAGTAATCAGTTCAGATTCTCTTCAATTCAGCATTGATAGGTTGTATGTGTCTAGGAATTTGTCTTCTAGGTGTCACATTTGTTAATTTGTTGGCATGTAATTGTTCACAGCAGTCTCTTTTGAGCCTTTGTACTTTCGTGGCATCAGCTGTAATAGCTCCTCTTTCATTTGGTTTTGTGTCCTCCGTTTTTTTTCTTGGTGAGTTTAGCTAAAGGTTTATCCATTTTATCTTTTCAAAGAGCCAGTTCTTAGTTTTATTAATCTTTTCCATTGTCTTTTTGTGTGCGTGTTAGGTTGGCTTCAACTGAAGTGTCCAACTCTTTGTGACCCTGTGGACCATATCCCACCAGGCTCTGTCTGTCCATGGGATTTTCCTGGCAAGAACACTGGAGTGGGTTGCCATGCCCTCTCCAGGGGATCTTCCTGACCCAGGGATCAAACCAGTGTCTCTTGCACATCCTGCATTGGCAGGCGAGTTCTTTACCATTAGTGCCACATTAATTTGTTATTTCCACTCTGATCTTTATTTCCTTCCCTCTACTAACTTTAGGTTTCATTCGTTCTAATTCCTTGAAATTTAGTGTTTGAGCTTTTTGTTTCTTAATTTAGGTGTTTATTATTATGGATTTTCCTTTTAAAACTGCTCTTGCTGCATCCGGTAAATTTTGATATGTTGTATTTTCATTCTCCTCAATGTTATCTTTTACTCTGACCTCGTAGTTGTTCAGCAGTATACTATTTAGTTTCCAAATATTTTTGGATTTTCCAATTTTCTTGTAATCTTTAGTTTCATACCCTTGCAACTGGCAAAAATGCTTGATATGATTTCCATCTTCGTTAAGAAGATTGTGGCCTAACGTGTTATTTATTCTGGAGAATGTCCCGTGTGCCCTTAGAAAAGTGTGTTCTGTTTTTGGGTGGAATGCTCTGTATGGATCTCTAAGTCCATCTGATTGAATATGTTTAAGGCTGGTGTTTTTCCTCATTGACTTTGTCTGGATGGTCTACCCACTGATATAAGTGTGGGTTGTTAAAGTTCCCCACCGTTATTGTTAACTCTCTTTAGGGCTATTAACATTTACTTTGTATATTTAGGTGTTATTTGGGTGAGTAAATACTTACAAATCTCTTTTCCCTATAAGGTCTTGCACATCTTTTATTGGGTTTATTCCTAGTATTTTAAGAAGTGTGATGTTAGTATAAATTGCATATTTTTAGGATGTTTTCTAGTGTGTGTGTGCATGCTCAGCTGCTGTAGTGGTGTCTGACTGCAACCTTATGCACTGTTGCCCACCAGGCTCCTTAGTCCATGCGGTTCACTATAGATAGGGACATGTTTAGTTTTTTGACTATAGTTAACTGCCTTGATTTTCTTAGTAATCTCTTAAATTAGCTAGGATATGCAGTATAAGGATGAAAGACAAGGTGATGGTGGGGTCCTTACCTTGGTCTACTTTAAAGGAACTTGTTTGAATATTTCATCATTAAGTATAATGTTTGCTTAGGATTTTCGAAAGTAACCTTTATCAGACTAAGGAAGTTTCTGATTTCTACTTAAAAATTATGAGTGGGTGTTTTTTTTTTTTTTAAAACAGGTCTTTCTGAGTACTGAAGTGATTATGTGATGTTCCTTCAATCTGTTAATGTATTTATTCAGGAGAGGCTAGGCCATGTTGTGAAAATTTATAAACCCTAAAATCTCAGCAGCTTAATGATTAGCACAAGTTCATTTTTCGATTCATGTAAAGCCCGGTATGGAACAGTGGAAGTGGCTCCTGCCATCTCCACACTGGGAATCTTTAGGTATGCCATGGTAGAGAAAGTACACGTGGAGATGGCATGCCTGGTCTTACTTCCCCAGAAGGAAAGGTGTCCCAGGTGGGACTGCCCGGGTAAGGGGTTAAGTGCATTGACCGATTTCCGATCACTCCATCCTTGCATCTGAGATGAGCCCGACAGGGAGTACTGATTCGCGCATCCTGCTGGTGTGGGTTGCTTCTGCATCAGCAACTGCACCTGCAGCTGTGCAGCCCTCGTCTGGTTTGATGTCCAGGTGGTGCTCCACTCATACCAGGCTGTTTCCCCTTCTTCTGTTCTCAAGGGCGTTTGCTTAAGATCGACGCTACCTGTTCAGTATAAATTACCTGTTAAGCCTGCCTGGACCTGATGTTTGTGAGTGGATTTCCTTACTGTCATGCACCTCTCTGTAGTGCTTCTCTGGGTTGTAGTGTTTTACTTGTATGATTTTCACATTGAGAGGCTCTATGAGGTAAAGCTGACTGCAGAGTGCTCGGTATGTGATACAGGCTAAGGAGTAACTGTTCCAGGTGTAACTTGCGGAGCATTCACAGACCTTGTAAGGTAGAGCTGTCCTTGCTGCCACTTCCAGGTGGAGAAACTGCAAGCGCTGAGAAGGGAGCACAGCGACAGGGACAGAAGGCCCCTAACCCCTCCTGCCCTCAGGGTGATCAAAGAAAGGAGACAGCTCAGATGGTCGCTTTGACACGCGGCATGCGGTGCACACACAGGCGGCCGCGGCTTTCATCTGTGTTTATTTTCCTTTCATATAAAAGTTACAGGTTTGAAATGTCTGCGGGAAGATGCCACGATCAGCCGGTTAGTCTAGTCGGGGATATATTACAATGTAATAACACTGGGAGGTGGTGGGGGGAGGCGCTGCTCAGAATCGGGGTTTAATTCGGACCTGGCACATGCCTGCCTTTGCCCTGACCCACTCACACCCGCAGGTGTGAAGGGACCCCCATAGGGGACCGAATCCTCCCAAGGGCGTCCTTGTCACACAGGCTGGCTCGTACACCTGACTTGGCCCCTAAGCCAGACAAACCACACAGCCAGGCTGGCAGCACCTAGAGCCAGGGATGGGTCTCCAGGAGGTGGATGTGGGGAACCCTGAGCCCAATAAGTTAAAACACACACTGCACCTGCTGTCCTCACGCAGAGGGGTCACCTGGCCAGGCCGGCCCCTGGCCCACCTGCACGGTGTGCCCGGTCTGCTCTGAAGTGAGGGGTGGCAAAGCCCCCCCGCACTCCAGGTCACCGCTGTGGGAACCACAGTCCACATGGTCCTGGGCCCTGAGCCACGGAGGCCCGGCTCCGCACACGCAGCAGCATCAGCAGAGCCGGCCAGGCCGGGAGGGAGGTGGGAGGGAGGCTGAAATGAGAGGACTCAAAAAAGCGGGAACAAACTAAAACCCAACCCCACACACAGTACTGTTCATAAACAGCGACTCTACACACACACACACTCCTTAAATAATAAAGTGACGCGTTCCGCCCAAGGATCGCTGCTGAGGGGTTGTAGCTGACATTTCAGACTCCTCCCCTCTGTGTACAGGACAGATGGCTTCTCAGTAAAAACTGTTTAGAAGCCCATGAAGGACTCAGAGTGACAGGGTTGTTTCTTTAAATAGTCAACAGAGATTGCTTCCACTCTTTTCGTTCTGTTGAAACTGGGCTAAGCCTGGATCGAGCCTGCTGTTTGCCTGCCCGAGTCCCAAACCCAGTAACAGTGGGCACTCAGTGATGTGAAACTAATCAGGAGGGGGGTGGCCTGCCCGCACGCCTAGGCCTGGCTGGCATGGAGTCCGGTGGGCACCTCTGTGTGCGGAGCCCCCACTGACCTTGCCTCGGATTGTCAGCCTCAGCAGCGAGAATGGCTTAGGGGAAAGCGCAGGGTGAAAGAGCACCTGCCCCTGAAGACGCCATGGCGGGCGGGTCTCTGCAGCCGAGACCCTGTCCTCCCACGGGAGAGCCGGCAGAAAGGGCTGAAGAGCAGCCCGTCTGGCCCCAGCAGGCTGGGGACAAGGCGGGAGGGGAGCCCGCAGGAGCTGGAGTTTAAGGCACATGGCAAGCGACAGAGGCGGGGCCACTGGCCCACCCTCCCCTCTCTGAAGGGACTCACCAAGAGCGCCGGCCCCACTTAGCTGGAGTGATCCTTGGGGGCGGGTCACGGCCTGCCTGCCCAGCTCCCGCAGTGCCCGGGTCGGGGGGTGAGGGCGGGGGTAGACGAAAGGGCGAAACAGGACCAACACGGCTGCTGCTCAGGCCTGGCGAGGGCAGGCCGGTACCGTGAGCAGAGCCCCAGCTCCGGGCTGCTGAGGGGCCCCCTGTCGTACCTTTCCAGGCCAGGTGAGCAATGCCCCCCTCCTCCGCTGAAAAAGCAGTGCGTGGGAAGTGAGAGGAGTCTGCCCAGTCTCCCCGCCCACCTGCAGGTCCTGTCATCCATGGTCACCGGGCGGGCAGCCCCGGCCCGCGGGCCCCTGTCCCTCAGTCTGCTGACCACGTGCTCTGCGGCTCCCGGGCTCAGGGAGGGGACACAGGCAGAGCGGAAGACGGTGCGAAAGAAGAACCCCAACCAAACCCACACCGCCGGGTCATGGCTCGGCTGTGAGAGCTGCTTGTGGCTCTGCCATGGCTGGGGGTCTGTTCCTGTGCAGGATGGAGCTGGCCATGGGCTGCGGACGCCTGCCTGGCACAGCAGGGGCCTGCCCGGGCCACCGCCACCGCACAGGTCCAAAGTCCCTTCAGCCTCGGAGCAGCCCTGCGCCTCTCTTGGGCGTTCTCCTCACCCGCGGCAGCCACCCCTAGGTCTTCTCTTCTCTATCTGTCTTCCTCCTCGTTATATTCCTGGGTTTGATTTTCAGAGAGAGTTCCCATAGGGCCTCCTCAGCCAGGTGGTCACTGAAGTCGTTGAAGAAGTTAATGATGTCGTCGTTTCTCCGGATGTCGTAGTGCCTGGGGGAGGAGGGGGCGGCCATGAGGGCCACCAGCCCTGGGACCCCCACCACCCAAGCGAACGCAGGGGGCAAGCGTGCCCCCACTGGCCCTCAGAGCTAGGGGCTCCCCTCTGCTTGGGCCCCAGGGAGACCCGCCAGCCCCCAGGACGGCCACACTCACGCCTGCTGGAAGCACCGCATGCTGTCCAGGATGTTGAACTGCTGCCAGCGTTTGGAGAAGTTCACCTTCCCGTCAATGTAGTCTGGGTTCCCCAGGTGGACGAAGGTGAGGTCCTGCAGGATGAGCCCCCTGGGAGACAGACAAGCTGGTGAGCACCCTGGGGGCGGCTCAGAAGGCAGCGGGTTTACGGGCCGGTGCCCCAGCGCGTGTCTGGATGCTTGTGCTGCTGCTGGCGGGAACTCCTGGCTCCCAGGCTCTGGGGCTCCGGAAAGGCAGGCTCAGGCCTGCCTGCTATATAGGGAACCCCGCAACCCCTGTGCTGGCCTGGCAGAGCCACAGTCCACCACGTACAAGCAACAGGGACAGGAGAACAGAACCCCAAACTCGGTGGTGGTGGGGGTCAATCCCCTGGGTTATCGGGTGCAGTCACGTGCTTTCACACAGAGGGCATGAAACCACCTGACGAGGGGCGGGGCGGTTCCCCCAGCGGGGAAGACGCAGCTGCCATGGAGCCGGGGTGGGACGGAGGCAAGGAGGGGGCTGTGAGCTATAAAAGCCGTGTTTCTGAGGGTGCAGGCCTGAGGGACGTGCCCCCGGACACTCAGCCTCAGGTCACTGCGGAGTCTCCCGTCCCTCTCCTGGAAGTCCCCGCTGTCCACTACCATACTAAGGGATCTGACATGCACAAGAAACCCACTTAGCTCTGATTTTTCCTGCTGTTTCCCAAGCATACGTGCCATGGATTCTTTTTGGTGAAAACGCCTACCCTCATCCCGGCCCACAGGGGGACCCATCCAGAGCTGCCTCAGCCAGGTACTCCCAGGGTCCCTGGGGAGACTGGAGGGACCTTGGGCTGCTGTGAGGTGCGGCCAGGCCTGGGGCAGCTGAGCAGAGCACGGTGCCACAGGCCTGTCCACACGTGTGCCTGCACACGCTCAGGGACGGGACAGGGGGAGGAGCAGCGGGACGGGGAGGTGGGCAGACTGAGCCTTGTTGCTGGATCCTCGCTCGTCTCCGCCGTCTAACAAGGAGCATGTTTTAAGTACAAGCACAGCGTCCAGGTTGGAAACCTTTCCCCACGGGTTTGTCCACGGGGCAGCGAGCGAGGGGACCCCGAGGGAGGCTGTACTCACAGGTACGGGATGCAGGGCGGCTCCACCTCCGAGAGGGCGGCCCGGTAGGCGCGGAAGGATGACGAGCTGTCGATCAGCGTGCAGTACTCGGCCAGGCCCTGGCGGGAGGACGCGTCATCCGTGAGCGCGGCAACACCGAGCACCGACCCAGAGCCAGGGCCCCCTGCCCCGGGCGCAGGCAGGCCAGGCCTGCTGTGGACACAGGGCCACTGCAGAACCATGTCTCCGAGCGGCCAGTGCCCATGTGAGAGCTGGGTCTGGAGCTCGGGCTGCTGCTTGGCTGTGCTCAGTGCCGCAGGCCGGGCTGTGCTGCTCCCTGCCCCCCAAGCCTGCCTTCCCGCCTCTCTACACTCAAGGCAGGAGGGCGGTGACATTGCCGCTCTGCACGCTGGCTGGGCTGTGCCCCCTCACCTGTCACGTGCCTCCTCCTCCAGGAAGCCTTCCCTGCCTTCTCAGGCCCTCTGATGTGTTCCTAGAGCAGCTGGGGGTAATGTCCCACTTTTCCAGACACCACTGTTTCATAACTGTCCCTTTATATTTCGGGAGACGACTCCCAGGGAGCCCGGCCAACACCCCAGCCCTGTGGGCTTTGCCTTGCTTCCCTAGGAACAGCTCCCACGCCAGGATGAAGGTGCCCCAGGACGCGCCTACTCAGATCTCAGGGTGACCCAGCACCTCCTCGGGGCCTCCCGGATCCCAGACTGGGCCGGGCCACTCGGTCACATGTTTGCTCAGCACCCCGTCCTTCTCCCTGAAGCGCTCCACCCAACAACAGATCTGGCCTGGTCACAGGGCACCCCGTGCCTCACATGGCCCACCCGTAGCAGCCCCTGGGGAAGCTAGGCCTGGGCACTGCCTCCCACACCCACAGGGCCCAGTGACTGGAGACTAGGCGGCACCCGCCCACCTCTGAGGTCTGTTTCTGCCACTCCAGCCTGCGAATGGGGGCCGAGTCCAGCGCCGAGAGGATGGCCAAGTAGGAGTTGAAGTTGTTCAGCTTCCGTAAGTGCTGCAGGGAGGGGGAGGCAGCCGTGAGGGAGGGCGGGGACGGGTGGGGGGGTCGCCTCTGGGGAGGGGGCCCCAAGTTACCTTCATGATCTTGATGAACTTCAGGAGCAGCCGCTCCCTGTCTTGGGCCTTTTCCTGCAACATGATTATCGACCGGACCCTGCGTAGACCGAGGGGAGAAGGACAGCTGAGTGACTGGTCTCCCTCCAGGCCCCTGGCTGGCCCTAAGAGTTGGGCATTGGAGGTGGGTGCCTGCACCCACTGGCCACGAGCCCCTGCCCACCAAGGGGCCAGTGCTGAACTCCAGGATGGGGACCTCTGACCCCATGGATGTGGGCATTCCTGGTGAGCGCTGACCCCGAGCACCAGGGCGGCTGGAAACACCCTGTGACCAGCCTCAGGATCAGCTCGGGAGAGGAGGGAGCGTGTGGGTTAAGAGGCCACCATGCAGGCCACGAGGGAGGCCACCTCTCAGAACCTCAGCCGCAGCCTAAGGCCAGGCTTGCATGAGGACCTCACGGTGGCCTCAACCCCGTGCTAGCCAGAGGAAGTGTCCCCCTCGTCTGACCCGTCGGGGCACCGGCACTGAGTCTGCCTTGAGAAGCGTGGCTCTGAAGGGTCCCACCTACCCTCCTAGGAAGGACCCAGGATGTGTCTGGAGCCCCCAGTGCCCAGCAAGGGGCAGCTGGTGGCGGCACTCAGGGCTGCGTGAACCGGAAACCTCCTGGGCCTCTGTGGGGCAGCTACACCAAGCACATGCTGAGGAGCGAGAGGCTTCTGGGGGAGCGGAGGGGAGCAGGCCAAGGGGGAGAGGCCCTGCTTTCCCCACACACTATCTTCGGAGTGCTTGAAAAGTCCCACACGCTCCCTGGTGCTGGCGATGGGCTGTGTGTGGGTCAGGACAAGCCTGCCTGGCCGCCACGCCCTGATATCCTTTTTCGGGGCCGAGAGGCTGTGGGCACCCCAAATCCACCGTGGAGCCAGTGGCTCTGCTGCGTTACATCGTAAACGCTCTGTGGGGTTTCACCCTGCTCTAAGAGGTTAAGGCTGAATAAAGTATTAACAGAGCCGCTCCTTCGCTGTTCTTCATGCAGACAGTGTGCCGGCTCAGCCCTGGGGCTGTGGGGCCCTAAGCAGTGCAGGCTGGCAAAGCTGAGACCCTCCCCTGCCACCACGGATGGCAGACATTACTAATCAGTCCTGGCCGAGCCCGCCTCAACTGGTCCTCAGGGGGCCCTTCTCCACACGCAGAACACGCTCTGTCCTGCCCTGCCTCTGGGTCACAGTGAATGCTCACAGGTCTCCAGAAGGAGCAGGGAGGGGACAAAAGGGCAGCCCTTTCTCCTAGCCATGGGCACGCTGCGAAGGCACCACAGCCCGGCAGGAGGGTCCGCGCCGAGGCCCGTCTCACCAGTAGGACATGTTGTTGAAGTGCTCCGTGAACTGGGTCAGGTTCGGGCTCTTCTCCTCGTTCTGCTCTTTAGCCCAAAGCAAAACCTCAGGAATCTGGAAAAGCAGGGGGACCAGCTAGAACCCAGGCCCTCCGGCTCTGCTGGGAGCGGCGGCTCCTCTCACTCGGGAACGAGCAGCAGTGCTCACCCGGGCCAGGGACAGCCCCCACCCCGCCAGCCCCACGTATGGCTGTACCTCTATTTTATAAAAGAGCTCGGCGTCTAGCAGAGTCAGCTGCTCGGCTATTTCATGGCTGTGGAAGTCGTGCAAGGTCCCGGGCCTGGAAGACAGAGGCACTAGATGAGCGGTGGGTGGACGGTATGGTGGGGGCCTCCCTGCAGGCCTCAGGAACACGACCTGTTTCACGGCCACACAGAGACCGAGACGCCAACGAGGAGGTGATACACCAACGCACCCCCACAGCCATGGGAGAGGGGCAGGCGGCAGACTGGAACCTGTACACAGATTCTCAGAATGGCCAGGGTGGCACGGGGGCTTTTGACAATTACCGATAACAGTTGCTGTATTAGCACCAGAAAGAACTCAGTGCTGCCCACAGCCTGAAAGGCACTCCTGCCCCCTGTCCTGGGACACCCACACATGCCCTGCCACCCCACTTCCTGTTAAAATGGGATGGCCCACACATCACCACCCTGGAAGACAGGCCCAGCCTGGGGGACCCCGGGGGCTGGCCCTGAGGCACCCCGTCACAGCCCGGTCAGAACTGGACATGGGGCCACGGGGCTGGGGAAGGGGTGCGCCGAGTGAAAAGGGAGCGGCGGCTGCTAGCACCTCTCTGCTGGGGGGGCCTGGAGCACCCGGGCGCACAGTCGGGGCTCACCTGGCTGCCACTCCCCGGGCCGCCAGGGGCTGGTCGGAGTTGGCGCACCGGAGCAGCTTCTTCTGGTCGACCTTGTCCAGAATGTTCTTGCGGAGCACGCGCGCCAGGCTGAGCTCCCCGCTGCGCACCAGGCGGAAGACCAGCTCCATTAGCAGCTTCAGGATCTCTTCCGTCAGCTCCACCAGGCTAGAGGCCCAAGGGCCACGCAGGGCGGCACAGGAGGCAAGCATAAGAAGAGGGCTGCTGGCACCAGTCCTGAAACCCCGAAGACCCTGAGGGCCATGGGACACCCCGCAGCAGAGCTGGGAAACCGCTGGTGGGAAGGTGGCAGAGGGGCTTGGGGTGGCTGCCTGTACCCTGCACCCTGCCGGCAGAGCCCCCATGGTGGCAGGTAACTGCTGTCCTCTCGGGGGATGCTCGGAGGCACTGGACAAGCACGAGGGGCCATGCTGGGCCTGGACTTGGAGACAAATGCTGCCCCAGAGGAGCTCCGGGCCCTGTCGGGGTGATGGGTCAGGAGCCGTCTGGGCTTTGCGGACCGGACCCCCAGGACCCCCCTGCACGTCCTCCTCACAGTGTGCCCCAGCCCCACCCTGCGGTCACTCCCCAGCAGAAGGTCACCTCCCTGAGGGCAAGGCTGGGGGTGCTCTCTGGACCCAGGAAAGGAACCTCGTGCTCTGTGTTTGTTAAACGAAGGGAAATGGCCAAGTGCCACTCAGTGGAACAGGGACAGCTGCGGAGGGCGCAAGAAGGTCCCTCCCGACGCTGGTGGCTGAGGGCACTGCCCCCACGAGGAAGTCAGGGCCGACTAGGTCTGAGGGGCCAGGTCATCCTCCTGGGGCTCACGTTGAAGCTGGCAGGAGCGAGCCATCCAGGACCCCAGGTGGGGCAGTGGGCAGGTGACCCAGGAGACGCAGGTGGAAATGTGACGGGAGGCTCACGTCTCTGGGGAAGCCTGCACCCCGACACCTGCAGCCTGCCCTCCCGCGGGCAGAAGGACTCACCAGAGCTCGTCCACCACCCGCACCAGCACGAAGAATGTGTTCTTGCTCACACGCTTCTTGAATGTGTCGGCGAAAGGAGAGAACTTCTCGTACGTGGAGCCCGAGTTAAAGAAACAGCCATCCTCGCGGGCAGGGGTGGGGACGTGAAGGGAAGGCCGCCCTCCGCCTCCTCCCTTCCTGAGCGAACCCTGGGAACATGGGGAGGGCAGAGGCCTGTGCGGGGCGGCAGGGCTGGGAGGGGGGTCAGCCCGCACCTATTTGACCCTGAGGATTGCTCTTGACTGCCAGCCTCTCCTGCCGGCAGAGCCGTCCCCTGCATGCCCAGGCCTGCCTCTCTGCCAGGGTGGAGCCCAGGTCCCGTGACGCACTGGCACGACTGCCTCCTGAGCTCAGGCAGAGGAAAGCGGTTCCCTGGGGGAGGCGCACAGCCTGGCGGGGCAGGTCACGCACGTCATCCATCCCCAGGTCCTTCCCCAGCTCTGGAGACCCACCGCCCTGGGGTGTCATGGCTTCTCGCTGCCCTCCTGGGTTCGCCGTCTCCGGACCCTTCTCGGCTCCCTTCCACCCACTCTCTAGAAATGCACTCGGGAGGGAGTCACAGACCAGGGACCGCGCTGGTGCCTGCCGCACCAAGGCTCGCCAGCCAGCTGTGCCCAGGGTCTTGGTGCTGCGACTTGTCCACTGAAACGCCTGAAGTGGCCACACAGGGTATATGCTGAGAAGCCAGGTCTGGGAAGCCTGGGCGTGGGTGCATTTCCTCCACACTGCCGTACGGGCCCCATGACCCTCTCTGAAGCTCGCTTTCCCTAATTATACGTGGTGTGAAACAGTATCAGGGCACTGCCTTACAGTGACGATAAGTACATAAAACGCTATCGGAGCCGAGCGAGGCCACCCGTGCAGCGCTGCGCCACAGCCGACAGCAGGAGGGGCCCGGCAGGTGCGAGGCTGTCATCGCTGAGCCAGGACTGCGGCCACTGCAGGTGTGAGGCTGCAGGCCAGGAAGTCTGTGTGTGGGCCGTCCGGTTCTGAGGGCCCGGGGCCCCGAGGCGGGTCACAGAGGAGACGGAGACCGGGCGGGGGACGCCTGGGCACAGGGGAGGGCGGGGAGAGCTGAAGGACTCAGGCCTGCCCGCCTAGGGCTGGGCTGTCCAGCAGGTGGCAGCCACAGGCTGCGACACAGGACGAGGCTGGGAGGGGACCCACTTCTGGGACAGGAGCTGCAGGTCAGCCTTGGCAGGAGGGGCAAGACTGCATCTGAGAAAGAGGCGACAGAGCAGGTCCCTGCCGGCCTCGGGTCTTCCTTGGCCACTGCTGGGGGGCGGCGTCTCTGAAAGGGCGAGCCTGTGGGGCGGGCGCTGACTGCAGCACGGATGCCGGGCTTCGGTCCACTGCGGGGCCTGCCGGCAGGTGGACGGGCCGGGCCTGCCCTGGGGTTGTTCCCTGGAGTCCAAATGCCCTCACGTCCCGTGCACTTTGTACCTGTCACCCCTGGCACCCAAGGCTCAGCTCCCAGAGGCCGCACATGCCAGCGACCTGGATCCCCGGGACCCACACACTCCCTGCCTCAGGATGCATTGTTCTCGTCATGTCTGACTGTGCGGGCTGCAGCCCTCCAGGCTCCTCTGTCCATGGGATTCTCCAGGCCAGAACACTGGAGTGGGCTGCCATTCCCTTCTCCAGGGGATCTTCCGGACCCAGGGATAGAACCTGTGTCTCCTGCATTGGCAGGTGGGTTCTTTACCGCTAGCACCACCTGGGAAACCCCTCAGGGCATATCAGGTCCTTCCGTCTCAGAATCACCCAGTGATCACAATGGCCACCAGGCAGCACTCTCTGTTCCAAGCACATCACGTAATGTCACTTGGCCCTCTCAAGACAGAATGAGGCTCAAAGGAGCCTGGCCTGAGACCCCAAGCCGGGACATGCAGAGCTGGGCTGGGCACTGCCCCTCATCGCTGCCCCCATCCTGCAGAAGGCTCTGTGAAGGAGGGTGGGGCGGCAAGGATATCTGTACTGCAGCTTCTGGATGAGCTCCTCGGGAGTGATGAAGGTCCTGTAGGTGGTCAGGAAGGCCTCGCAGTACAACACCAGATCTGGAGGGAGGAGCAAGGAACGAATCAGCCAGCCTGCTGCTGGTGCGGGCATCGATGGGCAGCATGCCCGCTGCAGGCCGCGCTCCCCACTCTGACCAGACGCTGAGGGCCTCTTGTTTGCCCAAAGACTTGATGATTCGAGTCTTAACCATCACGGGCAAAGAGAACACAATTCAGACCTGTCAGCAGGGCTCTGAAGCTAAGTGACAGGTAACGCTGAGGGGCAGCAGGGCCCAGGAACAACCGCCTTGGGAGTCCCCACACAGTGAGAGGCTGAGGGAAAGGCCTGGGGCTCTGCCTGGCACACCACTGGACACTCCCGGGTGCAGGCTCTGGTGCCAGGGGAGGGAGGGGCCCCCTAGGAGGAGCCTGGCCTGGAGGCCGGGTGGGACTCGGGCTGGCCGCTCCCACTCAACACCTCTCCTTCCCTTTAGGGAGCTTCTCGTCGGGGATTCCCAAACTTGCCAGATTCACAACGGTCCCTTTATTCACAGCTGTGACACACCCTCCTAACCAGGCAGTCTCTGACACTGAGGAAAAAATCGGGGAGTTTTAAATGAAGGTTCCTCCTGGAGACACAGGACCTGGTCAAGCTAGTGAACTTTAGGTTATCCTGTGCTGGAGCTAAGGTTTGAGTCTGGATTTGGCTCCCAAGCCTGTGATCATCCCCATGAGGCTGACCTGTAGTCCTCCCTGTGAGGCTGACCTGTGGCCCTCCCCATGAGGCTATAGCCCTCCCCATGAGGCTGACCTGCAGTCCTCCCTGTGAGGCTGACCTGTGGTCCTCCCCATGAGGCTATGGCCCTCCCCGTGAGGCTGACCTGCGATCCTCCCCAGGAGGCTGATCTGCAGTCCTCCCTGTGAGGCTAAGCGCACACTTGCTAGACACAGACCACTGTCTGTTGTCTTCTCTCATCCCTCCCCCAACTCGTTGGGGGGAGGCCCCGAGAACCCCTTCTCCAGCTGAGCAGCCCCACCTGGTTGAGCCCTGGCTCCTGTCCCCTGCCCTCCCTGATCACCCTCAGGACAACGAGGAGAGAAGCCCCCCCTGCACCCATGTCTGGGGCATGCTGGCGGGGCCCGGCCAGCAGAGTGGTGACCTGAGCGGGGCTCAGGGCCGGGGCCACAGTGGGGTCAGCGGCACTGGGCTCGGGCTCCCTCCTGGACTCCAAGCACTGCCCCCCGACACCACCCAACTCCTGTCAAGACTGGGCTTCTGTTCAAAGAGGGATGAGGAAGCAGAGATGGGTCGAGCACCAGCCAAGGCTTGCTTCTGAAAGAAGGGGTCTGGGGCTGCGCCCTGAGCCTGGGGCCTCCAGCCAGTGGTGTGGTCTCTGGTCTGCAGGCGGCCCCTGCCTGAGGAGTTTGCTATGGCCCAGGGCCTTTAACTCAACGTCCATCCCGGGGACAAATGCCTGGAGCCTCAAAACCCCTCCACGGAGAAGAGAGAGTGGAAGCTCCCAGGGGCAGCAGGGCCGCCTCCCCAGGCACAGTCAGTACTGGCTGGAAGGTCTCGGGGCCGCCCTGCCCGCCGGGCTCCCTCTGGCCTGGGCCACAGCCCGCGGCACCTGGCAGGTCAGCAGCTTCCTGCTAAAAGCCGAGGTCTGAAGCTGGCCCTCATTCAGCCTCTCTCTCTCCAGGTTGAGGGCGGAGCTCCGGCCGGTGCAGCAGGCGTGGGGGAGGGGGCACTGCAGGGGCTGTCCCAGGGATGCAGAGACCCCCGAGCACTTCCTATGTGCCAGGTGTGTTTCATCTCAGCTCATGCAACCTTCACACCCACAGGGCGCCTAACTGCTTCACAAAGCTGAGTCAGCTGAGGCTGGGCAGGGGCTAGAGGCCGCCTGCCAGGGTTCAAACCCAGGGTCTCAGGAACTGTGCAGTGCTCGGGTCAGAAGAAACCCGCAGGGCAACAGCGTGGCTGCGAAGAGTCTGCAGGAGCCATTTCTTCTTTTTCTCTATTTTTCAAATTTTCAGCAATGCAAACAATTACTCTGGTACTGATTTCCTAATTTAAAATTTTCCATCTGGGCGACATACTTGGGGAAACCTGCTGTCAAGACGCGAGGACCAGGTCGAGTACAGACATGAAATTGGGGGGTTAGGGCTTCAAGACTGAGGTGTTTCAATTCCTCCACTCCCTACTTCAACACTGCTGTTCCGTCATCTGACAATTTAAAAAATGTAAAAAGGAAATGGATGTGGGGGGAGGTGGGCCCAGCTGTGGGCGTGTGTGCGTGGCCCCTCCCGCCTGACCAAGGTCACGGGCGCAGGCTTCACAGCTCCCCTCCCCCTCCCCCCAGAACACAACCTGGAAAGACTGCGCCTTCACCAGCAGACAGACAGGCCCTGCTTCTCCAGCCCTCCCGAAGGACCGGGGCGGGAATGCGGTGTCTCTGTGCCGAGGGCGGGGAGCCCCGCTCGGTGCTGGTACCGCTGCTATGGGACTGGACAGAGTGTCTGCCCACAAAGCTCCCAGAGGAAAAGAGATGCAGCCCAGTGTGGCCATCAGGGCCAAACATCAGGAAAAGTAGAAAACGCTCCCCGTACGTCAACATGACTTCACTGCCGTGGCAGGCGTGTTGTTGCTCAGGCCCTGTCTGTGCAGTGCCCGCAGGTGCTGAGCTCTGTCCCGGAAACTCACCCCGACAAGGCACACAAAGCACCCACGCAGAGAGAGAGCTGGGGCGTACAGGCGCTGGCTTTGCATGTGGGTCACCTATCCCCCAGTGGCGCTCACTGTAGGACCGCAGCTCCGACCCGCTCAGTGCTAGAGGGGAGGGGGGCAGAGCCAAGGCTTCAGCGGGACCCCCCGCCTCCGCCGAGCTCTGCACAGGGCAGCCGTACCTTTCCTGTCCGTCTCTGTGGCGTGGACGAGGAGGATGTCGCCTGACCCTCCACGGACGTCTGGCCCGTCATCGCCCTGCAGGAGCACAGCAGAGGAGGGCATGGGGCAGAGTACAGCCGTCAGAGTCGGTTTAGGGACGAGCTGACAGACCCCCCAGGTCCTCGCGGCACCCCCACGCTCCGGGAGCGGCCCGGCCTAGCTGCAGAGGCTGGGGTGCTCATCCGACCCGCACACTCCATAGACGGCACCGGGCAGCAAGGACACTGCCGGGTCGGGGACCTGGCTCCTAACAGTCCTCCAGCCCACGGGTCAGAGAGGGGAGGAGGGGACGGGGGAGCCCACGGGGAGGCAGGCAGGACCGGAGGGTGCAGGACAAGGGTGCAGACGGCAGGCTGCTTCCAGGAGAGCTGCAGCAAGCTGCCGAACCCACACCTGCTCTCTGGGGGAGGGACACACGTTCTTCCCAGGAGCCCTTAGAGGAGTGATATGTCACAAAGATGCAGAGTTATAGCCAGTGTGGCTTATACTGACCGCAGCCTGTCTATTAAGGGAAAAGTCTTATTTTCCTAGGAGCAAACGGAGGCGTTCACCCACAAACCTGGCCTGGAGCCAAGAAAGAGCTGTCACAGGACCAGAAGGCCCAGGCTACTCCCTGTAATCCTGAAGGAGACCGCCCAGCGCGCGCCTCCGCATGTCTCCAGCACTTGCTCTCAGAGACGCGGCTTCCTCTCTAGGGCAGGCTTTATCCCTGGAAACCCAGGGTCCTGGGAGCATCCTGGATTTCTAGCTAAGGCAGGGCAGTGATGCCCAGGACCTGCTTTTTCTGAAGAAACTTCTGGCAAGAGTCACATCATTCTCTCTGCAGAGGAGCCAGCCCCCGCCTTTTGGTTCCTCCAGGCCATGACAAGGCCATGTCTGTCACGTAGAACACGTGTGTAGAACACGTGTGTAGAACACGTGTGTAGAACACGGCTACCTCCCCGGGGAGGGGTCAAGGCCGTCACTGGGAGCTGCTCCCCTGAGTCCCCAGGGTTGCTGGGCAGCAGGGAGCGGAAGGCCCTCTCAGCTCAGCTCCTCAGGTGGTGACGGGTTTGGGCGCCATGTTCACCAGTGAGGCTCTTCTGATAAGACACCGGCTGGAGGCAGCCGTGTGGCCAGGCCTGAAATCCCTTCATCGGCGTGTGCCTCCCCCGCAGAGCCACGTGGACGGTTCTGTCACTAACATGAAAACACCCTGCACTAAGGAGGGCCCAGCACACAGGGCTCCACGCTGAGCACCCACGTGGGCCTCGTTCTCACCACAGCCTCCAGAGTCCTATCGTCCGGGGCTTATGGAGGACAGGCCACTTGCCCAAGCTCACTCTCCAAGTGTTGGAGAAGGGACAGCACAGTTCCTCCGGGCAGTCGCCATGCGCCCAGGGTCCTGGAGCTCCTACAGTGGCCCAGGCACGGGGCCAGGACAAGAGGGTGCAGAGCCCACAGCCCAGGGCCACTGGGGGTCAGCACTTGGCTGCGGCCTTTGTGTGTGGGTCACTTCCAGGTTCCCTTCTCAACGCCCCTTCACCCTCTCTCTGGGCCAGACGCTGCATGTATGGCCTGTGAGGAACCCACCTCTTGCTTGAGGGTCAGCCTCGCCATGATCTCGTTGTGGTCAATGAGGGAGAGCTCGTCCACCTCCTCCTCTGACTGAGCCTCTGGAGCATCTGGCGACTTCCGGGCCCTGGAAAGAGATGTGGTTTGTGTTGTGTCAACAGGCCTGGGGCTTCATGCACCTGCGGCCAAGGCAGCATGACCCCGTGCGTGGGGTCTGGGTGGTACTGATGCTCCCCAAGCAAGTCTTCCCTGGACCGCAGCTCCATGAGAAGACCAGACCTGCTCCCACCCCTCCACAGGGGGTGGATGGATGCCGGGACGCAGACTGGGTTTCTAACTCTGCTCCTGATGAGCTGTGTGACCTCAGGACAGTCCCTGCTCTCTGCGTGCTCCATCGGTTAAGTGGAAGGGATTAAGCACACAGATCAAGAAGGTTCCACTGAGAGCTTTGATGAAGTAACGGTCTCAGTCATCTGCGTCAAGGCCCACCGCACGGACAGTCAGTACTCCAGGAGAGGACAGCACAGGGCCAGCGGGCTAGGGGACAGGCCAGCACTCATCTCAGTGCCATTCCAGGTCTTTGCCCGGGGCCACTTCTCTGGGGGACTGAAGAGCGGGAACCAGGCCCTTGTCCTTGGAGTGCTGGTGGGGACAAGGGCCAGGAGGGCCTGAGGGTAGGAGGAGCAAGCTGGGACTGAAGCACTGAGCAGGAGTGTGGGGAGGAGAGAACCCCCAGAGGAAGCACATGGGGAGTGGTGGGGGGACGCAGCAGGCAGACAGCCGTGGGATCTGTAGGCACCTTGCTTTCCCCCAGCGTTTTCTCCGTGATTCCCATCATTCTCATGAAGGACCCCGTGAGCCACTGACTGGCCTTGTGGTCAGAGGCCTCATTTTTAATACTCAGTATCTAAGACATAAGGTGTCTTGGCAAGACACCTCTGCCGCTGGGTGTTAGAGTAGAACACCCACCACCCCTTAACACTCGGGGAGACCTGAGGCGCCGCGTCACACGGATGGACCCCAGGGGCACGACTCTGAGGAGCGGCCAGAGCAGGCTGGGTGGGCAGCCCTCGTCAACCGGCCCCTGGGGAAAGCTTTCCATTTTTTCCCCTATCTCTTGCTGTTTTCACCATATCTTTAACTATTTATGTTTAGGCTTGACAAAACAATGGGTATTGCTTAGCTCTGCACCCAGGACCCCCAGCCAAACCTTAGCCAAAAGAGTGAGGAAAAACTGAATGTGTGGAACATCTCACAAAGAAGGGGATGTCAGCATGAAGTCGCAGGTGGCAGAGCTGATAGGCGGGTCCTGCAATTACCCTTTCTACGTGCAGGTGGGAGAGTTACTACGTATTTCCACAGCTGGTCAGATTTGACTCAGGCCAACACTGAGAATGTTACCAAAGATTACAGAGACATATGGCTAAATGCAAACATGAATCCTGATTGACCTGGTTCCAAAAAAATTAGTCTTATGAGCTATATGCTGTCTAGGTTTCTCACAGCTTTTCTTTCAAGGAGCAAGTGTATTTTTAATTTCATGGCTGCATTCATTGTCTGCAGTGATTTGGAGCCTGGGAAGATAAAATTTGCCACTGCTTCTGCTTTTCTCCCATCTATTTGCCATGAAGTGATGGGACCGGATGCCACGATCTTAGTTTTTTTAGTGTTGAGTTTCAAGCCAGCTTTTTCACTCTCTTCTTTCACCCTCATCAGGAGGATCTTTACTTCCTCTTCACTTTCTATCATTTGCATATCAGAAGGAAGTTAATATTACTCTTCTTGGGTGTGATAATCATACTGTAATCAGGTTGGCACTTTTGAGGCATGCTGAAATATCTGGGGACTGAGGGTCATTTTCATAACAGTTTCGAATACACACGACATACAACATACACACTACCTCTAGAAACTCACAATAAAAAATTTGGGGGTAGGAATTTTTTATACTCCTTCATTACACTTGAACTCATAAGAGGTGGAGGAGAGGTTGGCTTAGGATTTGAAGAAGAAAACACTGTTATGGGTAGTTGTAAGGTGAACAGTGCGTGTGCAGATACTCAAGAAGCAGTGGCTGTCTGGGGCTGGCATGGAGGCCTGTGAGGGGTGGGATTATGTTACATCAGCAAGCACGGAAACAACGCTGATTTCATCGCCCATCGACATCACCATCAGAGCTCGCGGGTGACCGGGTCCATTTTCCACGGGCAGTGCTACTTTGAAAGGCATCTTTTCTTCTGAGCAGCGGGTCTCAACAGTGGGCTTAAAATATTCAGCGAACCATGCTGTGAACAGATGTTCTGTCGCCCAGGCTTTGCTGTTTCACGTACAGAGCACAGGCAGAATAGAGTCAGCATCACTCTTAACGGGCCCTAGGATTTTCAGATGGTGAATGAGCACTGGCTTCAGCTTCAAGCCACCAGCTGTGTTAGCCCCCAAGACAGTCAGCCTGTCCTTTGAAGTTTTGAAGCCAGGCACTGACTTCTCCTCTCTGGCTATGAAAGGCCTGGATGGCATCTTCTTCCAGTGGAGGTTGTTTCCTCTACACTGAGCATCTGCCGTCTAGTGTGGCCTCTCCCATGGATGATCTGAGCTAGGACTTCTCGATGACCTGCTGCAGCTCCTGCATCAGCATCTGCTGCTTCGCCTGCACTTGCGTGTTATGAGACGGCTTCTCTCCCGAACCCTCATGAGCCACTCCTGCCAGGTTCAGAATTTTCTTCTGCAGCCTCTTCACCTCACTCAGCCTTCACAGAATTGAAGAGATTAGGGTCTTTCTCTGGATGAGGCTTAAGGGAGTGTTGGGCTGGTTTGTTTGATCTTCTATCCAGACCACCCAAACATTCTCCATACCAGCAGGAAGGCTGTTTCTCTGTCTTACCATTCGTGTGATCTCTGGAGCAGCCCTTTTAATTTCTTTCAAGGACTTTCTTTGCCTTCACAACATGCCTAACTGTTTGGTTGGTGCAAGAGGCCTAGCTCTAGGCCTGTCCTGGCTTTCAAAATGCCTTCCTCGCTGAACCCCATCATTTTTAGCTTTTGATTTAAACTGACACAGGAGCGATTCTTCTTTTCACTTGAACACTTAGGGGCCAATGTGGGGTTATTAACTAGCCTAACTTCAATACTGTGTATCTGGGGACAGGGAGGCCTGAGAGGGAGGGAGACGGGGGCGGCTGGGGGTGCGGGGGATAGCTATTCGGAGAGTGTGGAGCAGTCCGAACGCACACCGTGTTTATTGATTCAGTCTGCCATCTTACATGGACACAGTCTGTGATGCCCCAAAGCAATTACCATAGTAACCTCAAAGACCACAGATTGTCATAATGAATACAGTAATAGTGAAAAAGTTTGAACTCCTGGGAGAATTAGCAAACTGCGATGCAGAAACACTAAGCGAGCAGATGCTGTTGGAAAGACGGTGCCCACAGACTTGCTTGACGCACGGCTGCTACAAACTTTCTATTTGTAAAAAGCACAGCATCTGCGCAGCCCAGGTGTGAACACAAACCCCCGGAGGCCTTGCGGGCAGGGGCAGTGGTCACCGGATGGCAGACACGCTGCTCTCAGGGTGCCTGCCCCACGAGGGGCTTTTCCTACCTGTCCCCGCTGTCCCTGCCCTCCTTTCCGGGCACACAGCTGGCCGACGTGGCGTCTCTGGAGTGTCCGTCCTTCGCCGCGGGTGACTCCTGGAAAGAGAAGGCAGAGCTGGGTGTGTGACAGCTGCCCCTGTTGGGCCGCTCTCTGCAGAGCACCTGCCTGCGGCTTCGGAGCGCGAATTCCCAGGGAGTGGCCTGAGATATAAACGCGTCCACCGCGACCGGCACACAGGAAGCACGGCCTCTTCCGACTAGTACCCTGCCTTCAGGTAGAGTGAAGGCTCCGCTACCCAGAGCCCCCGTCAGCTGCCGGCCTAGACGGAGCCATCCCATCACCTCCCGGCAGAAGGGGCCGCCCCGGGGGCTACCTATCACACAGCCAAGCTCAGCCAGTGCATGCCCTTCCTCTGTGGCCCTGACCAACACCTTACCTGCTGGCGGGCATCCACGTGCCCGGGCACACAGAGAAACAGAGGCTGTGGGGAGGGACGGGGCCTGCCCCTGACCCCAGAGCTGAAAGCTGCAGCCCTGCCCACTGTGCCCCGGGGTGTGCAGCACACCTCTGCTGATCTCCTAGTCACCGACGCCCTCAGCACCGCAGTGCTCACCTGGCCCCATCACGCTTCCCAAGGGCCTCGCTGCTCAGGAGCACAAGGCAGCCCTTCCCCTCCTCCAGCACCCTGGCTTCTTCCCAGGAACCTGGCCCACCCCTCTCAGTGACCACACGGCCCTGGCACCCCTGGTCTGCCGCCCGGGCCGCAACAGAGAAGGGGGGACCCGGGGGGCGGGACACAAAGATGCAGAAACGTCCTCATGGAGGGTCACAGGGGGAGGGGAGCCCTGGAAGGTCAGCCTGGGACGGGCTCCATGTACAGAGGCTGACCTGGAAGATGCAGGGGACACCTGGGGAAAAACAGCTCCTGGGGACCAGGCTGGATTCCACCAGAGTGGGAACTCCACCTCATTCTACAGCTTTGCTAATGCCTGAAGTGGGGCCTACTTGTGTAGATATCTGAGGTGCTATGGGGTCATCATAATGAGAGTGACCATGCTTTCAACGGCTGGGCCCTTTGAGCTGACCCCAGAGGAGGACGGAGTACCCCCAGGGTACCTCCTCTAGAGACTGGGCCTGGCTCAGGGTGGGAGAGTTATTCTGGAAGGTTCTGCACTTGCTCATGTTTTGCTGCAGCAAAACCTGGACAGCTGACTGCTCAGCTGAATCACAGCCCCTTGACTGCCTGGCACTGGGACAGCAGAAGACCAGGGCGACCACGACGGTGTGAGGCCTGGGACTCTCACCAGCTGCCCTGGGAGCAGGGGGCGTGGTCGTGGAGCATGCTGGGAGAGGGGTGTTGGTTTGGAGAGCTCAGTGCGGGAGAGAGAGAATTCCCCGTCTCAGAGGACGACAGGAGACAGGCCTCAACACCGGAAGATGGGGTGGGAAGAAATCCCTGAGAGTAGCCAACCAGGGCTGAGCCAGCTGCTCTGTGATTCCTAGCAGGCCAGCCGGCCAGGCTGCAGGGGACCCATACGCGGAAGCGAAAGCAAAGAAGGCTCCGCCGGAAGCCCCGTCCTCTCCTTGCAGAGCCAGGTCGGCCCCGGGCCAGGCAGCTCTTGAGTAGGAGGCTCAGGCCGATGGGAGCCTCAGGCCGATGGGAGCAGAGCCTAGCCGCAGGCCTGGCCGCATGCACTAGGCAGCCCGAGGTTACTTACTCCTCGAGGGCGGGCCAGCTCCTCGCTGCTCTGGCCAGAGCAATACAGACTGACGTAGTCCCCCTCACAGGCGTGCTCGCTCTGGGGGAGACAGGATGAGAGATACCCACCTGTGATGGCCCCGCCAGGCTGGCCCTGACTGGGACGCTCTTTCTCAAGGAGGGGAAGACGGTGCCCTCCATTCCCTGGGGATCTTCCCAGGGTCAGGGGACAAAGCTGTTTTGCCACTCCCTGCCTCTGTCAGACGGGACTCAGGTTTCCTGCTGGAGCTTCTCCAAAGATGTCAAGGGCACTTTAGCCCTCAAAGTGCCCTGGAGGAGGCGTACTCCTCCGTCTCTGCTGTAGCAGGGACAGCAGGGGCCGCAGCATGGCACAGGGGGCAGTCACAGAGGGCAGGAGAATGTGGGACGGGGGGCAGTCATGGAGGGCGGGAGACGGGGGGCAGTCACAGAGAACAGGGGGCAATCACGGAGGGCGGGGGATAGGGGACGGGGGGCAATCACGGAGGGCGGAGGATGGGTGCAATCATGGAGGGCGGGAGACGGGGGGCAGTCACAGAGGGCAGGAGAATGTGGGATGGTGCGCAGTCATGGAGGGCGGGAGACGGGGGGCAGTCACAGAGGGCAGGAGAATGTGGGACGGTGCGCAGTCATGGAGGGCGGGAGACGGGGGGCAGTCACAGAGGGCAGGAGAATGTGGGACGGTGGGCAGTCATGGAGGGCGGGAGACGGGGGGCAGTCACAGAGAATGGGGGGCAATCACGGAGGGCGGGGGATAGGGGACGGGGGGCAATCACAGGGAATGGGGGGGCAATCACGGAGGGTGGGGGATGGGTGCAATCATGGAGGACGGGGGACGGGGGGCAGTCACAGAGGACGGGGGGCAATCACGGAGGGCGGGGGATGGGGGACGGGGGCAATCATGGAGGATGGGGGGCAATCACAGAGGATGAGGGATGAGGGACGGGAGGCAATCATGGAGGGCAGGGGATAGGGGACGGGGGGCAATCATGGAGGTTGGGGGGCAGTCACAGAGGATGGGGCAATCACGGGGGACGGGGGGCAATCACAGGGGTGGGGGATAGGGTACAGGGGACAGTCACGGAGGACGGGGAGCAATCATGGGGGACAGGGCACGCAGGATGGGGGGCAGTCACGGAGGGAAGGAGACGCTGGAGGGCCGGCTGCAGGTGCCTGCACTTGTCCTGCCCCGTCCCCGTCCCCGGGCACAGCAGCCTTGCCCTGAGCCCTGAAGAGGCACTGCAGGCCGCCTGGCCACACGCAAGCAGGCCCCCAGCCCAGTGCCGCAGCAACTCTACACGCAGTTGCCTCTGGGCTGTCAGAGGCCTCTTTGCCCTTCTCTAGAATCCCCCAACCGCACGGAAGACCAGCAGGATTTACACCTCACGATTAGGACAACAGATTGTCTCTAAGTAGCCACTGACCCATCTGTGGAAAATCAGATCCTAGTTTGCTGGGAATCCCCAGGGAATTCATTTCTGTTCTGGAAGCGGATGGGCTACCATCTCACCAGGGGGACCTGTGCACCCCTCAGCCCAGCCACACCGCGACGGGGCCCATGTCAGCAACAGCCTCGACGTGAGGGTGGGTGGAGGCTTTCTCGGAATGTGCAGCCCCGCGTGGAGATGTGTGTGTTGAGTTCTCACCGAAGGCGTCTGGGGCGAGTCAGTGAAAGAGGTTTCGGAAGGAAGGCAGACAGTGTTCCCGTGAAAGCTGCTCTCCTGAGAAGATGAGAGAGGCCCGTCCAGGGTGCTGGGAGGCAGACTGGCCACGGGCGGCACGGCTAAGTCAGAGCTCTGAGACTGGTGGACAGGTGGGAAGTGTGGAGAGGAAGAGGAGGTAGACGGAAGGAAAGGCTGGACGGAAGCTTGGCTGTGAGGCACGAAATCCTGCGAGTAGGACCTAAACACGGACTTGTACTACAGAGTCAGAGTGGAACACAGACACGAACACGAGAGGAGGGAAGAAGAAAACAGACAAGAGAAAAAGTTGTTAGATTAACTCGGCTGAGTCGTGACAGGCCGATCACGGTCTTTCGAACGAGGACACCACTCAGGCCAAACCACCCCTGCGGCCCTCTGGTTGGAGGTCCCCCAACCCTGGCTCGGCAGCCCCTTGAGAAGAGCCTGAAGACCACCCAGAGCCGTCCTCAGCGTCTACACGGCGGGACGCGGAGCCCCCCCAAGGAGAGCAAGCCCCCACCCCACACTGTGGAGTGGAGGGGTCCCATCCTCTGTCAGAAAATTGAACCTATGCAGCCCCGTTTATGCCGACTGTCCTTCCAGTAACCTCATGACTGAACCAAGCGTGTGCAGATACCTGGTCATATTTACTCATTTTGACTCTTTTTTTGATGAAGCTCTCTGATTTTAGTTCTTGAAAGTCAAATACTGCAAGCCTTTTCAATATTGTAGTCACTTCAAATCCTTTTGGAAGGGAAGTGATAAGCCTTAAACATGGCTGAAAGAATTGTGCTCCCAAAACACTAAAAATTTCTGAGTACATTTCCCTTTCTGCCCATCTTTTTTTTTTCTTTCTTTAACAGACGAAGTGCAATGCCTCTGACACCCCATTTAGGACCGCAAGGCTCCATTCTCCGAGGGTCCCATCATGAAAGAAAAGCCTGAGGTCAGGCTGGGCAGAGAGCAGAGCCCGTGAGCACAGACTCGGGCCTGGGCTGTGATGTGGAAGGAGGGTCGGAGACCACCAGCTAACAGTCCTGGGGTGGCCAGGCCTGCCCGCTGTCCTGGAGAAACGGGGACGAATGTGCAGCAGGGGCTGAGTTTAGAGCCCCCGCCAGGCTCACTTCCCACCATGAGGGGCTGGAACTTGACAAAAGCCCGCCCCCAAAAACAAACAGGCACACCGCTCGCTCAGCTGTCCTCTCTACATGTTGGCATAGGATTTTTTTTGTGTGTGAGGCGTGTGGGATCTTAGTTCCCTGATCAGGGGTTAAACCTGGACCCCTGGCAGTGAAAGCAAGGAGTACTAACCACTGGACTGCCAGGGAATACCCGGCACAGGATTTTTGAAATCCATGAAGCAAGAGGAAATGAAGACTTAAACTAATGAGAGGCTCAAGCCATTCATCCCTTTAGCATTTCTCTAAAGCTACACTTCAACCTGGGGGGGGAGCTGCTGTCACACGAGGGACAGTCACACTCCCCTCTGCCCCCCACCAGCCTCCTCAGGCTGTGGATCAGAGTTCAAAGCTCCCCCGCTCCTTGGTGAGGCCACAAGCCCCATGGCTGTTGATTTATATCCGACCCAGGGTACCTGCCTAGAAACTGACTGTCCCCACACATCTTACTCCCATCTAACTCAGAAGCTCAAGGCCAACCCAGACACACAGGGGAATGAGTGAAGAAGCACGGCACGACAATGAGGCCTGGGTTCCTGTCGGTCCCATCTGTCCACATGCCTTCTTTGGGGAGAAGCCCTCAGCGGCGGAGCCCTGGCTCAGCTGTCCTCCCCCCGGGGCCGTGAGGCCTGAGCGTCCACGGGGCACCCTCTCCAGGGCCGGCAGCCGACGCCTTCCATCTGACCTCTCAGAGCAGCCGTCCAAGCCAGGGCCTTGCTGTGGGTGGCGAGTCTGGCTTTGGGGGCCGTTTCACCTCTAGAGGATGCTCCCCCCACAGCCACAGGGAGGCGCTCTCACTAGCCGAGAAGGTGCCGGGAGGAGACCGCGAGTGAAGTGCATCAGCCGAGGGAGGGGACGGCCCGGCCAGTCCCGGGAGACTGTCTGAGGGACCCCTGCGCTGGCTGCACTGAGGCAGTGGCTGCAGACTCCCGCAGGAGTCCGGCCCCCAGGCCTGCCGGACACTCGTTCCCACACACAGGGGCCTTTCCCTTGGCCACGACTCTGCCTCACTCACAATTCACCTACAGTGCTTCTATGGTCGGAACATCGGTGCCCCTCCAAATTTGTATGTTGAAATCCTCACCCCCCCAGATGCTAGGGTCTGTGCTACAGAAAAGAGGCTCTACCCTCTGCCATGTGAGGACCAAGAAAAGTCCGTGACCAGGGAGAGGGCCTCGGCCAACCATGCTGGCCTCTGGAGCTGCGAGAAACACACTTGCTGTTATAAGCCACCCAGGCTGCAGTAATCTGTTACAGCGGCCACAACGAACCAGGCCAAATGCTGGCTCTGGGGTCCTGACGTGTGCTCACTGACACCCCCCATCCCTGAAGCATGAAAACGCATAGAGCACTGGAGTGGGCCCTGCAGTAACCAAGCCCTAACTTATACACGCACGCACACACACTCACACAGCGGGTGCCTTTTCTGGAAGCTGAGACAACTGCTGAGGGCACGTGCGCAAGTCATACAGACCTGCATTCGGGTCCTGAGCTCTACTTGTGTGACCTCGGGCAGGGGGTGTGAGTTCTGGAGCCTCAGTCTCCTCCTCTTTAAAGCGGGGATGGAAACAGCAGTTCTTCCCTCCCAGGGGCTCTGTGTGCGTTTACTGAGACGCCCTGTAAGTTTGGCTGGGTGACAAGCAATCAGCGTCAGCTCTCCTCTCCTGCCTTCCAAAATACCCTCAGGAGCGCCTCGAAAAACAGAGCCAAGGCGTTTAATTAACTCAGTACATACTTACTGAATGAGGGAATGCTTAGGAATGGATCCTAACGCTGTTATTAACCAAGGTGCCCAGAACGTTGCCTGACTCAGCAGTGTCTCAACGGCAGGTGCGGGGGGTCGTGGACAAGCTGCCTGGGCTGTGCAGGTGCGGGTCCGCAGGGGAAGCCACCACGGGTGAGGACGGCAGAGGAGAGGGGCGGCCACCAGGGAGAAGGGAAGGAGGGTGCGTGTCTCTGGGACAGAGCGGCTGGCTGCCCTGCCCTCCTTCCCTCAGCAACAACCAGGCTGCCTGGGCTCAGCTCTGGTATTCTAGCTATGCGGTCCTATGGGACAGCAGCCAGGCTTGAACATCACCTTCAGGGGGCGGCGGTGGTGGTAGGGGGTGCGGGGGAGACACAGGGCTGCTCTCTAATCACCACCAGGCCGGCGCCTCCTTGGCCCTGCAGGCTCATGCCCGTACCGCAGTCAACAAATCCAGTATCCACCGCCTCCCCCGAGCAGTGTTTCCAGGCCCTTTAAGATCACATTTGTTTCACAAGGGCAGGGAGAACGCAGGGCTGGTCATGGAGCAGAAAACACGCCTTCACCACAGCCTGGAGTCTATTTTAGGATCTGGCTGGTGCCGGGCTTCGCTGCTGCGCTCCGCAGCAGGAATTTTTATTTATAGCTGGAGTAAGACTGTCTGGGCCCAGGAGTCTATAATGGGACGAGCCGCCTGTTGGGAGGTGGCATGTTTCTGCGGGAGATCTACGGGTGCTCGAGTGGCTTCTGGGGAGGAGAAGGGGCACCTGGCCCCTTGCGTCAGCCCTGATCTCACGGTCAAAAGTGCCAGCAAGAGCCATCTCGTGATGGTGGGGATGGCAGCTATTCTCACTGAAGGTGTCTTGCTGGGCAGATGAGGTGCTGAAGGTTTTATGTGAACCACCTCATTTACTCTGCACCAAATTATAATCCTCCTTACGAAGATGCAGAGACAGGCTGGAAGGGCAGCCATGGACCTAGTAAGCCACAGCTGGGCTCAGCTCGACAGAGATGCTGCTGGGACAGCCCCCTCACACTCAGGGAGCACTCTGGGCATGTGACAGGCCCTAAGCCTGCGATCCTGCAGCTCTGCAGGGTCCGGTCTGCTCACTTCGCTCAGAGACCTCCCGAGTGATGACCAGCCTGCAAGAGGCAGTGAGCCAAGGCCTGACATACACGTCAGATACGTAGAGCAAAGGTTTACCCTCGTGAGAGACACAGGAGCCACCAACCGACTCTTTGAACCACACACCTGAAAGAACCACCGAGAGTCTTCTGGGTGTAAAGGAGGAGGGAGACTGTCACGTGCTAGGTAGCAGAGCTTCCTGAAGCTGGCCAGGCACAAGTTTTCAGTGCCACTTCCTTTCCATTATATCCTGGCATGAAAGATGACTAGGGACAGGCCCTGCGCTGTTGGCAAGAAAGCAGGAAAGTAATCTTCATAAGAAAACCTCTGATTCCTCAACATGACAGACATTCCATCTAATCCCTGTGACTATCAGAAGGCCGGGGCCCAGAGAAGGCGGTCAGCGTGCCAACAGCCGAGGGCTGGAGCTGTAGGCCAGAGAACCTTGACTGTTACGGCTACTCCAGGGTGACTCGGGCAGGCCCCAAGCTCTGGAGAACATCCAGCCCTGCCAATCACAGCGACTCCATGGTGACTCAGGCTCCACGCTCTGGAGAACGTCCAGCCCTGCCAATCATGGGAAATGCGCTCATCTGAGTGAATGGACTGACTGTGGCCGCCAAGTGCTCGGGAAGTGAAGAAGTCGCCAGAGATCAGTCATTACTGTACACCCTTGGCTCCAGCAAGGCTCGTGACTTCAGGGTTTTTGAACACTACTTGGCGAAAACAGATAAGCTCTTGGACAGCTTGTTTGGGGGCTTAAAGTTTTATCCATCATTTGGGAGAAAACATATTCAAAGGAGCTGTAATTCGAGGGTGGTTTGGGCTTTCTTCTCCTATAGTGAGCCGGTGGGAACCATAGCCCAGGGCCAGTCCTGGGCTCAGCGGAAGTGTCCTTCAAACAGGGCCTGCGAGTATCCGCACAATATGGGCCTCAGTTATTTCTCTTGGAAGGAAGTAAAGCTTTTAGTCGACGCAAAACACACAGCCTCGATTTCCTGGGGAGGGATCTCCTGGAAACAACCACATCTTATTCAGTTCTCAGATGGGACATGACCCTTCTGAGGTCACCAGGAAGGACCCTTGATAACGGTTCTCACTCCATGGGGCAAATAGCCACAAGACTGCCTGTCTCCTCTCTCCTTCCTGGGCCCAGTTAACTACATGTTACAAAAGCTGTCTTAGGCCCAGAAAGAACTTCCCTCTTTGAGGTGCCTGTGTTAATTTATAACTATTACATGTTAGATAATGTCAGAAGCAGAGTTTCTGAAGCCAAGTGGCAGGGTCAGAGGCCGATGCTGAGAGCTCCTGTGCTCAAGGCGAGGAGAGACACTGCTGTGGGTCCCGTCATGGGAGCAAGGAGCCAGCGCTCAGCTCACCCAAGGAAGGCGACACTGATGTCACGTGTGTCCAAAACATGCCTTCTCTCTTTAAATTCATTTAAAATTCTAATTTGTAATTCTACAACAAAGGATGTAGTAGAACAAAAATGTTCTGCTCAGGAGAATTTTAGGACAAGTGAAAGCAGAAATTTACTACGTTTCCTCTCATGTTTCATACTTTTGCATTTGAATCACAAGATATTCCTTGAAACACACTACGTTTTTGGCCAATGGTTTCATGGCTAATTACATTTTTGTGAGAACCTCCAATACATCTTGGGAGGCTCTATATATTCCTTAAATATTAGCCTTAGGGCTTCCCTGGTGGCTCAGTGATAAAGAATCTGCCTGCCAGTGCAGGAGACACAGGCTCTCTCCCTGCTCCAGGAAGATCCCACATGCTGCAGAGCAACTAAGCCCATGCTCTAGAGCCCGGGAACCACAACTACAGAGCCCACACGCCACCACTGCTGAAGCCCGTGCGTGCTGGAGCCCGCGCCATGCAACAAGCCACTGCAACAAGAAGCGTGAGCACAAGAGGGACCCCGCTCACCGCGCAGCCACGGAGACCCGGCACTGTCAAAAATAAATTAAAAAATCATTTTAAGAAATGCTTTTCTGCATTAAAGAAAGAAACATTAACCTCGATAACGTCAACTCTTCATAGGAAGATTTAGTACAGATTCCACAGAGATCTGAATTTAGTTCTAGAAATACAGGTCCACTATTTTTCACTCAGTGTGGCTTGACACAGCACAACAGGGACTCTAACTCACACCTACTCTTAGCGCTCTACAGAGAGCCTGCGGCTACACTCTGTCCTGCATCAGAACCCTGTCAGGACGAAGAAAGCGTGTCTCTTGATGTCCAGCCCGCGCACAGGCTTTTCTTTCTCCTGAACCTTCTCGGGTCTCAATGCTTACTGGCCATTGAACAATTCATAGACATCAACCTGACACTGTACTTTTCATGATGGGGATCTGATTCTAACCTGAGCTCTGACTTAAAACTCTTATCTAGTGGTTCAGCTCCTCTAGTCTGGTGTCTCCATCTCCAGAACATGGGTAAACATTCCATCACAGAACAGGAAGAAGAGCCCCTGACAAGTTGCCAAGCAGCCTGAAATCACAAGAGTAAAGGCAGCCGTCGGTGTGTAGCCAGCACCCCTTAGGGGTCACGTCACACAGGACCTTCCCAAGGACCCGGGGGCCTTGTGGTCCCTGACCAGTAGGACTGTCACGGACTACAGTAGGTCAGCCGTCATCAGTGAGGGGAGGCAGGGAAGTTCCTGTCTGAAGCTAGTCTGCGAGAGCTGTCCACAATGACATGAGCACCGACAAGAGTCAGGGAGTCTTTAGGAGGGACAGAAACAGCAGGGGCAGAGCAGCTGCTCTGGCGAGCCCCCAGGACAAGATCCCTAGGCCCCGGTCCTTGGCCCTTGGGTGTCCACCACAGGCAAGGCAGGCTCACCCTGGGCTCAGGGTGGGGGCCTGACACAGAGCCAGGCTTCTACCTCTACCTGAGAGGGTTAGGAACCCACAGGAGTGCTGGCCTGCCCATGCCTCCTTCTCACAAGGCCGTGTCTGGGCTCGGAGTGGCAGTGAACTCAGTCACACTTCAGGGATACGCTGGCTACCCGGGCACCTGGTTGTTGAGGAAGGGCAGAAAGGCACAGGGGGAACGTTTTGGAGGAGCCACATCGCATTTCAAGGGCCCAGCAGATTGGAAGAGCCTGCGAAGATCTCAGACCAGACTCAGAGGGGCCTGCAAAGACTCCCGTGCGGGTGGCAAAATAGCCCTGCTTTCCTCGCTGCTGACAGTGCTGGGGGCCGCTCTCTAGGAAACCCTGGGGGGTCGGGCAGGCCGACGGAACAAAGAGCCCAAGAGAGGTCAGCTCCGAGATGAACCTGCCTGCCCTGGGCCGCTGGTACTGCCCACGGACCCTCCCTCTTCTCTCAGAGTAAGTTTGCTCTGAGCAGGCGGGAAGCCAGTGAGGAAAAGATGTCAGGAAGACACAGGGGACGGCGGGGGCCTACTTAACCAGCAGGAGGGCACACCTGCTGTCGTCCACAATCTTCCTTCCTGTCTCCCTCTCCTTCTCTGTTTGGCCTTTCCACCTGTCAGATGCCTTTGTCTCAGTGATGGCTGGTGACAGGAGACGAGGAGGGGGCGGACAGAGTGAGCCTCTTCTGGGCAGGGTCCTAGAAGGGCCCGTGTGCTACAGCATGGAAGCCTGGCCCGGATCTTGGAGGATCACGGCCAGCAGCTCTACCCAGTGTCCCCATTTAAACTGAAGTCCTCAACAGGACACACACGACTTTCTTACCCGAGAGATTTTTAAAAACAGAAGACAGTCATTATGGGTATTTCTGAAGTTCTTCTTCTGGGTCTTCTAGAAGTTTTGATTCTCCAGAATCATTTTGGAAGCCAAGATAGTAAAGAAAATATTTCAACAGAGTCCTAGCATCCAGCTATATCTCTTGGTGACAGTTAATAGCAGTGAGCCAAGAAAGAATAGGCATAGAGGGAGGTGGCTTTTGTAACATCAGTGTTGTAATGTCCAGAGGACTGGAAACCCTAATGGTTATTAACAGGTTCCCAATAATATCTTGGTCAAGGGTAAAGTGAATATGGACCCAACTCAGAGCTTCCAAGATTTCGCACCACTAGGGTTCAGAATAGAGAAAATGTAAGCCCAAGAAGGGCCACAGTGGGAACAGCAGTGGGAATCCAGGGTGGTGGGGGAAGGACTGGGGCTGGAGGGACGGGAGTTCGGGGGGAGGTGGGAGTCAGGCAGTCAGCATGGGCAAGGCTGCAGCGAGGACAGGGCAGACGGCCAGGGGTACGAGTGATGGAGGAGAATCCAGGGGCGGGAGGAGGACACCAGCGCCACATCTGAGAGGTGTACCTCAGTGGGCCTCACTCAAACACTTACCCGTGCGCCAAGGGGCAGGCGTACTGCAAGGCCTGGCGGAATTGAAACAGGCACAAGGGGGCCGGCCGCCCATTCCCGGGGGTGGCTGCACCTAGCTCTCCACATCGTTCTGGCCTCAGAGTAGCTCATCATTTCCCTGAACACCTTCTTCTACCAAACTGGTCTTAATGTTCCAGATGCCACATGTCTGAGCAGCTGTTCAAGTCTCCTAGAATCACAGCGCATGCTGGGAAGGAAAGGGGGTCTGTGGACCGGGGGCTAAGCAGACCCAGCCAAAGATTGTGAAGAGGAGGGTGGGCACCTCCCAGGAACGGGAGCAGGAACACGTCTGGGGACAAGCGGGGAAAGAGCGGTCAAGGCTGGACCCAAACCCAGAGGGCAGCATCCAGGAGAAAGCAGCAGGTTTCGACCAAGGGGCAGGGTGCGCGAAGGGCAGGCTGTTGTTACCCCTCCAGCCGCTCTCCCTGGACCTCAGTCCTGAGAGTTTATACTTGAGACAAGCTTCTACTCCCCATCTTCAGGCAGGTCCCTCACTGACCTTCATTTCCCTGAAAACTTAAGTGGCCATTAGACCACAACTCAGGCGCCCCCTCCTGACACCGTCCTGCCCCCACTGCCCACAGCCTTCCCCAGACGTCTGTGACTCTCACCCTGCTGCCCACGCCCTGCCTGAGCCGGAGTCTCCTCTCCGCTTGACTCACTCTGCCTACTCCCTTGCACGGGCTTCTCAAGGACGACGGGCCGTCCTGCTTGCACTGGATCCTTCTGGCTGCCTGACCCCCATCAGGAGTAGCTCCGTTCTTAGCAAATTAAATCTTCCATGGGATCCCGGAAAAGTGACTAGGAATGCTTCTGCAGCACCTCCTTCACATTAAGTCAACCAGTGCAGGCTCACTGCTCTGCAGTTCCCTTGGCAAGGTTTCCAAATTCCTGTTACAAGGCAGAAGCAATAGGCCACTGGGCAAAGAACTTCAGATTTGGCACCTGCTATTTGCCTATGAGGCAGCTCTTGGGAATTCCATGCTGGACTGATGACACAAGTCCAGGGATGAAGGAACAAAGACATTTGGCAATGAAGCGCTGCTCCAAGAGCACATCAAAGCCCTCTATCTGGGGCTCATCTCAAAATGTAAGCAGAGAATATACATGAAAAAAGTATGGTATTACAGCTAAATAATTTCTCTGGGGTTTCTGCATTTCAGATGTCAAGTATTCCATATATTTAGGCCATTACTAACATCTCTGGAGGCCTGGAGGGGCTTCGCTTCAAGTGAAATAAAGCACCCTTCTTAGCTCACTCCCCTCAGGCTCCTCTGTGGAGCTGGTGCTGAGATGCAGGATGCTGTAAGACTCCTCTGTGTGCTGAGGGGAAAACTATGACATACTCATACCCCAGCTTAAACTAAAATGTCCTCGAATTCTCCTTAATTCTATAGTATACAGTCCTGTTCATTCAGTCTTCTCCCCAAACTATTCAAAAGGGATGTTGTAGACATTCTCAGGAAAACTCACACTTACTTTCTGTTCGCAGAAGGGAGGGGGAAAAAAAAAAACATATCAAGACCTAGGATTGTCTCAAGGCCAAGTTTTGCAAGATTTGTGAAAAGAGCTGCCAGAGGTGGCTGCTGAGGAAACAGAGGGCGTCTGTGCACCACAGCCAGGGAGGGGTGGGGAGTGGTCCTGCCTTGCCCGGCGAGGTCTGGGAGCTGAAGGGAAGACTGCATCCCAAGGTCCCCTCAATGGGGAGGACCAGCTTCACCTGGGCGCTGGTGGCTCCCAAATATGGAGAATGGACAAAACCACACTGGGAACCCAAGCTTGGAGAGGGCTCTGATGTCACCAGGTCAACCCAGTCATTCAAGAGGGCAAAGGAAGTCCAAGCAAGTGAAGACATCTGCCCAGGCACTCATGCACAGGATCAGAACAAGCCAAGACTAGAACCCAGAACTCTAAGACAAGAGCAATAATGACAGATGTTCCAAGCTTACTACCTGCCTGGCAGTTTCTTGTGATTTTACTTAATCCTCCCATTCACAGAAGAGGAGGCAAGGAAAAGTGCCACCCCAGAGGACTGAACTTGAGGCCTGGGAGGATGTGAGTCACCTTGGGACAGGTCCACTGAGCTCCCTTGGAGAGTCCTTTCCTGAGCCCTGACACCCAGGGTGTCACTAGACAGAGTCAGCAGGAGGTGGGGGTGGTCAGGTTCTCGAACAGATGCAGATCCCAGAGGAAGACAGCAGACCTGCGCGGCCTCCGAGGTGTCAGCGCGTGTGTATCTGCAGACAGCAGGCCAGCCCTTCTCCTGCCGCCCCACCTCCACAGGGTGACCTGCGGAAGGGCCCGCCCAGTGGAGGTCGAGTCCACTCTCCTCCCCAGGCTGCGCCGTCTGGGGCCTGACCCAGAGGACGCATGCCAGCCCTACGATGAGGCCTTATGATGCCTGCAAGTATCCATCTGTCTTCCTGGAGCCCAGCCGACTGCCCTGTGAACAAGCCCAGGCTGGCTTGATGCGGCAGACAGGTCAGGAGGGCCACTGCCAGACCAGCCCCCGCTGGGGTGCCAGGGATGTGGGCAAGTCCAGCCCTTGGCAGCCAGGCCTGTCCCGATCAGCACAGCTGTGCTGCTAAACTGTGTCCTAGGCAAGGCTTCCCTGGTGGCTCACCTGGTAAAGAATCCACCTGCAAAGCGGGAGACCTGGGTTTGATCCCTGGGTTAGGAAGGTCCCCTGGAGAAGGGAAAGGCTACCCATTCCAGTATTCTGGCCTGAAGAATTCCATGGACTGTATAGTCCATGGGGTCACAAAGAGTCGGACACAACTGAGCGACTTTCACTTTCTGGCAAGGACAAACGGTTACTGCTCTTTAAGCCACAGGTTTTGGGGCGATTTGTTACATTAGCAGCAGGTAGTGAAAGCTAACTGACGCAGCTCTCTTGACTTCAGCTCCGTCATGCTGGGCGCAGCCTGCGCTGCTTCCTGCGTGAGCACTGTCCTTCTTAAACACAGGACACTGCAGGGCTGACCCAATGCCCAGTGGGAGAACAGGACAAAAAGGCCAAAACATCTCTGCCAGTTTACGTCTGAGTGATGATGCTCTGAGCGTGGCCGCTTAGAGTCCCACCCCAATCCGCCCCAGCCACTCACACCGACCTTCGGGCCACCTTTCCTGTCTGGGGTCTGTGGAGGGCTGGAGCCGGCGACGGGCAGCAGCATGCATGTCGGGAGGCATAGGCCATGAGGGAAAGGTCTCACTCCCCAGGTTCCCGGTAGCGAGTGCAGGGAGCAACTCACCGAGGGCACAGGTAAGCTGCCGTGCCGGCTGAGAAAGGAGTTAGAGACGGACACACTGATGCCCTGAGCGGCACTGCCGTCCTCGGGGGTGAAGGCCACTTTAGTTTGCTGGACACAGTAGGAGACAGAGGAGAAGGAAGAAGCAGCACAGGAGGCCTGCTGGACAGAGGAGCAAGGGAGGAGACGGGGCAGGAGGGAGAGAAGCAGAGAGCAGTCAGGCATGTGCGCATGGAGGGGGCAGGCTGCCACCCGACCTGCCGGGACCTTCTGGAGAGGGATGGCTTCTCGGCCCAGCTAGGGGTCAAGGACGCCCGTCGAAGGCGAGCTGGGGGGCGGGTGCCCTCTTCACTCCTGTGAAGAAGTGGCGGTAAGATGGAAGGAGCCACGCGGATTTGTGTGGGCACCCCAGCTCCTCCGCTTCCTTAGGGCCCCAGTGCTCCTCTGTGGGAGCGACCGCGCTTCAGGGTGCAGAGCAGGAGCCAGGCGGGCTGGGCCCTAACCTTGGCCTTGCCATGTGGGACAGGCTTGGCGTCGGGCGTCACATGACGCTCTCTGCACCTCAGGTTTCCGGCAGATGGCTGTGTGTGCGTGAAGTACCTAGAACCAGGCCGCCTTCAGGGCACGTGGGCCCACAGGTGTACCTGTCATGCTCACTTCTGTCTGGAAAACAGGGTCACACTTCTCACACTGGCACTGGAGAAGGGGTGCCCAGCAGTCACACACGGGGTGTCTCACGTGTCTGGGCTTCCACTTCTGCTGTGGGCTTTGAGCCCGTCTCTCCAGCTCTCTCAGCCTCACTTTACTTAAAGTGGGGGTGACAGGGGCCACGGGGAGGGGATGTTCACAGGATGTTTGCCCATCCTCCAGGGCTCCCTGGCAGCCTTTCCCCAGAGAGCCCTTTGGACCGCCGCCCCACCTCAAGGTGAGGTGATGTGACTCTCACGGGGCTGGGACTCAAGCGTGTCCCTCAGGGGCTCTCTCCCCAGGGCTTGGCTCCTGTGGGCACCACGGGACACAGAGGACACCCAGGGCTGGGCAATGGACACCTGTGTACCCAGCAGGAGGGGCTGAGAAAACCAGATCTCAATGAAACTGGCCTAGCTGTTTAACTAAACATTTTAGGTCAGGGGTCCCTGAGGCAGGCATCTACGTGTCTGTGGTGAACAACAGAGACTCACATTCGGGCATATTCAGCTGTCTGTGGGGAGAGCAGGGCAGGCGAAGAGCTGAGACCTGAGCACAGCTGGTCAGTGCAGGACTGGGACCCAGACCCCCGGCCTGAGCCTGGCCCACCTTCCATGAGACAGGCTGCCCCCACTCCAGAGCCCCCTGTGCAGGGGCAGGCTTGGGGACTCTGGGACCGGGCATGGGCTCAAGGCCCAGTCGCAGGACTGCTGAGGCCCAGGCAGCTTCCAGGAGTGACCTGAGGACCTTCACCGTCCGGCCATCTGCCTCCCAGAACAGCTGGGGCAGCGTCCCCTCGCAGAGGATGAAGGCGGCCCTCTCTGGTTAAGACGAGCAGACCGGCCAGCACGAGAGCAAGACAGCACGTGCAGCTCTGACGGACTGCCCTTCTGGGTGTACTCTTCCTAGAGAGCTCGGCCGGACGGGGTGCTTCGATTCTAGAGCCTGACCCCAGGCCCCAAGGTTAGTAAACTGGTGGCAGAGAGAAGAGGGTTGAGAGGTGCACCCGAGTGCCCCACACTGGTCCCAGCGTCTCTCCAGCCTGCCCACGGCCGGACGGCCCCTCTGTGCTGCCTACATGGCGTCCTGACACAGGAGGGGTTTTAAAGGAGGAAGGGTGTGCCGGCCTGAAACACAAAGCGGCTCTGTGTCAGCCACCCCGCTTCCACAGAGCTGGTCCTCACTGGGCCAGCCCCGGCAGAGGGGTGCAACTGGTTGGGCAGTGAGGCCCACTATGTAAATCGAGGCCACAGATGGCCCCACACAGACCCTGCCCTGTGCTCTGATTGACTCCCTCCTTTCGGGGAGGTCTATATTAGAGCCACAAAAGAGAGAGAGAAAAAAAAAAGACTGTCTACAGAGAAAGCAAACATTCTGAGTACAAGCCAGTCCCAGCTGCAGGGGCCTGCTCTGGAGGAGCAGCCACTCCTGCGGGGGGAGATGCGAGCAGGAGAGCAGGCCCAGCATCCCGGGCCACTCGTGGGGGGCCCCCCACTTACCAGCTGCCGCTGCTTGGGGGGCAGGGCGGGGGGCGGGGCGAGATCGTGTGCGGCGTCGCTGGCACTGAAGGAGTCGTTGAAGCCGTACACCTCCATGAGCAGCTTGTTCTTCTGCTGGTACACGTGTTCCTTCTGCGGCGTCTGGTAGAACATGGAGGGCTGTGGCTCCGAGTAGTCCTCGAGCAGCTGCATGTAGGCCAGCACTGCGCACACAGAGGGACCGGGCTGGGTGGGCCGCACACAGACCCCCGCCCGCCCCGCAGCAGCCAGGGAGAGGGCCCGGGGCAGTCTGCGTGACCACCACGTGGACCTGGGCACCGCCCGCGTGTCACACGGCCTCTGGAGGAGAGGGTGGCATGGGTGTGGGGCGGGGGGCAGGCTCTGCGGGAACTCCCTTCCTTTCCCCTCCTTCCCGTGAACCAGGAACCACGCTGGGAAACAGCCTGTGTTTAGAGAAGCGCAGGGGCGCACCCACTCCTGGCCGAGAAGCCCTTGGGGTTTTCCAGCCTCTAGAGGACAGGGCCGTGGCTGGGGTGCAGGCTGCTGGGCCCCCTGCCCATGCCTCCATTCTCAGCTCCTGGACCGTCCCTGGGGCTTTCCGCACGTCTGTTGCGGCCGCTCTTCCTGCAGCCCTGCGAGCCTGACGCTCCCTCCTGAGCGACTCAGGTCACCGAGGCCCCTCACCCGCATCCCCGGCCCAGGAGCCCCTCTCAGCCCCGCGCTCCGTCCCTTCTCGGCCCTTCTTGTGGCTCCTCACGAGCTATGGGTTTCTCCTTCACGAGGATGGGTTTCTCACATTCATCTGATGGTCACTGAGCACCTGCGACGCGTCAGGAGCTGACTGAGGTGCTGGCGCTCCGCAGGGGCCAGCAATGGCTCTTTCACCCGTGGGGGCTGACCCCCTCCCCAGGGAGAGAGAAAACAGGCCGAGGTGGGGGGGGTCCCACAGAGGACGGTGAAACAGGGAGGCGAGGGGGCTTCTCCAGAACATGGTGAGGACACGTGGAAGTCTTCCAGGAGGCACAGAGCCCCGGACCGGGACCAGGGTCTGCAGGGCAGTGCTCCGCGGTGAGTGGGGGCCCGCGCGGTGCGGGGCCGTGTGAACCGGGCAAGGAAGAGGCTTGAAGCACGGAAGGGCCCCCACCTCAGGAGCTGCCTGTCTCGAGAAGCCGGGAGAAGACAGTTTCAGTGGGCTGAGGCTGTTCAGGTGAAAGACCCCATGGGCGTGGGGACAGCCAGCGGTCTGACTCAGGAAGAATCGTCAAATCGGGGGCAAGAGGATTTACTGCTTCTCGCTTGAGGGCGGAAGCTGCTGCCTGAGGGCAGGGACCCTGTGCCTCCCGGCGGCTGCTCTATCACCGGAGTCTCGCACACCGGTTCACAGAACGAGTGAGCAGAACCCACGGCCCAGCATCTGCCCTGCCGTGCTGAAGCGGGCTGCAGCCCCCACGGGTCTTGAGGAGGTCCTGCAGGTAGGCAAGCCGCTCCGGCCACCAAACGTCGCTCTCCCGTCCTGACAGAGGCTGTCGGGAAGGTCCTCCTCCAGAGGGCCGCACGCTGAGGGCAGAAGCGCTCAGGCGGGGCGAACAGACCCTCTCCTCTCTAGGAGCCCCTCAGGCAGCCGAGACCTGGCCCCTGAGCTCCGACTCGAAGCTGCAGCCTCGCCATGGAGCAGCCGGCTCCTTCCTGCTGGGCCCACGTGGTGCCACCGGTGGAGCCCTCTCCTCACGCGGGATGTCTGAGTGGACCACACTTCTTCTCACGCGGGGCATCCGTGTGGACCGCACTCCCTCAGTCACAGGCGGGGCGTCCATGTGGACCGCACTCTCTCCTCATGCGGGGCGTCCGTGTGGACCCCACTCCCTCAGTCACACACGGGGCATCCGTGTGGACCGCACTCTCTCCTCATGTGGGGCATCCGTGTGGACCGCATTCCCTCAGTCTCACGCGGGGCGTCCGTGTGGACCACACTCCCTCTCCTCAAGCGGGGCGTCCATGTGGACCGCACTCCCTCAGTCACAGGCGGGGCGTCCATGTGGACCGCACTCTCTCCTCATGCGGGGCGTCCGTGTGGACCCCACTCCCTCAGTCACACATGGGACATCCGTGTGGACCGCACTCTCTCCTCACGTGGGGCGTCCGTGTGGACCGCATTCCCTCAGTCTCACGCAGGGTGTCTGTGTGGACCACACTCCCTCTCCTCACGCAGGGTGTCCGTGTGGACCCCACTCCCTCAGTCTCACACGGGGCGTCCTTATGGACCGCACTCTCTCCTCACGCGGGGGCGTCCATGTGGACCGCACTCCCTCACCCCACGTGGGGGCATCAGAATAGACTTTACTTCTCACTTCCAGTGGTGAGGGATCAGCCCCATCTTCAGAGCCAGACCTTCCTGAAGACCCTAGAGGGTTCTGATGAAGTGACTGCTGGAGCTGACTGAACCTGGGGGCCTTACGAAGCAGGGAGAGCTGGCCAGGAGAAGCCCTCTCAGTAACCCCGATCTACCCGTGTGGACCCACCCCACCCCGCCCTCCCCTCCTCCGGATGGTGGCGGGAGCTCTGGGGTGTCAGCGGCCTCTGTACACATGTGTGCTCGGTGGGTAAGGTGCTTTCGTCAGGAGTAAGTACTGGCCTACTCAGTGTGACTGTGCATGCCCCAGGAGGGAGCAAAGGGGTGATGGGGCCAGAGAGGAAAGGACACCGGCTCCGAGGCTGAGGAGCCCCGGGCCCTGGGGCGAGGGCGCAGGGTACACAGCCGTCAGTCTGGAGCGGGTGTGTCCCCCTTGGTCACAGCTCGGCGCCACAAGCACCCTGGGTTCCAACATTAAGACCATGGCAATGACAAGTTTGCAGGGCGGTCTTCTGTGCTTTCAAATGACCAGAAAGTTGCCTTAACTGGAGAGTTAAACCAGTCAGACTTTCAGGCCAGCTAGAGAGGCACAGAAGGAAATGCCCCTGGCGCCTCTGTCTGCAGGTCCCTCCACGCCCTGGCTTCCCATGAGGGAACTTCCATGACAGACGGGAATGATACCCTCAGCCCCGCGGAGCTAGCTCTGCCTTCACACTGAGGCCACTACCCAAGCTGGGGGCATCCAGGGCGGTCACTAGGCAGGCACTCTTCTGGGCACGGGCAGAGCACACACACTTGTCTGGGGTTGGAGCGTGGGTTCCACATACAGGTCACAGCAGTCTCCTGCCAGACACTCCCACCAAGGCCAGGGCATCCTGGGTGGTGGGCTGACGTGGTCGCACACAGAGAGACAGTGGCAGCCAGTCTGCCCATGGAAAACAAGGCAGAACCCTGCAGGTGACGTGGGGAGAAGGTGGGCAGAGACCCGGGCCACGTGCAGCAGTCGGGGAGCGAGCAGAAAAGCAAATTCCACACAATGCTCCTTGGGAACTGGATGGCCAACTCACACTTGGGAAACACTCAGAATACAAAACCCCCTAAGTTTGGCTCTACCCCCAGGCCCTGATCACATGAGGTATCAGAGCCTCTGGTCCAAGCAGCAACCCCAGACTCGAGTCATCGCATGGTACTTCAGGGTCTGTGAGCAGAAGACAGAGTGGGACCAGGGGCTTCTCTCTAACAGCTCCCATGCACTGCCAGGAGCCTGAGAGAGGCCCTGGGGTGGGGTCTGCCCTGCTTTGCTCCGATGCTGCTCTGAGGCTGCGGTCCCTGTTTTTCTTGGTCACCACATGTTCAGGCCAGGTCAGCTGACTGCCATACGAGAAGCCAAACACTCTGTGAAGACCAGGCCTGAAGTTCTGCTGAGACCACGAGGAGAGGTCAGCTCACCAGGCTTTTAAGAACAACCCCCAGGACTGACAACACAAGGCTCCCTTAGTGTCCCTGTACGTGTGGGTCTGCCTTTCAGAAACGATGAGGCCACTGGTTTGACTCTGATCTACCGTTTCAATAAACGCAACACCACTTTAGGGCACAAAAGGCACGACCCCACAATAGCGTAACAAAAGCTTACTGTGTTTGTTTTTCTTCTCGGGGAGAGGTGGCGGTTTTTCTGGGTCACCCGTTGATTCAGAAACAGTGAAATCACCCATGAAGTCAACAGAGGCTGAGGAACCTCCTTGCTGAAAGGGAAGAATAGCAGCAAAGGGCGTGAAGGGGACGGACTGGACGGAGGCTGGGTTCTGCAGGTCGTCCTCGGAGATGTTGTCGTACTGTGAGGGGTGTCGCTCGTAGGACGCCCGGCAGCCAGAGCTGTCCAAGGTCTGGGAGGCCGCACTCCTGCGCTTCTTCTCGGGCAGGGCCGGCGGCACGTCTGTCTGCTGCCCGGGGGCTGAGGACCCATCTGGCTGGGGACAGCTGCCCAGGGGCAACTGGAGAGGATGGCCAAGAAAGGGAGACCCAGACTCCCCCAAGGACTCTGGCAGCGGGCTGAGGTTACAGGCCACTTGCTGAGGTATCTGGTCTGCGTTGGAGAGGTCTTGCTGAAGGAACTCGTAGTCAGGATCGTAATGATCTGCATCCACACAACAGGGGAAGCACACCGTGAGCCCCCGGTCCCCACAGGAAGGAAAGACCCCCTCCTCTTCCCTGACCTGTCCTGCTCAAGGGACACGTCCCCGTCTCATCCACAAAGACTCCTGCTTTACTTTACAGGATACGCTTTTCTACTGCTTATAAAAGTAAAACCGGATGGGAGTATGACTGGTACGTAGCCTATTCTTCACATTTTACCAGATTTTTAAAAGTTTTACCTAAAAGAGAAAAACATGCATGGCTACTGTAGAAAACATGGCCAAAAACACTATGCCTAAACCAAAAATCACCCACAGTCCCATAACCTAACTATAATCTCTGCTGACCACTAGATGTATTACCTGCAAAGTTTTTTCCCCCTGGATTCTGTTTTTTGAACTCTGAGAAAACACCATATAAGCAGTCTTGGCTTGGTCCACTGGTCGTTAACTCAGGACTGGTTTTTAGCACAGCTGCATACTATTCCTCCAAGGGGGCGTGTCACGAGTCTGCTGATTTCCTACACTGAGTGGTCAGGTTGTTCCCAGTCTACCAGGGCTCTTCATGATGCTGAGATTAAAGTCTCTACATGGAAATCCTCCTATAAACCTCTGACTGTGTTCCTAAGATAAAAACTCTCAGAAGTGAAATGTCTAGTTCACAGGACATGAACAGTTCAATGCCTTGTACGCCTTCTGCCAAGCTGCCGCAGACCCTCCTCCGGCCCCACCACCCGAGGTCAGCATGTGCTGCTCACTCGCCTTCGTCCTCTGTCAGAAGCTGCCTGGGGCCCTCCCCTCCATTTACAGTTCTTAGCACGTGGGCTCCCCTTGGGCAAAGGGAGTCTCGAGACACACTGGCGGACCAACTGTAATAACAGTGACCGTTGCCATGTCTCTGTGGTCTCACAGTGTTACTGCAATAAACTTTCAACCCCCTTCGGAGACAGACTCTAGTATCCTCATTCTGCAGAAGAGGACACCGTGGCTCAGATCCTGATGGACTTAAGGTCGACAGAGCCAGTGACTGGCCTCGCTGTTGACCTCACAGGAGCCACCGGGAGGCGCGAAGCTGGCGGTGGTGATGTGCATGCCTGTGGCTCACCTAGTGTTTCACAGCTTGTGTTCCGGGAGCACTGCCCGCTGTCCCTGTCCAGAGAGGACAGCTGCTCGTCCGACTTGCTGAGCTTGCCAATGCTGCTGCAGGGCGACAGGTGGGGAGACTCACCGCTGTACGAGTGGCTGCCTCCCGACAGCCGTCTCTGTGCGTAACAGTCCACGTCAAAGTCCTCGTGTGCAAAGTGAGAACAGGCCCAAGTCACTGCTGGGGGGTGGCGGCTGAGCCCAGGGGAGGGAGCAGGTGCGTGTACTTGGCGAAGGAAATACTGGGATGTGCAGAAACTGGCTGCAGGCAGTAAACACCACGCACGCGGCGCCTCTGAGAAAAGGCCTCTACAGGCGCTCAGAGTGCTCTGACCAAGGGAGGCCCTGGGCTGGGCCCCGTCTCCCCACCCTGGGAGGGAACCCCACCACGGCCTGCAGAGGGAAAGACCACTCAGGAACGGTGGCTGCCCAGGTAGAGAGCTCCTCCCTGTGACCAAAGACAGGGACTTAAGACCACTGGGCTTCTTTCAGTTTTAGGAACCAATGTACCAGACCTGAAGTCAACCTCTGCCTTTCTGGATGGGACTAATTACCTGCCTATTAATTCCAACAGGCAAACTGGAGCCACTGGTGGCTCGACTCATGGGGGCCACGACGGCCACACGGGTGGGGGATGGAGCCGACTGTCTCTTCTTCGGGGGCAGTGCTGGTGGAGGACTGAAACAGAGCAAGGAACCCCATCAAACCAGACAACCTGAACAAAAATCCTTTATACAGATGCTAGGGTGTGGGATGTGAGGTTCTTACATTATTAGACACTGATCCTACTTTCCACCCTTTCAACTTCCACCCCACTCCCCTTCTGCCAAAAGCCTAGCATCTGAAAGTCCCTGCTTTTTCCTTTCATGACAAATGGTACCAGGTTCCGCTTGGCTAGGGCTAAAAGGCAGCAGCTAGGAGTTCTCAGGGCGAGGGGGTAGGGGAGGGCGAGGGGCCGGCACCGGGCCGGACTCTTGTCCTCTGGAGACAGTGTCTTGAGGAAGGTCAAACCACCAATGTGCCTGAAGAGCAAGTTCTTCCCCTAATGGCACCATCTTCTTTTTGGCTGGCACCATCCGTTTGTGAAATTACAACAGAAATAGATGAGAGAGCTAGGAAAATAGAAAGTACCTGTTATCAACCACCCTAATGCCAGGTAAGGGGGGCTTGGGGGGTGCAACCTCTTCGTCCATAGAGTCTTGGAGCCCCTCGGTTGACTGTGACAGGCTGGTCGTCTTGTTTAGTATCTCCATCTCTCGATCCGTCAGGGGGAGCTCAGACTGGCTGGAGGGTTGAGGAGAACTCGGGGTTACAGAAGGCCCCAGGGCAAGCGCAGACCCTGAGAGTGTCAGGATGTGACCGGGGCAGGGAAGTGTCCAAGGGGCCCAGGACACAGAGCTGACACTATGCCCTGGGCTCCATGGCAGAGATGGGGTTTCAAGTCCAGTTCGATCACCCACGGAAGCTTGGCCACGGCCCCTGAGTCTGCACCTTTGTCTCCTTATCTGTGAGAGGGATCTCTGGACTGCACGATGCTCGAAAATGCCCCCAAATGAAGGTGTTATTTTTTTCACTAGGGGCTGCGAGTAGAAATTATTGCAAGGCCTTCAACTGTCCACATCACCCTCAGTAATGCTCTCAAGCCAAACCCCTAAAAACCTAATCTGTCAAAGTTGTTTCTCATCATGGGAGGAAGCAGGTCAAGAAGAGTGTAGGTGGGGTCACTCTGCACATCACACGGTGTCCTGAGAGAAGACCATGTTGAGACCAGGCAATCATTCAAGATAGGTGTGAGCTACACACACTTCATGGTAATCTGGGCTCTTACCCAGAGGTCACTGAAAAGGGACCACGGGCCTCACAGGACACGGTCTGCCTGGCGGGGGCTCCCTTCTTTGTCAAGTGTCCACCGACCGAGACCGCAACCCCTGGAGGGCTTAGTCAGCACTCACCTGTCAGGTTTGCAAGCTGGGGAGCTGGGTTTCACAGGGCTTGTTGGAGACGGATGCCCCTGCTTCTCGATGGTGAGTCTGACCAGCTCCTACCCCCACACAAGAGAAACGAGGTGAGACACGAGGAGAGCTCCTCACGCTGAATGTCCTGACAAGGTGGGCCAGCTGTCTGCCCTCCACCGCCCGGAGTCCCCACTCACCCTATGGGTGAGTATTGTTTGACTCAGGTAATGTTCATGACTTCCCAAAACATGTCCTACCCGCCCAAAACACCTCCACAGCATGCAGAGAAGTTTTGCATGCATAAAGACACTTCCTCTTGGAAGGGGGAAATGACCAGCCCATTGTCTCAGAATGACTAAATTCATCACACAAACTCCTGGCAGTGACTCCCAGTTGGTTTGTGGAGAAGACCTGCTCTGAATTCTCTGAAGCCAGGATGCTGCCTACTAACAATCAAGCTTGTGGTCTGGGGTAAGGTGGTTTCCCAGAGTGAGCTATCTGTGGGTGCAGCATCTGTGGGTACCCAGAGATGATGAGTGGGGATCTTTGTCACTCGACAGAAAGTTCAGGGCTTATCACCTATCAGAGAAATGACTTCAGAAAATAAGTTTTTTTAATAGGAGAAAAAAAAAGGCAATTAGGGTTTACTTGGTTTTCTTTCAATGAGAATGCATTTCCCCTGACTTGATGAGTTTTGATGGCTGCATATTCCATATAAGACCCACTCAAAAAATACAGAATGAGAGACTTCCCTGGTGGTCTAGTGGCTAAGACTCTGTGCTCCCAATGCAGGGGACCAGGGTCTGATCACTGGTCAGGGAACTGGATCCCACATGCCACAACTAAGACCCAGCACAGCCAAATAAATAATTAAAAACAAAAAACAAACAAACAAAAAAAAAAAACCCAAAATGTTTCCACCATTCTCTCTAGTCTATCTGCCCCACCTCAACTGACTACTTTCTCACTTCTGTTTCTTGGATCACTTCTGCCTAGAACTTGATGTAAGTGGAACCGCACAATATGTACTTTTGCGTCTACCTTCTTTTTCTGAACAGCTTTATGCCATAAAATCCAGCCATTGAAAGCGTGCAATCCAGCGGGTTTCAGTCTGTCCACAATGTTGGGCACCATCAGCACAATCAACCTCGGGGCTCATCATTACTTCCAAGAGAAACTCGGCACCTTTAGGGGGCCCCTCATAGCCACCAACCCACTCTCTGTCTCTATTCGCCTGTCCTCTTTTGCTCAGTGTAAATGGCCGTGTCTCTGTGTGATCCTTCTGTTGCTGAGTTATATTCCAGTGTATGGATAAACCAATTCCTTCATCCATTCTCCTGTTGATGCACTCCTGGGCAGGACCTTCTTGTGTCTCAGGAGAAGTTCAGGCTTTCATCATGAACAACTATTTCTAAAATTACAGAGGAGGCAGCAATGGAAGAAAGTGGGGGCAACATGGCAGTGTGCCCCTAGATCAGATTGCAAAGCTTCTCCAACTAAAAACGCCCTGCCCAGCAACCTCAACAAGTATGCGAAGGCCAAGAGTTAATACCCTTCATGCTATTAATTTCCTTCATGGAACAAGCATTCTTTGAAAAAACACAAAAACTAGAAAAAAGGTGAACACACCAAAAAAAATACCAAAGAAATTCACAAATGTAAAAACCAATGGTCAATAATCATTAGAAGTTCTCCAGTTCTGATGGTAATAAAAGCAGAAACTTCCAGACTTCCATGATAGAGGGAAGCAATGATTTGGGGAGTCTTTCTAAAAGATGACTACTTGTCAGTTCACATCAAAAGCCTTAAATATCTGCATATATTTTATAACAATTTAACCCAAGGAAAATAACATAGATATGTAAAACAATTAAGCCACAAAGAATGGTCACTGCAGCATTCTATGTCACAGATAAAATCAGACTAGTCAATATTCCAGAATTAAATATTCACTACTAGGTACTGATGCAGGTCAGGAAGCAACAGTTAGAACTGGACATGGAACAACAGACTGGTTCCAAATAGGAAAAGGAGTACATCAAGGCTGTATATTGTCACCCTGCTTATTTAACTTATATGCAGAGTACGTCATGAGAAACACTGGGCTGGAGGAAGCACAAGCTGGAATCAAGATTGCTGGGAGAAATATCAATAACCTCAGATATGCAGATGACACCATCCTTACGGCAGAAAGTAAAGAAGAACTAAAGAGCCTCTTGATGAAAGAGTGAAAGAAGAGAGTGAAAAAGTTGGCTTAAAGCTCAACATTCAGAAAACTAAGATCGTGGCATCCGGTCCCACCACTTCATGGCAAATAGATGGGGAAACAGTGGGTGACTTTATTTTTTTGGGCTCCCAAATCACTGCAGATGGTGATGGCAGCCATGAAATTAAAAGACGCTTACTCCTTGGAAGGAAAGTTATGACCAACCTAGACAACATATTAAAAAGCAGAGACATTACTTTGTCAACAAAGGTCCATCTAGTCAAGGCTATGGTTTTTCCAGTGGTCATGTATGGATGTGAGAGTTGGACTATAAAGAAAGCTGAGCGCAGAAGAATTGATGCTTTTGAACTGTGGTGTTGAAGACTCTTGAGAGTCCTTTGGACAGCAAGGAGATCCAACCAGTCCATCCTAAGGGAGTCCATCTCCTAAGGGAGATCAGATGTTGAAGCTGAAGCTCCAATACTTTGGCCACCTGATGCGAAGAGCTGACTCATTTGAAAAGACCCTGATGCTGGGGAAGATTGAGGGCAGGAGGAGAAGGGGACGACAGAGGATGAGATAGTTGGATGGCATCACAAACTCAATGGACATGAGTTTGGGTAAACTCCAGGAGTTGGTGACGGACAGGGAGGCCTGGGGGTCTGAAAGTCGGACACAACTGAGTGACTGAACTGGACTAGGTACTGATTACATAAATTATGATAGAATCAAACAATGGACCATTATACTACTATTAAGAAAACTCAGAACAAGAATGTATGATAGTGTGGAAAAACAATACAATGTTAAGTGGAAAAGAAGCCACCAGATGGTACACTGGTGGATACACAGTATGTTTTGGAAACAAAACACAACCAAGAACACATGTATGGAAAAAAAGATGGCTGTGAAACACCCCTTATTCTCTTGCTTTTGCCTGCTTTTTCTTAATTTGCTACAGTGAACATACAGTAATTCTGAAATACCAATTAAAAGAGAAAACAGGCATACTCCATGTAATCGGAGTCCGTGTCATCCAACTCTGCCACAGCCGATGCCTGTTCCTGGAGAGGTGGGGAGGGTGGCGGCTGCCCACAGCCAAGGACTGGGAGGAGAGAGGAGAAGGTCTGCCTTGGCCGTTTACCACCATCTACAAGTGAGACATGGCCCCCGCACGCTGAAGGAGCAGCTACCTGGCTGGTGGTTACAGACGAGGTGCAGAGCCAAGAGCTGACGCGATCAGAAGAGGGAGGCAGCCCCCCGCATCCCGTCGCCTGCAGAGGGATGGGGGAGGCAGTTTACCCTGGGGGTGCAGCATCAGGGGGAGTCCTTGGAAGCCCCACACTCACGCTCATGCTCTTTACGAGCAGGGCAAGGGAAGACAGAAGTGTGTACACTCGCATCTGCCGAGGCAGGAAAACATTCCACTAATTCTTGAGTGACTATAATTAGAAGGCCATCTTTCTGGAGAAGCAGCTGAGCGAAGCCAACTAATGAACGACGGCAACAGAATCACTGAAGACAGCACACGTGCGCAAGTGTGCACCCGCATTCCAGACCAAGGCAGAGCCTGGCGCCCCCGGCCCCCACCCCGCCAGGCCCAGGCCCAGAGCTGCAGGCGAGGGGCATGGTAACCATGCCCTCCAGCCCAGACAGGCTGGCCAGTAGGCCTTCACGCTCACAGGTAGTAAGAGTGCCCTTAGAATGGGTGTGTCCTCGGCGACCGTGCCAATACCCTCAACCCCACTGAAAGCCCTACGCCCTCCATTGAAGCCAGATTTCTGGGAGGACGTCAGACTTTCTGGTCCTCCTACGCACAGGTTAGAAGAGACTGAGAGACAACTGAGACTGGGTCCAGAGCTGGCGGCTGTGCATCAGACAACTGCCGGTTCACGGAAAAGCAGTTTCCAAAAGCCAGAAGGTATTTGGAAAAGTTCCTTTCTAAATACATAATGCTTCATTTCTAGGTTCATTTTATTCATACTGAGTGATCACAGAGATGCTTCCATCTGAAATGACCCTCGGTTCAGGGCTCAGGTAAGACACACTCCTATCTGTTCTCACCTTCTTGGTCCCTGCCTGGCAGAGGGTACGTGGGCTGTGCGTGGGGAGGCCAAGTCCTCCGGGCTCACATGGGGAGAACACATGCTGTAGCTGGCAAGCGCCCTCCTCTGCAGCCGGGGGCCTGCTGCTCTGCTCAGGTCATGTCCCGACCTGTCAACGTCTATCCTCTGTCTCTGCCGGGCCCTGAGCTTACGGCCACAACACAGCCCCTCTACTGGCGAGCTGTCCACTGGACGCAGGCCACTGGGGAGCTTCCTGTAACTACAGAGGTATAACGCCATCACAGGGCACCCCAGACCCTGTGTGACTTTCATGGTGACAAAAAGGGACTTTCCTTGCCCCCAACCTAAGTGGGGGCGTGGCAGCAACAGAACAGAGGAAGCGTCTTCCTTCCCGTCCGTGCTCAGGACAAGGCAGGCTGCTGAGCAGGGAAGGTGCCCGCGGGCAGTGGGCTGGCAGGGGACTTCTGAAGGCTGCTTCTGGAGTTCATAGCAGCTTCAACACAAGGCAGGCAGCGGAGAGCTCAGATTCCATCAGCCCAGAGGCGGGGCCAGGCCGGCATGGGGAAGGGGTGTAACTGAGAAACTGAGCACTTGTGTCTTCAATAAAGCTTTCAGGAGTCACCCCAAAAAGGCCCTGAACAAGCTTACTCTATCACTGAAAGCCCTTCCCCTGACTGTAACTAAGCAGAGCATATCACGGCCCCAAAGGAGCTGCTGCTGCTACAACTTCTAGCTGGATAGGAAGTCCTTCCACACCCAACACCCGTGAGAAGGAAAAAGCAGTAAATGTTCAGTGCAGTGCTTCATGTCAGCAGGTCTACTAGAGAAAATACTTGGTGAACTGCTCAGAAAGTGGACTGGGGAGGGCTTATCTTACTTTAAGATACCCTATAATTTAAAAAACATACCCACAAAACACCCCCAAACGCGGAGTGTATGAACCTGAAATGAACCTGAAATAGCAGCATGATGCCTTTTCTGACTTATGAAAGTACATCACACAGTTCCTACACAGCAGTTGCCTTCTATACATACCTTGTCGTCTTCCTCTTTCCCCTTCCCTCTCTTTCTCCGCTTCCGTAAAGCAATGAATACTAAGAATACTGCACACAGGAAGTACGCAAATAGAAGGTACATAGGACAGACCATGTAGCCATATGGCCACACAAAGAAGAACTATTTCAAATAACTGCAAAATGATGGATAACCTGAAGGTAAAAATAACTCTGACACATCTTTAATAATTTCTAATACTCATGCTGATGGAGGAGGTTGCTGTTATTCTGAGACTACTGTGTTTGCGTTCTGAAAAAGACAAATGAGTCATTACGTTGATATTTTTGAAAACTCGGATTTTTCAGAGTGGGAGGTAGGAAATTAAGATATAAGCTTGATGAGGCTAAGTTAAAACTCCAGTGGTCCTGGAAGTGAACTGGAACTACCAGAATAAACTCAGGACATGTTTTCTCTTAAAGAAACTAGCACGTGGTCAGTTAGGAGCAACGAGGAACTGTGGAATGAGGTCTCTGAACACCATTCCCTGAGAAAGGGGACCAGAGCTCCCTAAAGGAATCTGGCTGATGCCAGGTTGGCGGGAAGAAATGTACTAGGTGATTACAACTCAATAATAATGATAATAAAAAAAAGATAAATAACACAATTTAAAAATAAGCAAAAGATCTTAATAAACGTTTCTCTAAAGGCCAGTAAGCACAGGAAAACATGTTCATCACCATCAGCCATCAGGGAAATGAAAAGCAAAAGCACAGTGAGGTACTGCTGCAAGCCCACCAGGCAGTTGTGTCAAAGAAGCCCACGGTGACACATGCTGGTGAGGATGTGGAGAAACTGGAACCCTCGTATATCGCTGGTGGTGACGTACAATGGTAGATCTGCTTTAGAGATCAGTATGGTGGTCTGTTACGAGATCAAACACAGAGTTACGATATGGCCCAGCCCCTGCAGTCTTAGGCATATACCCAAGAGAGATGAAAACATATATCCAGACAGACAGTCAGACACGACTGAGCAACAACAACCCACACAAAAACTTATACCTGAGTGTTTGCAGCAGCAGCATTACCCCAAACTGCCAAAAGGTAGAAACAACTGAGATGTCCATATGTCCATGAATAAATAATATGTGGTATATCCATGCAATGGAGTACAGTTTGGCAATAAAGAGATCAAGTACTGATACACGCCACAGCATGGATGAACTTCAAAAGTATGATGCTGTGACAGGACCAACCACAAAAGGCCAAACGGTATAGTACATGAGTCTATTTATACGTGTAAAGTGTTCAGAAGAGGCAAATGAACAGAGACAGAAAGTAGACTAGCAGTTACCAAAGGCTGGGGGGATGGAGAGAACAAGGGCAGGGTCTGGGGACAGTATAAAGGGTATGAGGTTCCTTTCTGAAGCTATGAAAATGGTCTAAAATCAACTGTGGAGTTGGCTGCACGATGCAGAGAAGATCCTAAAAATCACTACATTGTCCGTTCGAAATGGGTGAAGTGTACGGTGGAGGCATTATGTCTCAATATAGTTATTACCATTCACACACAAGTCTACAAGATGAACCCAGAACATCTTTTCATACCCCAAAGTGAGAAAACTATCAAAGACTTCTGGGATCACGTCACAATGAACTCAGAAAACAATCTGAAGACGCTGTCACTGCTCAAAGACAGGACGGGAACACCACTACAGGTCCTATGTGCAGTGGACTGGACACAGTGCGCTTATACACCTGCGTTCAGAATGTTCCAATAAAAATCTCAATCCACGGGTCATGTTAGAGGAAGCTAAGAAACACTCTTTCTGATAACCTGTAAGTAAAGAAAGGAACTGAGCGTTGATTCTGCCTCTTCCCTGGGAATTATAACACAGGGTAACCATGACTGACAAGGAGAGGTCTCTCTCAAAGTATTCCCACTAAGGAATGAGGAAGGGAAGGCAGGAAGAATTAGAATGCTGCCATTTAGCAACCCCAAGGAATGAACCATTTAAGCAATAACCATCAACGGCTATTAGCATCAAAAGGGGAAAGATGCTTCTAGAAGGAACTGCAGGGCAGCACCCAAGAAACATTCTTCTAAATACACAAACTTGAATCTGATTCAGCCTAGTTTTCCAGGAAATTCAAGGGACAGAAAGAAAAGTGAAAGTGTTAGTCGCCCAATTGTGTCTGACTCTGCGACCCTATGGACTGTAGCTCTTCAGGCTCCCCTGTCCATGGGATTCTCCAGGCAAGAATACAGGAGTGGTTAGCCATTCCCTTCTCCAGGGGATCTGTCTGATCTAGGGATCGAACCCAAGTCTCCTGCACTGCAGGCAGATTCTTTACCATCTGAGCCACCAGGGAAGCCCTCGAGAGACAGAGGAACATGTTAAATAATACTGTAAAGATGCAATCAGCAAAGCCAGAGTATGGGACTCTCAGGAGAAACAACCCTTCCTTAAACACACACACACACACACACACACACACACACACACAAATAAGCTCCAAAAACAAACTGTTTAGAAACAGCAAGTTACTCCCTGCAGGCCAAATCCAGCCAAGGGCTTGCTTCTGTTAGGTAGTTAGCATAGGACAAAGGAGTCCAGAATGGCAGTGGCTAAAAGACAATGAAGGGAAAAGCCCGCGAAAATAGAACAAAGGGAGGTCCAACTGACGAGTGAGGACCTCAGGTAGAACAGCGCTCCTGGCTAGCCCAATTTACATAGGGCAGACCCGGGGGAGGGAAAAAACATATAAAAAGAGGAGCCAAAGGGTGTGTGGGGGGGTTGTCTTTCTCCTCTGCATGCACACTCTTTTTCTCTTCTCTTGGCGTCTTTTGGGTCCGCATGCCATCACGTCTCGAGGATGTATTTTCCTTTATTTTCTAAATAAAACTGCGCTGTAACGCAGAGCTGTAACACTGTCCGAGAGCTGTGACGTGCTGAGGGCTTTAACGTCTGTCGCGTCAAATTTTTGTTGTGATGAGACAGAACCGAGGAAATGACACACCCTGACACTTCTGTAAGGCTCTCAAGGTAAAAATGCTTTTTTTAAAAAAATGAAATTAAAACAAAAAACAAAGACTATGCAACAGGCCAATATGCAGCAGAGACCAAGCACAGCCCAGAGCCTGAAACATCCATTTGGCCCTTCGCAGAGAAGTGCCTTGCTTGGAAGCTATGTGCTAAGGTGTTTACAGAGGAACGGATGTTAGGATGTCTAAAATTTGCTTCCAAATAAACCAGAGGAGCAGGAAGAGGTCTGGAAGGAACAAGACTGGCCAACCATGGAAGCTCTGAGATCAGGCTTCATTACACTGTTCTCTTTTTGCAAATGTCTAAACTTTGTCATAATAAAAAATTTTAAAATAGGCTGAACAGGGAATAAAAGTAATGGCTGATCTTAAATGTCAGTGTGGCAGAGACAGCCAGGTGCCCCACAGTATCTGCTCTTCTTTGTTAACAGAATTTCACTCAGGCAGAACATGACTAAGTTCTGGCCAATAAAATGTGAGAGTTTGTGAGGCCTTGGCGTAAGTACCAGCAAATGGAGAAGGCACAACTTCCTATTCTCTTTTCCTCCTTGCCAGTAGTTGTAATTGATGGAGACTGAACAGCCGTTCTGCACCATGAAGTGGAATCTGTGTGTTACGACGATGAGAAAGCAGGACAGGAGACCACATCCTGGCCAGTCTGTGAAAATGCCACACTGGCCTTGGAGTGCCTATCGCTAGGCGTCTTACACATGACGGAGAAATAAAGTTCTACCTCTTGAAGGCAGGATTATTTTGGATTTACTTGTAGTCAAATCTACCCCTAGCTCATACAGTCAGGAAAATATTTCTTTCAAAATATTCACCTTACTCAAGGTGAGTCTGGTACAGAAGAACAGTTTTGGTTGGTGACTGTCAAAGGACAGAACTGTGGGTATTCCAAAGTTTTTCCCCCAGGTCAGTGCAAGAAGGTGGCTTTTTTCTTTCCCTCAATCAAAAAACTAAATGTGTGTGTGTGTGCTGTTGGAGAAGCTGGAGGACTCAGCAGGGAGATCCAAGAGGATCTGAAAAGAGGTAGAGCAGAGTCTAGAGAGACAGGTAAGAAGCTGTACACCTGAGAGAAGGAGCGCTGGAAAGGCAAAACAAGGAAGAGGTGGGGTCTTGGTTTTGAAAGGACCAACTTGCATATCTGTTTGACCTCGAGAAACTCAGTCCTCCAACAGCCAAGTCCTGGGCTGGAGGTGGTTTCTACAGCAAATGGGAAGAGAGGGCCTTTGAGTTAAGTGGGGAGTCAATTTTCAGTGTTATGACAACTTAGACCTTAACAACAAATGCCAGCACCACAGGTTCCAGATTGTCCCTGCTGTCTTGACTTACTCCAACCACAGACATCCCTTGGTGTCGCAGGCCAGCTCCTGTTCATCCTATAGGCTTCAGCCTACCTGGGAGCATCCCTGGGGAAGCATCTCTGATCACCCTGAAAAATGAAGGTCCCCAAGACCCAAGACAGACCTCACGCCCGTTTTCCTCTATAGCCCCAGTCCTATTATAATTAATTATACAATTACGGGTCTTTGGCTGTTGCCCTTTCCACCTTTAGATTGTAAACTCCATCAGGTCAGGGACTCTGCCAGTTTTATCACTATCTTCCTAATTCCACCACACTGCCCAGCACACAGGAGATTCTCACTAATGGTTTCCTGAATAAAAGAAACAAATCTAAATTTCCCGAGCTCGTCACTGAGAGAATCTCTGTTCTGCTTAAAATATTTTAGGGACAATTGTGGAAAAGTTCAGACACTGACAGGTTCATAAACAACAGGTGTCTCCTTCTTGCTCCCTCTCCTCTCTCATCCTGATCAATCTGAAAAAACCCGATATATTTTCTTTTAGACAACTTTTCAACTGACAGTGGCGTGTTCATGATCCCATAAAGAAAATCCACTTGGGAATGTCACAAAGCTTCATGCCTGGAAACTCTTCTATTTGTGATGTTCTGACTTGTTTTAAACATCTTTATTATAATCATGCAGTAGAAGGAAACCTTAACAATGTCACCTGAGAAATAACACTTGTCAATAACAGCATTTCCAGAAGCCTGAACAGGAAGAGGCGAGGCGAGGCAGAGGTGCACACACCCCGATGGCGAATCGTGGCCCTGGTCACGTCTCACTTGTCCTGCTGACCTCAGAGAGTGACCAGGAGGCCTGCACGGGAGAATGTGTGACCAGGTGCCAAGTCTGGAAAGCGACACCAGGCCCTACACAGCAGCGACCACGGTCTGCCTCTGTAGGTGTCATGGCCAAAGCTGGTGGTGTAGGGCCTAACTGTTCTGGGGATGAAGAGACTGGGAACTCTCAGAGGATGCTGTGATGGCGTCCAGTCCCGCCTGCCTCTGAGTAAGCTCCAGGAAGTCCCCGAAGACAGAGCAGCCCTGCTCATACAGAGCAGGGAGCCACCCAGATCACCCCAGTCCACACGGTTCATTCCAGCTGCTGCTGCTAAGTCGCTTCAGTCGTGTCCGACTCTGTGCGACCCCATAGACGGCAGCCCACCAGGCTCCCCCGTCCCTGGGATTCTCTAGGCAAGAACACTGGAGTGGGTTGCCATTTCCTTCTCCAATATTCATTCCAGAGCAGTGTGGAATGTTAAGCAACACTTTCTCAGCCTTCTGTTTGTAATTTCTACCCATCAGGGGGTCCTTACTCTACTCTCCAGAGCTTCTGGGGAATACCTGTCCAAGGAGGCAGCCTTTAGGAGTCTAGTAGCATGGCTGAATGGGGAAGGAAGTCTTTGGACCTAGGGTAAGTAGCCCGGCTGCCATTTTGGACAGGAGGGTCTAGAGAGGAGAACACCCCAGTTTTTCAAGCCAAGAGGTCTATTTGCAAAGAGCACCTCTAGCACCACATAATTAATGATAAACAGCAGCTAAGATCTGAGTGCTTCGTGTGCAGACGTAGTTCTAAAAGCTTCACATGCATTAAATAATTTAATCCTTCCTACAGCCCCACGATATAGGGTGCCATAACTACACGTGTTTTATAGATGAGTTAACTAAGGTTCAGAGCACTTGAGGAAATTGCTCCAGTTCACAGACTGGTAAGTTGAGGTGAACGCGGGTGTGAAATCTAACTGGGCTCCAGCCTAGCCCTCCTTCCACGATATCACACAGCCTCGTCTAACAGCAGGGTCCACACCTGCTCACCGCTCACAGCCTGCGTCCTGACCTGCAGGCTCCCACCTGTTTCCTGCCCTACATTCTGCCTTGCTCCTTATTCACTGAAACTTATTTTCTCAATTAGGGTTTGTCCCTTGGACCCCAATTCCAGAACCATAGAACCTTCCTTAGAAGGACTTTGCTTCCCACCTTAACAATGATTCATAATTTTCTATTATGCCATTTCTGACTTCCCTGGGTAGTAAATTCACAAACTACATCATAGATTTCAGTTTTACTTCAAAGTTGTCTCAATCCTGCTTTTCTACTAATCCTGCTTTCATATTCTAAGAAGTTCTTAGAATATGAAACGGTAGCAGTTGACATGCTGGGAGTTTTGCTAAGAGTCAACGCAAAAACAGTTTCCACCAGCCTTTGTCGAGCTGGCAGGTGTGCACAGCCAGAGCTGTAGTATAAAGACTCAGTGCAGATTTAACACAAGGCCCAGGACAGGCTGACTGCCTCTGGCAGCTTTTCTAACCATGGGCCCAGTCCACCAAAGGTGATACGGCCGTAAGAGCATGTGTACCAGAGAGACAGAAACAGCTGTGAGATAGAGTGGCACCCAACAGCAGACACCGGAAGACGTTCACTCCGACGTTCAGGAGTTTAGGAACGAGTTCTTGTGAGACCAACAGCCGGCAGTGAGGCAGCTGCAAGTCCCCGCTGAGGCCACCGGGGCCTGCACGTACCTTCACTCCATCCAGCACGGCCTTGATGACCCCCCTCACAGCTGTCAGCATCTCCTTATCTTCTGAGTTCACGCCTTCCAGCATCACCTGGTCAGACCAACGGATGAGGTTGGCGAGACTTTGGTACACTCGGCTGTAGCAGGAGGAGAGGGCTGAGCTGGAGGCAGGAGGAGATTTTCAAGAGAATATTAAAACTCCAAAGCACGGCCATCACTTTAAGTCTTCTGTTTAGCACAGACCTAGTTTCTCAGTGACTCGGGTTTCTCAGTCCTTTCTATAAAATCAGCACCTCTTTTTAATAAATACACTTTTCCTCCCTGAACCTATTTTCTTACATCAGATGAAGATTTTGTGGAGCTTTATATTCTGGTCTAAGTTTTTTTTTTTTATTTCTCAACTATAACGTATAAAAATTCCACCACGAGAGTTTATGTGCTTTTTCAAACTTCACATCCTCCACGAGATTCTGATAACGTCTCTCAAGGAATGGCCCACCTTCCTCTCCTCCGAGTAGGTCAGAGTGTTGTACACGTCTTATTCTGAATTAGATAAAAACTCACAGGCTGCTCTCACCTTCCGAGATGGCCCACACTCTATGGAGTGTGTTTCTCTCTAAATAAATCCACTTCTTACCTATCACTTGGGCTTCCCTGGTAGCTCAGATGGTCAAGTGTCTGCCTGCAATGAGGGAGACCTGGGTTGATCCCTGGGTCGGGAAGAATCCCTGGAGAAGGAAATGGCAACCCACTCCTGTACTCTTGCCGGGAAGATGGAGGAGCCTGGTAGCCTACAGTCCATGGGATCACAAAGAGTAGGACACGACTGAGCAACTTCACTTTTCACCTCTCACTTTGTCTCTCACTGAATTCTTTCTGTAATGACACACTGAGAACCTAAGCTTCAGCCAGGATGGGAGGGGGTTTGGGGAAGAATGCATACATGTATATGTATGGCTGAGTCCCTTCCTTGTTCACCTGAAACTATCACAAATAATTGGGTGCACTCCAATACAAAGCGTTTCTGGTGTTAAGAAAGTAAAAACCCATATGTGTCATGAAGAACCAACAGGTTTGTGGGCTTTTAGCAGGCAGGGTCTTTTAGAGAACAGCTTTTTTTTGTATCTTAGTTCCAAGACCAGGGATCAAACCTGTGCCCTCTGCAGTAGAAGACTGAAGTCTTAACCACTGGACCACCATTTCCAACAAGGGAAGTCTCAAGGAATAACCCTTAAATATGAGTTCAGAGAGACCTGAAATGTACTAGAATTCCTTCTAATATTGGCTGGGCTTTGTCATCCCCTGCAATAAACCATGGTTGAGAAGTCAGAGGAACGCACTAATGAAGGGTACTTTAAGAAGGATAAGTCAGAGGCGAGGTGACCTGTGGTGGTGGCAGAGGTATCAACTTCGCAACAACACAAAACAAGCCCCAAGTACTTTCGGAGGCCCTAACAATTGTAGAGTAGAGGCCAAAATGAAGATGTTTTATACCTTACACATATTTCTAAAATAACTAAAGATAATTATCCTGAGGATTTATGGAAGGAATTATTTTTCTATCTTTTAATATTATGTATTACAATAGAAGAAGACCAAAAGTGTAGAAAATTTGTGGACTGCTACCTCCCCCATTAAAAAAAAAAAAAAAAGAAGCTGATATTTAGCAGCCAAAAGTATGCTTTTTCTCCACAGATATAATTGTAAAAAAAATACATAATATTGTAAGATGATTAAAACAGCTTCTAAAAATAAAGCCATTAAAAAAAAAACACACCTGAACCAAACAAGGCTCAAACAAGAAGCTCTTCAGAATCAGATAAGGAGGAAGAGAATTTCCAGGAGACTGGTCTCCTACTCTCCTGTTCACTCTACCCCGTGCGTGTTCCAACAGGGAGAAAAGAAGAGTCAGAAAGACTGAAAGCAAACTCCTCAAGTCCCATTACAAAAAAGAAAAATGTGAAAAAGGAGCCGCAAGAAAGCCAGGGTTTGGCTGCTTTAGAGGATAATATAAATGCAGAGTATTCAATGTAACACCTATTCTCTTAGGAAGGACGACTAGGAGAATAAAACAAAACTTTTAGACTTTCCTGGGGGCTGGATCATAGGTGATGTGGTCTTGAAAGGGAAGGTGCTCCTAGCAGTTCTGCCTCTCCTCCCAGATGAGGCCTTTTTAAACAAAGACTGGCCTCCCACCCCGCCTGAGCCGATGCCACCAAAGCACCTGGCGATAATTAGATGAAAGAGCTGGGAGGGGTCACTTTTATGTGATGCTCAATTCCTACCTGCACTGGATGTTAACGTTTTCCTGAGAGCACCTAAAAATATTGGTAATTGTGTCCACCCTTCACATCGTTAGCTTGGAGGAAGAATAGTCCTGTGTCTAAATGTAACAGGAAGGACATTAAAAAAGGAAGGAGGTTCCTGTACCATAAAAATGTCCAGAGGACCAGTTCATCTGCTTCCAAAATGGAGCAAAGCCGTCTACATGGAGGGCGAGCAGGGATCCTGCTCTCACACTTCCGTTCATTGCCCACAAGCAGCAGCCAGCTGCTTGTTCACAGGCCTGTCACCACTGCCCTGGGAACAGGGGAGAAGGGGAGCCAAGAGTCTGCCTGCTGGAACCCCACCCACAGAGCAGGCAGGATAACACCCTCCCAGCCAACAAACGGGCTTCCCGGGGGGCTCAGCAGTCAAGAATCCACCTGCCAATGCAGGAAAGGCAGGTTTGATCCCTGGGTCAGGAAGATCCCCTGGAGGAGGGCATGGCAACCCACTCCAGTATTCTTGCCTGGAGAATCCCATGGACAGAGGAGCCTGGTGGGCTACAGTCCACAGGGTTGCAAAGAATTGGACACGACTGAGCAACTAACACACATGTAACCAACAACTATGCCAGGAGGAATGAGATGGTGGAAGGAAGCTGACAGAAACATTTGAGGGAGTATATTCGATCATGTCAGGGAAAGCAATAAAAATATCATAAATTGGCTTTTGAAAAATTTCAGGAGGAAAAATATCCCTTAAATGGTATTAACCGAAGGACTACCAGGAAAAAAAGAAAGGGAAAAAACCATTGTTTCTTGTGGCCACACCCAGGCATTTCTCTTTTCCCCTCAAGGAAATGGTTATAGATGTTAAGTAATTATAAAACCTCCCCACGGACAGAAACACACCCCAGACCACTGTCATATCACTTGATCAAGTCTCCCAGAGCTTGCATGTCTAGAAAGTAGCTTCCCCAGCAGAGCTGTTGGCTGACATTTGGGGGCGCGAGGCTGGGCAGCAGCACGGGGCCAGCGTGCTCACAGGACTCAGTGAAGGTGGCCATGCTGACTCTCCCAGGGAGAGGGGCACATGAGGTGGTGGGCGCGGGGCTCCAGCAGTCAGCACCCATGTGGTCACACTCGCTCACCTGACTGTGAGTCTCTTCCCTCCTGGGACACACCTGCCTGCTGCCCTGGCTCCTCTGGTTGTCTTCTCCTGCCCCCAGTGCCCATCCAGCACCCGCCTTACTTCAGGTCTGGCCCCAGCGTCTCCTCCCCCAGGAAGTTTAGTAAGTGTGACTCTCTTGCAACTCGCCCTCCATAAAATTGGCACCTGGTTAGACAGTGGGGGAGTTGGTGTTTTCAACCAGATCTGAACTCTCCCGTGGTGGGCCCAGCCCATGAAAAGTCTATCAGAGCATTTCGTAGAAAGCTGTCTGTGCACCTGAAACCAGCTTACTGTTAGGCACATTCCCCCCAAGGAGAGCCGCACCGGGCCGTCCACAAGCCGGGCACTGGGGACCCACTGGGAAAGCACAGCACTTGTCTCACAGAGGCCTCCATGGGCCTCTGAACAAGGCACTGAAGCAACTGGCTGCCCCTGAGGCTTGGGTACATGACGGCAGCCTGCTGTGGAAAGTGAAGACAGAACCCGGCAAAGCCCTATCAACACTGTATCCTTCCCCACCAACTGGCTCCAGTGAGCTTCCAGCCAGAAGACCACCAGCAGAAGCCAGAAGACAGGGCTCAGCAGAATCTACAGGGCTCAGCAGAAACCCCAGGGCAGGTAGCTTCTTGGAAATGAAGATACTGCTTGCTTTATCTCCCAAAAGAAGAAAACTATGCCCTTCATTGCCAAGGTCCGAAAGCGGTTCATGAATGCTTAGCCCCGTGGGGCTACAAGGACACTAAACCATCCTGAGGAACTGAAACAGAGAGATGTTTATCCCCAACAGGCACCAGGGAAGGAAAACAGAGCCAGCAGGCATCTGACAGCCTCTCGTGAGAAAGCTCCTGCAAGGCTCTCACTGAAGATTACATTCAATACTGCTTTTCTTTCTGTGGTTAACAACAAACACAGAGGCAAGCCGCTGACTAACCTTTCAGAGGAAAATGAACTCTAGCAAAAAAAAAGAAGCATGACCCAACAAAAGCTGACTCCATCCCCGTACCTGGCTTTCAATGAATCCAGCCGCCGTCTGGGAGGACCTGGCTTGATACAACTCAAGGTTTCACTAGTCCATGCTCTACTGGGATTCCTCTCTGCCTCTTTTGGCTTAATAATGTAAGCAGTCAAGATCTCTAAGCAGCTAAATACTGGTAGGATTTGGTGTCACAATAAACTATGGTTAACACAGGGAACTGGGGAAAATGTGTCCAAATCAATGGGATGATTGCCAGTGAGCCAGCCAGTATGAAAAAGGAACCACAGGCTTACCCAGAGGCCACCCCCAGCACTGGCGGTGCGCTTCCTCAACGTCGAGGCTTCATGAGTAACAGTGACCTCGACCTTGGGAGAAAGCCAGGTGGCGACCACGGGGCAAGGCTGGGGGCAGGGGCGGGAGGGCTCCTTTTTCTCCCGGCACTCCTCGCTGTTCGCAGCAACGTCGGGTGTGAATGGCCCCCAAACCAAGGTGCCGCCATGCCTCCACAGCTGTAACACACCTCGGAGCGACTCACCTGTGCTGAATTCGAGGGTCGCTCTGCACCAGGGGTAAGATGGCCTCCAGCACCTTGCTGGCGGACCCCGGGAGCATCTCCAGGACCTTCTTATCAATAGCCATTTTGTCCACAATGGTCTTAAAGTAGCGCAAGGCACTGACAACTTCCTTCTCTTTCTCCTCCAGCCAGCTCAGGTTCTGAAAGGAAATGTTAAGCATAAGGAGGGAGGAGAGAGATTAAAGGGAGTGACTTTTAAAAGAAATAAATAAAATTTCCTGTAGACCACTTTGAGATTGATGCCACTGGAAAGGGCTTCTTGCTGCAGAAACTAAGTCAAATTGTTTCCCTAAGGACTGCAATCAGGATACAGAGGCCAGACTTGGGGCAGAAGAAGGGGCTGGATGGAGAAAAGCAGTTTAGGTATTCTTAAGTCCCTTCCTAGACAGAGACAGACTCGCCCGGGGTCTCCTCCTCCACTACACGGAACTATCACTGCTAATCTCAGCAAGTATAGTGAAGACTGATTTGCTGATGGCTGTAGGATGCTTGGGTACTGTGCACGTCTATCCAGGAAATCAAACTGAGAAACCCCAGGCCTTTCAAGGTCCTGGGGGCTGTGTGAGATTGGTCAGAGGCATTAGTGCTCAAAGCCCATTCTCCAGGACTCCTTGTTGGATTTCCACATTTGACCTGCAGACGCAGTGCCCTCTCAATGAGATGAGATGGCTCTCCCAAAGGACCTGGAAGCCCTGGCGTGAAAGGGTGAGGAACTGGACAGACGGCAGAAATTCAGGCACTGCTCCTGCCACAACCGCTAACAGCATCCAGAGTATCTCTGCTCCTGAGGAAAGCTCACCAAGGAAGAAAATAAAAGCACAGAGCCCTGGGCCTCCCAGCGTTCACATTCCCACACCCAAGTCTTTCCTCTTTGACTGGGGAGTCCCTTGAGTCCACGGTCAGTGGGTAAACACACTCCTTACACTGACCCTGAGGTCAATAACCCAGGTCCCAGCTGGCTGGCAGGGAGAGGGAAACCAAGAATAATCATTAAAATAGATAAATCCCAAAATGGATAATCCATTCAAGTAGAATCAATTGCTTGCCCAGGGCAAATAAAGGGTAGTATATGTGAGGAAAACTCCCACCTATGGGCTCTTTGCGCTCCAGGGACTATATAAACAAAATCCACCAAGAAGAAGAAGATAATTTCTTAAAAAAGGAGATTTAAAACTATACATTAAAAAGTGATACATAATAAAGTGATTATGATTCTGAACACTAGTTCTTTTAAAATAATGAGAAACGTCATTTTAAATTAAATTTTTAAATAGTGGATTTCATGGGACTATCAAAGAAAAACCATAAAGATGGAATTAAGAAGTCATTAGTCCCTTTAGTGGGACGACTTTCAGAGACTTGATTTAGCTCCTCTCAGTGGGTGCACTACCCCAAAGGTGCCCTGTAGAGCACCAGGATACCATGCTCCCATTCCCAGCATGGGGGTCTCTGCCCTCACTTTACTTTTCTCTTTTTACCAACTGACACCTTTATTTACTGTCCGTTTCCAAGAGCCAGGCACTTGCTTCTCTAGCTCAAGGCAAGAGCGTTCTGCTTTGCCTAGGCCTACACGGGGCTCAGAGGAACCTCAGTCTGAAGGAATCATGGCGCCGTGCAGACATCAAACGTGACTAAAACCACACTGGCTGGCTGGGCAAGAGGACGATGGCCGCAACACTGCCACCTCAGCACCTCAGGACTCCTCAGGCGCCAGCATGACGAAACGGGGAGGAGGCCGGCAATGTTTTAAGAAAATGTGTCCCCAGGTTTGCTAGGGAGAAAGGGGCTGACCTGAAGATGGGAGGCCTCCAAAGTAGCAGGTATTTCACAACAGATAATTCTCCTGTCATTTGCAGAGAGATCAAACCGGGCTGCCCTGGGCTCCTAACAGAGGCGTGACACCCCGCAGAGTCGGGTTTCATCCATTAACGCTCCAGCAGATTCTACTCCCTGACTCAGTGCCCTCTGAATGCTGTGCATTCCCCACCTCTCTCCAGCTGTTAAAACCATGGCTTCTCACAAAACGCAGCCAGCAGTCGAGAGTTTACAATGAGACACCCAGAAGAAGCACGCCCAGGAACCAGGAGCCTGAGGCCAGGGCCTTTATAGGCAGGGGCACCCACCTGCACACTTCCTTGTGTGTCAGGGGGTTAGGGGCCACCATGGCGCAGACAGGCCTGGAAGCCACCCGAGGCCAGCAGTGCTGGGGGAGGCCGCGATCCCAAGGCACCGCTGGGCTTCAGGCTCCTCGTGTGCAAAATGGGAAGACTAATGCCTGCGCTGGGTGGGCTAAGGAGGCTTGTGGGACGTGCTCGGGGAGAATATTTGTGGAAGCATTTCATAAAATTAAGGGAACAGCAGATTCTGATTAAGCAACCTTGGCCCGGAGCCCACACTTTCTGTGTACCAGCAACAGTGAAAGCTTGTGTGCACAGTCAAGGTGAGAAGGAAGACAGCGTGATGCCACCCAGGACAGGGCCTGGCACAGGGAGACCTGCGGTAAGTTGTGGGTGAATCTGAATCTATTCCTGTCTACCTGAGCTGCAGCTTCCCAGGTAACATCCTGGGAACAATGAGACTATACACAGAAACATTAAGTTGTAAGACAGTAAGTAATAGTTAAGGATGACAGCAGATGACAGGCTATGGTAAGATGTCTCCGACAGAGTCAGCGACGCTCACACCCTGGCAGGCAGACCCCCAACACTTCCAGTCCTGACTGTGAGCCTCCAAGTGGGTTTGAACTCACTCTGGATCATGCAGGTGACAGGGCACGGAAACTCCACCCTTCTTAAAGGGTGATGACCTGGAACCAGGGGATGCTCTTCCTTGGGGGAGGATCTATACAGCTCCTTCCTAGAGAACAGTTTCTCAGCCACGGCATGTGCATTTTAGGACAGATGATTCTTTGTTGTGGGGGAGTGGGGGACGTGCTGTCCTGAGCATTGCCCAACGCCTACCAGCATCCCTGGCCTCTACCCACCAGATGCCAGTAGCACCTGCTTCAGTCTCCTGGTTTTGACAACCAAAAATGTCTCCAGACATTGCCAGCTGTGCCCTGGAGTCTGCAGGAGCCCCCACTAACGAAAGGGTACTTGAACATCAAGTTGCCTCTATCATTTCTCTAGGAATAAAGAAGAAAGGGGCGGGGAACGCCAAGAAGTGAGAGGCTGGAACAGTTCCCTATCAGAGTTCACTAGCAAAACACAGTGCTTAGTGCGCCATTTTGCTCTGGGCTCCCTGGACAGTGTCAGATGACAACTGACACTCTTCTTGCTGTTCCATATAAAAGCCAGCTCCAAGGGGTTGCTAAACAGATTGTGATTTAAAAAAATAATAATTGTGGTACAGACCAAATCTTGCACTTTATTCCTCTCTTCAATCTGGAATTCAGACCAGTCTGGTAAACAACGTACAGTTCATTCTTGCTCTCTAGCTTCTTTTTGTTAACAGATGGGGCAGGAAAAATGATTCAGTGAAAGACTCTGGACTGAAAACCTTTATTTTCCCTACTTTTAACTAGTATTTTAAGATATTCTGCTGGTCAACACAAAAACAAGAGGAAGCACACTGCAAAATTCAACAACTATGTGTTTATGCAACAGGGCAGTGTTTGCTAGTGGCGTTAAATCGACAGCTGAGCTGTAACAACAGTTCTACAGACTACACTGTGGACAGTTACTAAAGAATTGAGTTTCTACTTATCTGACAGGCTTGTCTTTATTTTACCTGGCTGAGTTTAATTTTGTTTTTATGTTCAGTTATGTGTGGGGATTAGCATTAGGTTTTTTAGGTATTAAAAAATAAACTTTCATAAAGAATAAACGTAACATGGTTAGAGTTTCGACGTGATGTCTGGTGGCTGTGTTTCCATCTCTGGGTCACCGCTCTTTGTATGGCTCTTTGTATGGCTTTGCTCCATAGCCCTAGTTTCCTTGTCTGCAAAGTTTAAGTTTCCACCTCCCAGGGATATAATGAGAATTAAGTAAGGGAACGAGTGAAAGCACTGAGCGTGGGGCTAAGAACAGGCTTGGTAAATGTTAGCAGCACAAAAGGAGTCCCTGGCTATGAGACACTGGTTCTGTGCTATCTCATCACGCTCAGGAGTCTCGCGAGACATTTAAAGAGACCTTACACTTTACACGCCCTTCTTCTTCTCAACTGTCCAGAGCATCTTAGCAGCTCAAGGAAAGAACAGCTGGTCTTAAGAGATGAGACTCACCCGTTCCCCCCGAACCCGTTGGACCCAAGCAGCACACCCAAACCAATCCCCGAATCCCCAAGCTTTCACCGTGAGCACTGGGCTTGCTTTGCTCTGAAGACCATGGAGGCCTGGATAAACTTTGACTTTTATCCATGGCTCCTTGGACTGTTTCCTGAACAATTAAGCCCACAGTTGCCACCCAACTGAACACAACGATATTGCAACAGAATTTTTTTTTTTCCATCCCCAAAACCATGGGCCAGGATTCTGCAGTAGAAGGCAAGGCAAACCCAATTGTTCTTAGCATCACACTGACCTTCTGCCTTTGAGACCTGGAAGCCACAGCACTGGTGGACATAAACTCTACTGCCTGCTGCTCCAGATCCAAGGGGATAGGGTAGCCCTCTGGTAGAAATCTGTCTGTTGCCTCCTGGAAGAGAGGAAACCTGGATTCCTACAGAGCTTGAAATGGCCGTTTTAAGCTGAAGGGAAGGGGTTGACGAAAATCAACAGCTGTTGCAACACATCTGGCTTGACTGGCCCTGCTGAGGTTCCTGGTGTTTGAGGGCATCTTCAGCTGGGTTTCAAGGGTTTAGCAAGTTTCAGAGCATGGACCCTGGAACCAAATGATGGATGTTCTGGACATCACAAATCTACATGTGTGTGTCAGGGGGCAACATGGGCCTCTCCTGGGGTGTGAATGTGATGTTCTGAGCTGTGTTAAATGCCCAGAGGATGACATCTGGAAAAGAACTGTTCTAGCCAACCAATCTGGACTCTTATTAACGGGAGAAACACTCACCCATCCTAAAGGTTTCTATTTCACAAGGACACAGAAGACCCCACCTGGAACTGTGGAGCGCTACAGGAAAGGTGCTCTGTACTGAAAGCTCAGTCCCCAGGGCATGAACTCAGAAACAGCACAAACACATTGTTCAAAGCAGGTGCAGGCCAGGAGAAACACCTGGAGTCAGCTTACTTTGTTCACGGGCTTCTCTGGAATCTTCACAGACACCTCGGCTGGTTTTCCCTTCTTTGATGGCGTCCTCTTGATTTTGGGTGAGTGGAATTTGTCCTTCAGCTTCATGGTGAAGGAGGAGAGATGAGAACGCTGAGAGTCTGAAAACAGAGGAGGTACTGACTGTTAGAGGCAGAGTGGGAAGAAGCTGTGGTTCATTCGCCTTCTGTGAAAATGAGTGTTGTCCTCAGGCAAATCTTTCCCTTTCACTGTTTGAGGTTACAAAGAAAAGGAAACACGGATCCATTCGAACTCTTTTGCTTGCACCTTTCAATTTTTGCAATTTCCTTCTAAGTTAGGGTGAAAGCAGTCAAAATGAGTGTGGAAAACGAACACGCAAATACTTCCATGCGTCCCTATAGAGTTCATCTGATTATCTAACCAACGTCCAAGGGAACTGGCTAAGATGAAAAGACACCACAGTGGGACCACAGAAGGGCTGGACATGAGAACTGGGAATGAAGGCCCTTTTGAGTGGACCTTCTCATTGTTTGGTTAGGGAACTGCAACAAGTGACATGCGTCAGGCCTCAGAGCTGGCCGTGGAGACTGAAGTAGACCTAAGGTGTTCAAAACCCTCAGGGACACAGTGAAAGACAACTTGGTTCCTCAACAAAATCAGGAACAAGACGAGGGTGTCCGTTTTGATCCCTGTTACTCAATTTTGTACTCCAACACAAGCCATCCAGATTGGAAAGGGACATATAAAACTGTTGCTAGATGACATAATTTTGTATATGAAAAATCTGAAGCAATCCACTAAGAAACTAGTACTAACAAACAAATTTGGTAGGCTCACAGGATACAAGATGATATACATCATAAACAAGGTCACAGACAAGAATCAATTCTATTTCTACACAATAGCAAGGAACATTCAAAACAAATGTAAGAAGCATCCATTCACAATCATCAAAACAAACAAAACACACAGGCCTAAAACTACATTTAAGTGACGTACTGATATGCTACACCATGGATAAATCTCAAAAACATGATGCTAAGTGAAAGAAGTTAGTCACAAAAGACCACATATTGTATAATTCCGTTTATTTGCAATGTCCAGAACTGGCAAATCTCTAGAGACAGAAAGTATTAATAGATGAGAGGTTGCCTAAGACTAAAGGGAGCGGAGAGGGATGGAGAGCGGCTGCTGGTGACTAAGAGGTTTCTTTTGGTGGGGGAGAAGTGTTCTAAAATTAGAATCTGGTGATCGTTACACAACCCAGTGAATTACTATAAAAAAAAAAAAATTTGAATTGTACACTTTAAAAGAGTCGTGTAGTCAGATATGTGAATTCTATCTCAATGAAGCTGTTGGGGGAAAAAAACAAACAAACAAACCCAAACAGCAGCCTTCCTTCATTTACCACAGCACTTTCCAGGGTTTGAAACCATCTTATTATTTATGTGTTTATCTCCTAACAAGAACGCACTCACTGAAGACTGTACCTGTCCTGCTCAAGCCTGTGTCTCCAGTGCTAACACTGTACGTAGCCCAGAGAAGATGCTCGGGAAACATTAATTCAACAAATGAACAAATTGGCCAAAGAGAAAATACCCCATGGAAAGCACTGCTTCTTTGGCTAATGTCAGAAATTTATAGAAAATACTTGAAAATGGTTGACAATTAGGGAGAACATGATTCTATGCAATGGGAAAAAAAAAAGTAAGTGTATTTAAAAAATAAAAAAAATACACTCCCTTTCAATTTTCTCAGCAATTTAGTACTAAACAAACAAACAAACCCAAAAAACCCTTCCAAATAAATGACATAGCACCTCTATTACAGGCGTGTCACTGTGTCTACTAGTGCTGCACGTGGCTTATCAGGGGCCAAGGCTCAATCCTCTTGTCAAAGACCTTCAGGCTGCAGGCAGGATCAGATACACAATTCACCCTTTGCAATTATCTAGGAGCCCCCTGCACTCTGGACTAGAGAGAGAAGCCAGGCCTGACCTTCGTTCACAAGGGCAGTCAAACCAAACCCAGCCTCACAGCTGTCTGTCCACCAGCCAGAGCTGCAGGAAGCTCTTCTTAGAGCCCAGCAAGGACACAAATCCACAGAGGGCTGGTGCGCCTCTCTCCTCAGCTGGAGCTGCTCGATGTGGAGCTCCGGGGTTCTCGGTTCCAGTCCTCGCGGGCGGCGCCGGCCCTGGGATTCGCAGCATGCCAGCAGATGGTGTGATTGCTCCGGCTCCCCTCCTCTTCCCCACCCAAGCAGGGGGGGCCCACACACAGTTTATACTTGCTTCTTTACAACAACTTCGGTAATTCACAGGGTAGTTAAAAGGCTGGGCAGTTGTAGTCAGACTGTTTTGAGTCAACAGACTTCAGCAGCACCTCTTAAGTCTCAAGTTTTGTCTGAGAACATTGCTCTACTTGAGATGTCTGATGTGGCGTAGGTTAAATTACTGGCTGCAGTAATGCAGGAAGGTGCTCGTCCATGTGCGGGGCACGTGGCACCTGCTCAGTGCCAGGAGCTTAACCTAAGTCTGTGATGTGGACTGGCTGCGGGTCGGACCAGGACACTCGGCAGCACTGAAGGTGTTTCTCAGGACCCCGGGGAACGGCGGGCCTCACGCACGCCCCTCTCTTCTCCCATTAGTGCTGAGTGGAAGTCTCAACCTGGCCGGAGCCCGCTGGTCTCTTCCTCTCTTTCAGGCTGCTCTTCTTCCTGCCCCCACCTGCTCCTTAGAACGCTGGCCTCAGCATCCCCAATGTCACAGCATATCCTTCTCCAGACAGGTTCCCAAGTCAGATGCTAGGGTGTGACTTCTACCCCGGTGAGTAAGACCGAAAGCAGGACAAGAGAAGCAGACACAAATGGGGAAGTATAGGCAGGATGCGTGGTTTCTTTGGTGGTCAAAGATCTTCAGAGACACAGACTGGGCAAACCAGCTTCCTCCTCCTCCTCCTCCAGCCTGCTGCCCTGCATAGCTATTACACACGGGTAGGCATGGGGCTGAGGGATGGCCAGTTTCACTCTCTGCCATCAGGACCAGGGCAGAAACAGGGTAGGCAAACAGGGTGTGGAGGCCCCCCCCCAACCCCCGATTATGACCGAGCGGCCAGGTAAGGACACCTTCGCCAGAGAGCAGCCAGAGCTGCCCAGGAAGTACACGGCAACAGGCTCTGGCTGTCCCAGGGCAGCTGGGAGTCCACATCAGCACATAAAGAAAGCGCGTATCTATCAATAAATCTCCCTCCTTGGAGTACTTAACAGCCGCAGACAGCCACCTCTAGCACAAGATGCGATAAATCAAGCGGAAAGAGCAGGTTGTTTGTCATGACAACCAACCTCCTCAAGTTTGGAAATCAAGGGCAGCACAAACGAGGACAGGCTTCGACTTGGAGGCTGCTTGTCGTCTCTGCCTTGAAACAACAGCTTAGCGACAAAGCCTTTCGCACAGGTTTCAGGAGGTTTGGAAGGGCACTCCAACTATGCACCTGAGAGCAGATAAAGCACCATGACGACCAGTGACGGCAGAGTGGGCGGACACAGGGGTGGCGGCTATGTTAGGGTGATCCTACCTACATGCCGCACACTAACGTGTGCGGCACATGCACACCTGCCACACACTTCCGGACCCCTGCTCACATCCCTCGTGTGTGTCACTCATCTCAGTGGGGGGCAGCCAAAGAGATGGTCACACGACTGCAGAGCTTCAGGTAACTTCACCGACCACTCTTCAACTTCTCACTTGGGAAGTTACACTTCAGGTTTGGTAAATGTGTGTGCTTAGAGATTTTCTAGCACTGAAATTAAAACAAAATTTTGAAAGATTTCATACACGAGTCTATACAACTTACAGAGAAGGAATGAAATCCATGCATCCAGTGGCCTCACCCACCACATGGAACTTCCGGCAATGACGGACACGTTCCCTGTCCATACCATCCAACGTTGACGGCCGCTCGAGGTTGCCAAGCGCTTGGAATGTGCCTCGTGCGACCAAGAAACTGAGTTTCTATTGGAATGCAGAGAAACAGCAAGAAAGGCTGGCGGCTGCCCCACTGGACAGCGGGGCTCAAGAAGCAGAACACTGGCAACCCCACCACCCCCTCCACACGCCCCGTCATGATGGTGTCTTCCTGCCCAACGGCGGGTAGCTGATTCTGAATTTTGTGCTCATCACACCTTACTTTTTATGCTAGTTTAGATCTGTAAGTAGAGTTTAATGAGTAGGTTTGTGAAGCTAACTTAAGTGATATTATACTGCAAATACTCCTCTGTTCTTGCTTTTTCACTCAATGATAGGTCTGCCATTTGCCCAGGTGACGTGTACAGAAGTGCTTTCGCTTTCAGTCCTGTGCAATTCCACGTCTTCTGTCATGCCGCTTTTGTTTATCCACTCTTCTGTCAGTGAACGCTGGGTCATTTTTGGCGTGTTTGCTTCTATAAACAGCACTGCTCTGACCTTTCTTGTACATGCCTCCTGGAACACACTCGACAGCCTCCGTGACAAGAGCCCCTGGACTAGAGTACACACCACATCTCATCGGAGGGCTGCTGCCAAGTGAGCTCCGGAGGGTCTGGGCCTCTCTGCGGCCCCCACAGCGCCACACCCACCAGGACCTGGCTTGCCAGACCTGCACACCTTGTGACAGGGCCACACCTAACCAAAGAGACAAAAGCCCTCCTGCACGTGGAGGCGCCACAGCTGGTGTGTCTCACTGTGGTCTATCAGATTTGCTGGAACGACCTCAAAGGTCACGGACAGAACTCAACAAACCCTCAACCACTGCTCGTGTACACGTGTTCTTAGTCGTGTCTGACTCTTGCGACCCTGTGGACTGTAGCCCGCCAGGCTCCTCTCCATGGGATTTTCCGGCAAGAACACTGGAGGGGGTTGCCATTCCCTCCTCCAGGGGATCTTCCTGACCCCGGGATCAAACCTGCCTCCCCTGCACTGCAGGCGGATCCTTGACTGCTGAGCCACTGGGGAAGCCCAACCACTACTCGGTATGGCATTTGCACCAAGGAGGGTCAAGAACCCCCAATGACCAACCTGCGAGTCATTTCTTTCAGGCGAAGAACGCTTACATGACCTCACAGTCAATTTCCGCAGATATGGCGTGACATGACCAAGAGCAGCGCTGCCCTGAGGGGCTGCCACAAGCTGTAGGCGGGCTGCAAGAAAGACACCCTTCTCCATCCAGAGGGAGGCTTAAGGAGAGGCACGCAGCCTGTTCCCGGAATCACATCTCAACCCAAACCAAAAGCACACCAGAGCCAAACCAGCTTCTTCCAAGCAGTCTGCCAGGCGTCACTGTATCATCCTTGAACTTTCAATGTGCCCCTCGGCCATGCTGAACGGCCGTCTCTCCTTGCTGCTGACAAATGCACTTGCCCAGTGGCCTTTCAGACGTCATCTGTAGCAGCAGCTGGGATCCCAACTTAGCAGCGTCCCTGTCAGGGCTTAAGTCCGCCTTGGATGGGGGAGTCTACATAGCAACCACAGAGGACCACACAAGGTCTAACCTGCGCCATGCGAGGTCCACCCAGGACCACAAAGTCAGGGTCAGTGTGGATGACACTTTGAGGCGGCTCCAAGATCATACAGCCAACTCTGAGAGACACGGCGGTGGCTCCCCCTCGCATGATGGCGCAGGGCGCAGAGCTGGGCCCCGGGCAGCACCCCCGCTTGTCCCACACACAAGCCCGGGCGGCGCGTGTGTGCTCCCAGCACCCACACCCCCGGCTCCCAGATGGGCTGAATGGACAACCAGAGGGGAGAAGTACACGCGGATATTAGGAAGAACCATTTTAAACGTGAGGATTTCACATTTTTAAGAGGTCTGCCTGCTTATCTAGAATCATACAGACTGACTGCACAGGCAAAGACACACGTGAGAGCGGGCGGGTCATGGGCGTGGCCGGCAGGATGGGGGCTCTGGAGTCAGGCAGCTGGTGCTTTAACTCGCGCTCGGCCTCTCTGCGCTGAGGGCTCCTCGCCTGTAGAGCCAGCATAACCGCAGGACCCAGCTGCCCGGGTTGCTGTGAGGGTTAAATGTGATCCTGCATGTCAAGCATTTCGCAGAGGACCTGATACACAGCAGACACTGAGTCCACAGCACCCGCTGCTGTTATGTGATAACACCGCCAATGCTCTGCCAACATGCAGTATGGCAAAGGCTAAAAATAATCCTAGCCTGGCAGAGCGCAAAGTAACCTGATGTTTTATTTTTTCCAACAATTTCATAGTAAAAGATCCTCTTTCTTACGTAACATAGGATTATTCACATTCAAACACAGGGAAAACAATTTCTGGAGTGCTGCAATACCATAGGCTCTTATGACATGAGAATCTGTTCATATTACCCTCTGGTTTAGGAAGTCAACGGATAGCTATGATGTTGCTGGGGGTACTAATGGAAATAGCAAGCATCTCCTTTTTCCTTTTATCAGCGACAAAACTAAAACAACCTCATTATAAAAATATGAGCACTGCAAAAATATATAACACAGAAGGTGAAAATCCCTCATAACTCCCCGTCTCTGTCATACAGAGCTTAAGTATTTTTGTGACTGGCTTTTTTAGCTGGGTGATATGCTGTGGGCATTCTTCCACATGAGCACAGTTAATGCGTGACTAATGTCCTAATGGAAGGCAAACCACAACACGGTCAAACGGTCTCCTGACCAAAGGTTCCCAACTCCTGCTCTTCCAAAAACAGCACAGGAATAAACACCCTCCCGCTGAGCCCCTGCCTGAAACTGGCTCCTAGAAAAAGTGCTGCCAGGCCAAAGGGCATAAGCACTGGACACCTGTCAAGATACTGCCCAGCTGCCCTGAGCTAGGTACAGGCCTGCGGGGGCTACGCCGAGGAGCGAGACCGGGGGTGCAGGCAGGAGACCGGGCCTGGGGACCCACCCCTGCAGGCTTCACTGCAGATCTGACAGAGCTACCGGTTTTGCTTTACTTGTGTAACTGTCAGGATTAAAAACAGATTTGGAAATGAACAGACACTTCACAAGAGAGGAAATCCAAATGGCCAACAGACAGATGATAAGGTGCTCAGTCCCACTGGTTATCAGGAAACAATAAATTAAAACCATATAGCAAGGCTACGACATACACACCAGGATGGATACAAAGAAAAAGGTGCAAACACTCCATGCCGGGGGGCTGGAGAGCACGGGGCTCCCCCTCCCTCCACGGCTGCAGGGATGAGGCAGGACGGGCACCAGATGCTCGCTTCCCTGAGGCCAAAGGCTAAGTCTTCCTCACTTTGGAACCTGGCACTTAGCCCCAAGACTGGCACACAGTGCAAGTGAATAAACGATTGTTAGTGAACACAAAGACACAAGAATCAACGACTGACTCTGCAACAGCTAACAACTACAGCATTCAACCGGCACCAGACAACAGGATCTGATTAGTGATGTCAATGGGATGGTTACACTGATTTGTAACGTGATTGTCTGAGGAACACCGACACGCGAGTCAGATACAACTGACTCGTGTCAGCTGAGTCAGAGACAACCAAGAACTTTCTCTGCTGTGCTGGTTCGGCTTGGGTCACCCGGGTTGAGAGAATCCTGTTCAAGCTACTTCCAGGGAAAAGATGAGAGGAAAACCAGACATTTCGCTCTCCCTCTTGAGGTCTCCAGAGGACAACAGACTCTCCAACAGAAACACAAGAGCCACATGTGGTTTCAAATTAAATTATCCACAATGTTATAATTTCAATATACAACTAAATAAAAATTATCAGGCGAGACTTCTTCTCTTTCTTCCATACTGAGTCTTCAGAACGTGGTCTCTTGCTGGACCAGACACTTTTCCAGCACCCTCTGCAGCTCGAGGCCCTAGTAATGGCTGCCCTCCCCGTCCCTGCGAGGAGGGCTGATCCACTGGCCTCCTGACAGGAGGCACCTTGGGCAGGCTGGATTCAAGGGCTTCTGGAATGTGCCCTGAGGTGCACTTGCTGAAGGACTGACCGCGGGGGGCCCTCTCACCCCCAGGCTGGGTGTTCCAGACTCTGAGGCCCTCTGCCCCCATGGAGGGACTACAGGATCTCACTGAAGCCCCCACCTGGCACAGGGCCAGAGAGCCTGCGGAAACTCGCTGTGCAAGGTGAGAGGAGCAGGGCGGAGGAGGGAGACTTTCAACAGAGGACATTTCTGACAATCGCAGCTTCCCAGCAACGCAGGCAGCAGGGAGCAAGGACAGACACACGTGGTGGCAGTGACATCATGTCCTCTGCTTTGAAATGTGGGCAAAACGAGTGACATGGACCACACCCGGCCGAGGGCAGCTCTGTGAACTTACTCCCACACCACCAGCAGCTCCGACATAAATGAAACCCCCTCAATGCGTGCAGCTGTGAGTAAGCTGCCCATTGGGGCCTCACTGTTCTCATCTGTGAAATGAGAATAACGGTCCTTGTCTCACCTCTCGAGGCTGTTATGGATGTGATAAGTACTCCATGTAAGGTTCCTTAGCACAGTACTGACACCTAGTAAACATCAGATAAATGCCATCTGCTGTTACCCAAATGTTCTGAGATAAATGCCACCACTCTGAATGGGCAATTACTATTTTTTCAACACAGCAGATTTTACAAAATTAATTAATGCCCGTACTGCTGTGGCATGTGGAACTACCCCAACCAGGGATCAAACCGATTCCCCCTGTGGTGGAAGTGTGAAGTCTTAACCGCTGGCCCACCAGGGAAGTCTGTTTTAACACAGCAGAATTTTTAAATGGAGGAGATAACTCACTGAGCCAGGGCTCTTATGACTGAGTATTTTTCTACATGTGTGTTTTACTTTAATTTTAAAAAGCTGTATTCAAAGAAAAAAAGTACAGCTGAGATGAAAAGAGGAGCTGGACTCTTGGTGACATCATCTGAGCTGTTAGTTTTATTTGTCTGAGGCTCAACTTCCAGCAACTTGGGGGTGGGGTGGGGAAAGAGGTGAATTCAGTAACTAAGTGTCCTTCAGGATTTAAACAGAAACCACAGCCTCCACCAGGTAAACTTGTGCATGTGAACACAGCCTGGAGAGGACATTCTGGGGTGGGTGGGGGGCCTCCTGCCAGCAATCTGTCAGAAAGGGCACTGAACAGTTTCCCCCATACCTACTCCAATTATTAAAAAATGGTCAAATAATGGACGATATCCCACGAGATGAAAAGGGACCCTCTGGGATTTATAGCTGCTTCCCTCCCCGGAGCCCAACATCAGCAGCTAGTGCATTTAAACACCCTACTGGAAGCTGGGTGATCATCAAGTTAACTCAGGGAGGGACAGGTTCTCAGCACCATTTGGCAGACGCGGAGACCAGGTCCCAGGGGCCTGACCCCCTGCCCCCTACCCCCAGAACATGCACACACACATCACAGACAAGGCGACTGGAGAACCACTCAAGGTCAGCCTGTCCCCAGGGTCGCCAAGTACCAAGGAAGGATTTCTTTGGAATTGACTCTGAGATTCTCAAAGCCACAGACTTCAGAGACTTCCAGAGACATAAATGAGTCATTTCTCCAGAGTGTGTTGCTTTTAGAGAAGACAGAAGGGAGAGGGAGAGCAAGCATGTGAGCACGCCAGGCTGAGAGCAGGAGGCCAAAGCCCATCGTCATCGGGATTCTGGCTGCACCGGGATGCGGGTCCACCCTCACCTTTGTCCTTCAGGTGGAGCTGTTTGGAGCAGCCTCTGTCCCTCAGAGGAACTTGCATGTTAGGACTGGTGCCAGCTCAGAATTCAACAACGCTCCTCAAGGGCCGCAGAGCCTACCGTGCGGCTCTGTGTGGCCCGCCTGGCCGCCTGAGCAGGGGTCAGCAGTGGGGGGACGGGAGCACCCACAGGCGGCCAGCGGCTCCCGCACCAGCTGCTCCAGGCCCTGCTCAGGGACCCCCAGGAACACACGACGTGTCAGGCCGCCCTCTGGGCTTCCAGAGGAAACACACCTTCACTTGTCAGTGAGCACACGTTCCTCTTTTGTTTTTACTTCACAGACAACGAGAGAAGGAGCTGGGAGTCACAAGCGCCCGTGGTTTGGGACTCTACAGGAATCGCTTGCTGGCAAATATGGAATAAAGCAAAGGGACAGGGTCCCCTGGACCACCACCTTCCGTCCCCATCACCACAGAGAGACAGGGCGCATCAGAGGGCGTGGGGCGGGCCCACAGGCCTCCTCCTTCAGCCGCTCACCCACTTGTTCCACACACATTTACACACTGAGGAGCAGGACCCCCTTGTCCCCTCCAGAGAGCCCCCAGCCTTGTGGGGGGAGCCAGAAGAGTCCTCAGTGTGGTCAGCGAGCAGCCCTGGGATGGAGACATGCCCAGTACAGGTAGGGCCCTTCGGGCCGCTCAGAGCCCGCTCAGGAGGAGGGCAGCTCTTGGTGCCAGCAGGAGCGCCTTGGCACCCGGGGCCCCTGCGTAACAACCCAGCGGGCTCCTCAGGGCAGGAGAAAGGGGTGCACCTACAGGCTTCGGACATTTGACATGGGAACCGACGGAAGACATCAGAGGCAGCAAACAGGGGGCTGGTTTGGAAGAGGCCTCAGAGACCTGTGAGGGACGCCGAGGGGCCTGAACACGCCCACGTCTCCAAAGGCGCACTTCCGGCTGCCCGGGCGTGAAGCGGAGGAGAAGGTCGTCACCCTCACCCCTGGCGGCAGCGCCTTTTCTCTGGAACCAAAGGGGCACTGGGACGAGCACCTCGTGACAGACCCGCCCCCTGCTCCTGTCCCCCAGGCTGTGTCCAGGGCTCTGTTCCCACAAGAAGGTCGATCATGTCCGTTCATATACACATAGGGAAAAAAGCCAGACCCTACTCTGCTCCACACGTTCCAAATCAAGCTGGGATCAACCCCAGCCTCTGGGGGTGGGGACCAAGGTGGTCCCGGCTGCCCCGCCTCAGAGGCCCCGCTCCCCACCCGCTGCCAAGTGAGGGATGAGAAGCGTGGGCGCCAGCAAGGGTCCCAGTCCTGACAGGGGCTGCCGAGGCCTGGGAACTGCTCTCCCGCCAGCCTAGGGCCCAGGCCTCCCAAACAAAGGTGGTCCAGGGTCCCTCCTCAGCAGCGGCTGGAAAAGTATTAACTGCTTCCAGTCGTTTCTCTTCCTCAGGGGACAACTTCAGCACAGCAGGTAAAAATGCAAAGAAGCCTAGAATGGAAGACAGTTCCAGTGCTTGGGACACGCCCCCACCCTCTGCTTGTGAGCCTCCGCAGCTGCAGATGGTCTAACAGCCCACGGGGGAGGGGGGAGGCTCCGAGCGGCCTTGATAATCTGAAGTCAGGCTGGTCTAGTCAAAGCCAGAATTTCATCATCTCAGAGCCTGAAATCCAGCCCAATCGGTATCTGGTCCAATGTACGGGTGCCCATGCACAGGGACTGCAGACACCAGGGAGGGTGGCAGCTGCAGCCCCCGGGACCATTTCCCGCAGCCGGAGTGTGCGCACGACCGAAGCGCTCCACGGAGGACCCTCCAGGGTGGGAGACAGAGGCTGAGGAACAAGGGACAGACTAGATGCGATCCTAGTGCAGCTTCACAGCCCCCAAACTCAGAGAGAAAGAAGAACCCTCAGTACAGCCCGGATGAAGCAGAGCCTGGGTTCAGAGGCAGGAGGGCGCATGTGCCCCACGGGGAACAAGCCGGTGCCCACGGGTGCAGGGCCCCGTGCTCGCCGGTGCGCACCGCTCTCCACCACACCCTCCCCACCCCGCCCCCAGCCCGGCTTCCTACTCAGATGGCACGTCTCAGCATGGGCTCCTCTTCCTCCTTTTTTAAGCCAGAGCCTAGCAAATATGCTGTTTATTAGATGTGTTCACAGCTTTGATCACCAGGGAAGCAAGTCACCACAAGAGCAGAAGAAAAGACTTTCAGGCCAGCCAGTTCTGCTTGTAAAAGTGATTCACACCCTCTGGAAGAGACCAGGACCCAGGCAGCTCACTCGGAGCATTGCATCAAAGAGCTGGCCATGCCAGCTCTTGAGTAAGATGCCCTCGGTGAGGAGGTCTTGGTCATGGTCTCTTAGCCCAAGTCATACACACTGACTCTTTCCTCTTGGGAGGTGGGATTATGGGTGGAAGTTTTTAACCAACAGCTACTGAAGAACTCGTATTTCCATGATTGCTGGAGTTGCCAACATTTGGCTAGAAAGCGCTGCAAGGGGATTTTCTGAAATCAACAAGGGTTCCCAGTTCTCACAGAAGTTATACCTTTACGGCCTGTGATAAATAACAGATGGCCTCACAATATGTACTTTTAAAGACAGCTCTTCAGTGGTGCTGGCCCCTTCCCTGGATCTTGGATACAGCCAAATGACATTCCTCTCTTTCCAAATTCTCTCTCTTACTCAGAAGTCTACCAAACCTACCCCACCCTAGTGAGTGCCTTTAGGAAAAATCCAGTTGTCTCATTCTAGAATCCTCAGGGCAGGAGACGGTGTGCATTTTTTGAGAAGGAATCTCACTTTCCCCTGTTCTCCCTCAGCAGCCGTATCCTTGAAGTCTCCTAGAATTGAAGCTCTTTTTAAAGGACCAAATCTATGCATAAGAGGCGGCTTCCTGCAGGCCTCTATCCTGGCAGCCTGGGGGGAAGAGCACACACAGGCCGTATGGGGAGAAGGCAGAGACTTGTGGTCTCAAAGTCAGCTGTTCGCAAGTAACACTCACTTTTCTGCCGAAACCAGGCTGAACACCGAGTCCAGGCCCTAGCCCTGCGCACAGCGCGCTCCTCCCACAGCCAGATGCTGGGCATTTGGTCCCACAGCAGGTCTGTGGTTTAACAGGAATGGAGGCCCTGCCCTTGAGTAGTTTACAAGTGAACAAGGAAGTAAAGCCATACACCCAGGGCTCCACCACACAGCAGAGCGAGACAACTGCTAAAGAAACAAGGGGTTTACTTCCTAAGAGACCCACAAAACTCTTAGAAGGAAGCCCTAGAGCTGTAAGCCTAGAAGACACGCAGACTTCAGCTGTGAAAAGTGCAAAGGGATGAGGGCTGATCTGGGTGAGAGATGAACTGAGTAAGCCCTGGCCACATGGGGTGGGAGGGCAGACACGTGGCCGATCCCTCCTGCTGATGATTACTCAGGTCACAACCCACTGAGAGGTCCCAAAACCAATTTCCTGGATGAAAGCATAAAATGTGATACAAACCATCTGAGGCCACTGCAGACAGTAAGGCTAAACGCTTCTTGAGACTTATTTCAGTTACGACCATCTTGAGATGCTGAAGATCCCACTCCCTGGGGAGCATGGGGGGCGGGGGAACTCTCTAACTGGGACAAAGAGGAGCTACGGCTCGGGGTCCTGTACGGGCCATCGAGACCACAAAGCTAGTCTTGACCAGAAGTGGCCTGGACCGTGGCTGAGCTCCCCGACCTAGGTCTGGAACTAAGAATCAGGCACAGGGGCAGTGCCAACAGGTGCGTCGCTTCTGAGGCAGAGGGGTCAGCAGTGCGCAGGCTTTTCTGACCACCTAGCATGGTAAGAAACGTTTTACTTTGTGATCAAGTACACAGAGTATATTACAAATCCTGAACGTGTTCAAGTCTTTCTCACTTTTCAATCCCTTGAGGTGATTCTCAGTCTTCCATGAGAGCGAAGAATTGAGGGGAGGACAGTGGGGCAGACAGTGGCACCGCCCTGACCTGGAGCTGCTCAGAAGGCGGGCTCTGCACCCAGCCCTGACCTTGTGGGGCAGGGTCTCTAGGGAAGGGACCCAGGGACTAGGGCTCAGCCAGTCCTCCAGGCAACTCTGCAGCATGATCAAGTTTGAGAAGCACGGTGTTTGAGGATGAAGGCCTGGGGGAAAACAGTGAAGCTGTTAAGAAACTCCAAATAGTGGGCCAAAGAACGGGAGGGGTGGACAGCAAGCCTAGCAAGGCCAAGTGCACACAGGAAGTGACAGAGGCAGGTGGACCCTTGACTCTGACAGAAGGGGAGGGTCTCATCTCAGAACATGCCTCAGGACAAGCCCCTCCGGATGGGGAGAAAGACTGATAAACTCGAGGCCTGCGGGCGGGGCCCAACCTCCAACCAGCGCCCCCAGGCAAGAAACTCGGGCTAAGCCAGGTCTCCTTGGCTACACTGTGAGTCAGAGCAGGAGTAAGACAATGAAAAAAAACGGAACCAACCACATGCAGAGTTCTTGGGATACCGTATTCCACCCAGAACTGGTGGACCAAAGTGATCCATCATTGCTCTTCCTTCCGTTAATAATGCCGTGCTTCCTTACAGGAGGCATCTACTTTGGTGATGTCTCTGCCCTCAAGTAAACTGTTCTGACAGTGATTCTCAAGAGGGTAGAGAGGTGGGCTGAAGACAGGGCACTGGTCTAAAAAGGTATAAACAAGACACCTATACACATCTGCACTTGCAGCCAGAAGCAAGCTGAAAGGAGACAGGCCGAGGTGTCTGAGTGACAGTTAGGGCTGCGGGTGACAGGCCCCCACGCTGCTTGGCCCTCGAGGCTGGAGGTCACACTGCCCCCAGCCCGTGAATGCATTGTTTCTTTCATGGAAAGGGAAGAATCTTTATTCTATTTAAAGTGCTGGCACATACGAAGACGAAAGGCGCATTTAAGATGGGAAACCTCCTATTTCCCGGAGAGCAAGCAAAGGGACTGCCCAGGACCAGCCTCCCCAAATACAGATCCTCCCAATGTGACAGCGAGCGGGGTGCTCCCATCACCCAGGCTCTGTGTCTCCAAAAACCCGCGCCTCGGAGTGAAGGGGACGAAAGAAAGTCTGGTGGTGTTCAACTGAAGCTCCTGAGAGCCACCAAGTGACTGCAAAGGAACACATGTCACTTCATTTCTTGCAGGACGTGTGGGTCCATCTTTTACCCATCGTGACTTAAATCTCCTAAAAGACAGCTTTTGTTCTGCAACTTGTGTCTGCCAGCCACAACGTCCTCAGAACTAAGCACTGTAGTACAAATACACAGCTTCCAAAAAACTCGTGGATATGTTTGCAAACTGTGCAAAAATCAGTGGACTGAATCTGTAAATGGGTCTACACGCTGCAGAAAGTTTGGCACATTTTTAAGGCCACCTTTTCAAATGTTTTTGGTTCCAACTTTCTTTACAAACTGAAACACCACCACAGAGAAGGGATCAAAATAGATTTAGTTTCTTTGCAATAACAGTATTTTTGTATTCTTTGTGGTAGAGGCTGAGAATAGTGTTTTTAAATTTCTCATCAAAACAAAAATACTAGCATGGAACTGTGTGTCCTGCAGCTCAGCTGAAGGCCGAGCAGTACGGGGCTCGCACGTTATCTCCAACATTCATTTCTGAGGCGGTGAGCCAAAGCCAACCACGCAGAGGCCAGTTCTGGAATGCTGAACCAGGCAGCCTCTTGCATCCAATCTCACGGCGCACTGTTCAGCTTTAAAACTGATCTCCTACTTAGAGAAGCCCACCTCGTAGAGCTCAGCTCACACCTCTGTGCAGTACAGCTGGCCCTGTGCCAGCTCCCCACAGCCTGAGAGGCCACCCTCTGGGCCTCTGCCCAGGGACAAAGACTCTGGAGCTCCACATGCGGGTCAGGAAACACTTCTCTTCTGCGTCATGTCCCCCTTCTAGGGCCCGAGCCACACAGGGCCCATGGCACTAATGCGGCTCTGCTGGCTCGGGGGTGGCCGGAGCCTAGGGAGGTGCAAACTGACGGCAGCCATCTGGTGAGGGTCAACAACCCGCGACACGGCCCCTCCTGCTCCTACCTTAAGGCCACAAGTCAAAGAGAGTGCCCTTGAAGTGAGGTCCAGCCTGGGCTGGCTGCCAGCAGACCCCCGGCCCACCCCCTCACTCCTCTTCAGAGGGAGAGGAGCCCCGTGGAGATGACGACCGCACGAGGGGAACATGGCACAGAGAGCTTTTCAAACCCCTGACTCCTCGAGGCCTGGGGTGCAGCGGTGTCAGACAGACAGGGTACCAGTGCCGAAGGGTGACGGGGATGGGAAGTCCGAGACATCGCTACAAGGGTGACAAGTTCTACAAATGCCAGGCCCAAGTCCCAAGTCACTCAGCATAGGGCGATGAATGATGGGACCTCGGCCTGGGTCTCCCAGAGGTGGACTGAGGCAGGGTTCAGGTGCGAGCAGTTTCTGTGGGGGGACCGCCAGTGGGAGGTGCAGGGGACGAGGGTGGGAGACAGGGAAGCAGAGGGCGTCATGGAAAGGTGCGCATCAAAGCCCGCTTTCATGGTGGGCAGCCACGCTCAATGGACACGAACTCCAGCAAACTCCGGGAGGTAGTGGAGGACAGTGGAGCGGGGCGTGCTGCAGTCCATGGGGTGGCAAAGCGTCGGACACAACTTAATGACCAAACAACACTCACAACCACGTTCAATCCTGCAAGGCATCCGGTTTACACTGAAGCCTGAAAGATTCACTGCAGTTGGCCAGATTTTCCTTTTCTTTCTGGGGAGCAGTGCTCCTGGGAGAGGGCAGGGCATGTTTAGAAGGCCAGGGTCGGCAGGGTCAAGGTGAATCAGGAGACTTGACAGAAGGTCAATATGGAGAGGTGGGTCCTGCCGGATCAGGGAGCCTGAAGCCCCCGAGGCTGCTGGGAAATGCGTTTCCCAGCAGGTAATGCAGCAGAGGGCTCAGCGCGGGCTTTCTTCACTTGCTACAGAAGCTAAACACGGTCCCCAACAGGGTGAGACGCCAGCCACCCTGAGGCCACCTTCCTTTCCATGAAGAGATTCATTACCAAGGGACTGGTGGTCTTGCTGTCTAGACAAAGTGAATTCCCCCAACCCTGTCTTAACACAAATTGCAACCAGGCAAAATCCAAGTCTGCAGCACGGCCGACCTGTCTTTAGGCCGCGAAGACCACAGGAAGTGGGAGCAAACAGGAACTGAAGGCAGCTGTTAACCCAACCTGTTTCACACCACATTTGCTTAAAATAGCCCAGAGTTTACTGAGTGCTCACTATGCCAGAAAGTAATGTAAAAACCACTTTATAGATGAAGAAACTAAGGCTCAGAGAAAATAACTAGGCCCAAAGTCACTCAGCGACTGGGGAAGTGGCCTGAACTCAGACTCTGCTCACTTTGCGGCCAGCTGACTCAACCACGACACCAAAGTGTTGTCCTTAAGCATTATCAGTGACTGAGTCTTTCTGAGTGGGAAGCTACTAGGGAGGAGGAGGCAGGGTGATGGAAAGTGAAACAGTGTGCACGGGAAACACCTTCCATAACCTCTTTCTGCCCAAACTGAATAGCTTCTGCTCCAAGCCTGGCTGCCTGTCAGACATCCTTACCTATCCCAGCCAGAGAAGGCAGAGAAGGGCTGTGTGTCAGAAAGCCCCGGAGCTCCGAGGTCCATCCAGAGTGCTCCACCAGAAAAGGGAGCCTTCCCACACTGTTGACGGGAATGTAAGTCGGCACAGCCACTGTGGAAAATAGTCTGGAGGGCCCTCAAAAAAACTGAAAAAGAGAGTTGTTGTATGATCCAGGAATCCCACTCCTGGACATACGTCTGAACAAAACTATTTGAGACGATACATGCACTCCTATGTTCACAGCAGCAATATTTAATATCCTATTAAATCCTGTACATGACTCATTCACAATAGCCAAGGCCCGGAAACAACCTAAACGCCCATCGACCAGTGAACAGACAAGGAAGATGCGGTGCACACACAACAGAACATCACTTGGCCATAAAGAGAGTAAAATAATGCCATTTGCAGCAACAAAGATGGTTCTAGAGATTATCACACTGAGTCCAGAAAGAGAAAGACAAATACCGTATTTGTCTACATCTTTGTGGAATCTAAAATATGACACCAATGAACTTACCTATGAAACAGAAACAGATTCCCAAGCACAGAGAAGAGAAAGAGACTTGTGGCTGCCAAGGAGGAGGGTGTGGGGGAGGGATGGATTGAGAGCTTGAAATTACCAGATGCAAACTACCATATATAGGATGGATACACAACAAGGTCCTCCTGCACAGCACAGAGAACGACACTCAACATCCTGTGATAAACCATAAGAGCAAAGAATATGAAAAAGGAGGTACAGAAAAAGATACATGTACAACTGCATCACTTCAGCAGAAATCAACACAACACTGTAAATCAACTTTAAATTATAATTTAAAATTTACAAAGTTATTCTTAAAATAATTCAAATTTTTGTAATTTAATAAATTACAAAAAAAGTGCCCCACTATTCCAAGTTCAGTACCAACCACACAGTGTGGAGATCACCTGTGTGGGTGGCCAACTTTCCTGGGAGGCAGGGTCCCATCCACAGCTGACCAGGCACCAGGGCTGTGCTAACATCTCTCAGACGCTCAAGAGACATCAAGGACACACCCGGCAATGACGCGAGGCCTCTCCTCAGCTCCCAGACAAACCACCCCTTTGATGGGCAGCAGATACTGTCACAAACGGGCACTGGCCACAGGCACTTTTGCAAGAGTAACTAACAAATATCTGGAACAACATCTCTCAGCCTCTGGTTCTGCCCAGAGTTGTCTTTCTTCCTAAGAAAGAAACTGGGGAATGTGGTCACCAGAGCAGTCCGCTGATTTAGAGACATCGGAGTACATTTCTCTTTCCTGGAAGTCAGAAAGTGGGAGGAAAGGTTTGGCTTTTAATGTCAGTTCTGCCACTAATTAGTTTTGTCAGTGAGGTAAGGTGCAGCTTCTTCAAATCTCTTGTCTCATCTGGAAAACAAGGGCAATCCGCCTAGATGATGGTTCTCAAAAGCGGGCCCTGACCCACCAGGCGCAGCAGCCCCACCCAGGATCTCCTGGGCCCCATGAATGCGGGCTCTGGGGGTGGGCCCAGCAATGTGCTTTAGCTGCCTTCCACGGGATCCTGATGCACACCAAGTCTGAGACCCACAGGCCAGCTGATTCCCCTTCTTTCTTCATTGGTTTATAAGACCACTCTTCTTTATCCTTTTCCCACCTGCCATGCTACAGACTTCATGGATCCAAAGAAACACTCACAGAGCATCTACTGTGTGCTAGGGGCCGCCTGGGGAACAAGACCAGGTGTGCTCTGGGGCAGGCAGGCAGGTGAGCAGGCTCTACAACGTGCACGGTGGACATGCACAGGGCTTCTTCCCAGTACTTTGCTGGATCAGCAGCACAACCCTATTTTCCAGCAACTTTCCTCTTTAACCACAATCTTCCTCCAAAACTTACTACACTTTAAAAACTAAAGTGTGCATACAAGCAGAGATGCAAGGTGCCAGCAAATAAAATATTATTATATGGCTATTGATGAAAGAACTGGATTATGTAATGCCCAATTACAAAATAAGCACGGGAAATCCACTGGAAAATTTCTTGAAGGATAGAAAAGAATAACAGTGATAACATTTCTTCCCTCCTAAAACTATTTTAGTGACTCACAGTGTTTACAAGTCTTTATTTTATTTTAGGCACAAATAAACACCAAGTGACATTTTTAGCAGTCCATTTTGCTTCAGGAGGTATACGCAGGAAATGAAAAAGCAAAAACAAAAGCTAAAATGCTCTACCCTAAGGGGAAAGACGAAACCCAACTACCATAACATTAAAAACAACTAAAATAAGCTTCTTCCCTTATGTCTAGTCAAAGTCGCTCAGTCGCATCTGACTCTCTGTGACCCCGTGGACTATACAATCCATGGAATTCTTGAGGCCAGGATACTGGAGTGGGTAGCTGTTCCCTTCTCCAGGGATCTTCCCAACCAAGGGATCAAACCCAGGTCTCCCACATTGCCTCCAGGGATCTTCCCAACCAAGGGATCAAACCCAGGTCTCCCGCATTGCAGGCGGATTCTTCACCAGCTGAGCCACAAGGGAAGCCCCCACCTTAAGCCTAAGGGTCCTGCTAAAAGCACGTGCCAGGAGCTTTTTTTTCCTTCCCGCTTGGTCCAAGGGACCAGGGAGGTGGAATGAAACCTGGTCAGAAGGCAGACAAACAGCCCAGATGCTGCTGCTAAGTCGCTTCAGTCGTGTCCGACTCTGTGCGACCCCATAGACGGCAGCCCACCAGGCTCCCCGCCCCTGGGATTCTCCAGGCAAGATCATTGGAGTGGGTTGCCATTTCCTTCTCCAATGCATGAAAGTGAAAAGTAAAAGTGAAGTCGCTCAGCCGTGTCTGACTCCTAGCGACCCCATGGACCGCAGCCTATCAGGCTCCTCCATCCATGGGATTCTCCAGGCAAGAGCACTGGAGTGGGGTGCCATCGCCTTCTCCCAGATGCTGCAGAGCTCATCTTCAACACTGGCTGCACCAAGCCCACAGACACGCTCCAGGAGGGCTCCTCAATCAAAATTACATCACAGGATTTGATCCCAGAGCAGAAGCAGAAATCAGAGATCTCATGCAGGGTGTGCCACGGGTCAACAAGCTCTCCTCTCCATTAGTTAAAACCTGTACCTAATAATTAACACCCACAGCTGCTTCTACTCAGAAGTAGGACCAAAGCAACTCTTCCCAGGCAGGTATTTATTTAGGCAACACTAAACATGTAACTAATAAGACAGTTTAAAAGAGAACATGCTCAAAAGCTTGGAGCACAGTATTTTCTGTGACTGAGCCAAGATCATCTGGTTCTTAAATCTCCTAGCAGCAAAAGTAAAAAGGTAAAAAAGCTGGGTTAACTTTGGACTATCCAGACAAAATGAACCAACTCAACAGACGAGAGGTTCTTTTCCTGGTACAACATTCTAGAAAGAATTTTAAAGGGGATGTAAAAGAACACCGTGAATTGAGTCTTCAATCTTGGATTTACAAGATCTACAATGCTCTTCAAACAACCACTTAATATCTGCTATCTATTAAAAAATCAATAACCCAATAACTTTCTATTGGTGAAGACACTTCTGAGGAATGTAAGCTACTAACACAGCCTGGTGTATTGCTTCCAGGAGCTCCAGCTTAATATAGAAATAACCTTAAAAAACTTAATGGAAATGGGGTATTTCCTCACCTATTTTTGGCAGAAATGAGATGGCAGTCCGAGGCCTACCCTCAGCGTGGTCCCAGTCCTGATGACTAAGGCCTGCCCCAGGACTCTCAGCACTCCCGGGGCGAGCTGGGACTTTGGGTGAAAAAAAACCCAATCAGATGGTGCACCTGCAGGCCGGCCCCCACGGAGGCTTCGGGAGGAGAACCAGCCACCCACTTCCTCCTCCGAGAAGCTCTCTTCAAAGCGCCCCACATTCAGGCAGGCAGCCAAGATGACACAGGGGGGCTGGAGGTTTGGCTTTACCATTGTCCCTCATTTTTGGTAGGTGAAGTGGACAGGTCTGGAAGGGCAGGAGCAGGGCAAAGAGGGCAGCAGGCATAAGACGGGTCCAGACGTCTGGGGTCCTTCAGATGGGGGAACGGCACTGATAGAAAGGAGTGGACACGAACATGGCCCAAGTGTGGGGAGTGGGAACCCCACTGAGGCTCAAGGGAGAAGTCGGGCCCAAACCTCAGCCCTGGACAAGAAGGGGGCATGCAGGCAGCAGTATGAAGGATGGATGGGTCATGGCGCCCTGGAAGCTGAGGCGGACTGCAGAGAGGACATGCATGAGGTCAGCCCGTGCGAAGTGTCCATCCCTTCCATTGTGACCACAGCAACATCCTGAGCAGGACGTCTCTTATCGGGGTCCTGCCAGAAATACCTTGTTAGACCACAGAAATGACTTCAGGACCACTTTTGGATTTGCCGGGTGAGGCAAGAAGGGAACTGGAGACGAAGCTAACGGGGCTGAGCTCAGACGCGCCCTCAGGAGGTGAGCTGCTGCTGGGTTGTGTGATCGCCCCGAGATCGCCCCGCTTTCCGGGACCACCTGAGGAGCAGAGCAGCAGGAGGAGCCCTCAGGCTGAAGTCTGGCGGTAACCAGGCAGGGACAAGGCTGCGGTCAAGCCTGGCTCCACCACTAAGTAGATCTGAAAACCTGGACGTTAGTTTAACATCCCTGCTAGCAAAAGGGAGACAAGCAGTAGCACCCCCTGCAAAGGGTTACTGTTATAAAGGAAAGAATATGTATTTATGTATAAGAGAAGTAAACTCTCTTACACAAGTGACCACATCCCTACAGGTCTGACAACTTCTGGCCTCTTTGGCTTGGGCAAAACAATGGCAAACACAGAGCGACATTTTTAGCGTCTATTTTGCCTCGGGAGGTATTACACACAGGAAATGCAAAAGCAAAAACAAACGGTAAAATGCTGTACCCTAAGAGGGAAGGCCTTCTAGAGCTTCTCTGACTTTATATTTAAAAAAGAGGGGAGAGGGGCTCCCCTGGTGACTCAGTGGTCAAGAATCTGCCTGCCAACGCAGGGGACACCAATTTGATCCCTGAGCCAGGAAGATCCCATGTGCCACGTGGCAACTGACCCCCTTGAACCGCAACTACTGAGCCAGTGCTCTGGAGCCCGGGAGCTGTGACTACTGGGCCCTCGAGCCCATGCTCCACCGCTCCACAGTGGACAGCAGCTGTGCTCACCGTAACTAAAGCAAGCCTGCATAGCGGCGAAGACTCAGCACAGCCATAAACAAACCTTAAAAAAAGCAAGCAGGCAAGCAGGGGGAAATACTACACAAACACATCTATGTACTTGACACATATGCAAACCTTTCTGAACCATCTGAGTGTCACGCATCAGTGGGTCCCTTAAATACTTCAGTGAGTAGCTCCTGAGAACAGGGATATATTCCACATCACCGCAGTGCAGGGCCTGGCTTCGTACAATGTAACACAGATACAACACCCTTATCTAAGTCACCATTCCCAATTCTGTCAAGTGACCGAACTAAGGACAACTTCTGAGAAGGAAACAACCCACTGCAGACTCCCAGGATTCGCCTGGATTTTTATAATGCTAAGTATGAACCAATAAAAAGTGGTGTAAACGCCTATGTTTTGTAGTGTAATAGTTTTCTGTTGCTGAGTAACCAGAAGCATGCACATATATTAGTGTGCAGTTTCTGTTGGTCAGGGTCCAGGCACAGCTCAGATGGGTCCTCTGCCAAGGCTGCAGTTGAGGTGTGGGCAGGGCTGATGTCTCATCTGGAGGCCTGACCAGGGAAGCGTCTGTGTCCGGTCTCCCTCAGGCAGCAGGCAGAAGTCGTTTCCCGGCAGCCACGGACTAAGGGCCGCTGCTTCCGGCTGAGTGCAGGCTGGAGGCCACCCTCAGCTCCTTGACATACACGGCCTCTGACTTCTCCAAAGCTCGCAAGGGAAGATGTCTCTAGTCTGTCTTAGAAAGACAGTCTCCTGTAACAGAGGGACACCCCACCACCTCTGCTACATTCTCTCGGTTAGAAGTGAGTTAGGGTTAGGGTTAGAAGTGAGTCGCAGGGCCATTCACACTTAAGGATTAGACAAAATGTGTGAACACCAGGAGACAATCATGAGGGCCACCTGAGGGTCTGTCTGCCACATGCTTATAGCCCCTGTACAATTATAAAATCAAATTAAATTTATAATTCACAACATTTATGTTAACAACACTGGTTTAACACCTGGGCAATGGTTTCTTAATGCATCACCAGCTACAATGTGAACACGGTATGGAAAGGCGGGGTGGTGTTCTGGGTTCAAGACACTTAACCAGGTCAAGACGACGATGCATGCTTACCACTGTTCTCCACTGAAATCAAGATGACATCATTTTAGGGCTTCCCTGGGGGCTCAGTGGTAAAGAATCCACCTGCCAAGGCAGGAGACACAGATTCGATCCTGGGAGACGCAGCCGCTGAGCTTGTGTGCTGTGACTGCTGAGGCCCGTGAGCCCTAGAGCCCGCGCTCTGCACCAGGGGATGCCACGGCAATGCGAAGCCGGCACACCACGAGAGGGGAGCCCCTGCTCTCTGCAGCTAGAGAGAAGCCCGCACAGCAACGGAGACCCAGCACACCAAAAATGAATAAACAGATAAAGAGCTTTGAAAAAGATGACATCATTTCAGCTTTGCAGGTAGTGCAATGCATCGTCTGCACGTCAAGTCGACCTGTTCTCTAATCGGCCCACCACAGCTGAAGCACAAAGAGCAAACGAGGGGCGCCATTAAGCGCAGATGAATTCAATTACGTGCACTTGAAAAACAGAAAGGGGGAGGGAAGAAGGGAAAAGGAGAGGATAAATACTTCAGGCAAACCACTCTCCATTTCTGTCAAGAGCGTAAGACCCCAGGTACAAGTTAAGACACGAGAGGTCAAACGATGGTCTCCGAAGCTCCTTCACGCCTTCTGTGGTGTGAACGCCTCACCTCACCAGCGGGATTCTGGTATTTAAGGATGACAATGTTCTTTTTACCACATGGTGCCCAAACACAAAATGAACCTCTCCATTTGCTCTAAAGCAGGAGTCAGCAAACTTTCTTTAAAGGGCAAAAGAGTTAAGTATTTCCCACTTTGTGGGGCATAAGGTCCGTTACACTACTAGACTCTGCCATCTTCACGGGAAAGCAGTACAGATGACGTGAAAAAGAACAGGCGTGGCTGTGCCCACGAAACTGTTCACACAAACAAGGAGCCACGAGGACCAGACCCCGGAGTGCTGGTTTGCACACCTCTGGTCTAAAGAGACAGCAGTCTGTATCCACGCTGCAAGTTCAGCTCGCTTTGCTGGCCTCCTACAGGGATTCTCCAGGGTAACTTGGCTATGCACGATTGCTGTTTTCTGTTCTTTTGTTCAAATGCAACTCCTCGGTCTGTAGAAGATGCAGCCCCACTGCATAACAGCCCAGCACACAGAACCATCACGTGGGCCCTGAAATCAAAGGCAAGCCACCACCCGGACTATTGACACACAATAGCTCGGCTCCTGCTGGCAGAGCAATTGTTTCCTGACCTCCCTAGACCTCCAGAACAGGTGACTGAGTTAGAGCTCCTCTGCACTGCAGGGTAAGTTGACCTCCCCTCTCCTCCTCTAGGCAGCAAGAGGGGCCTTTGCTCCCAGGGCTCTGCTCAGTGCTGGACACACTCGAAGTTCTCAGTAACATTTGCTGAATGAAGTAAAACGTCAGAGCCCACGATATGCCTCCTCAGCCCCAGATACTTCTCATTCATGGCCCTTGAACGTAATGACACAGTTGTACTAGAATTATTTAGTCGAATTATGAATGGGGTATGAATGGGGGTGAAAAGGAAGATACAAAATTGAAAACATTTCGACTGCTGAGGTTCAAAATTGTACCAAGATAATAAAATCGCCAATAGTATCAGTTATGTTAAAACAAACTGCTGGCCTCTGGCTTCTTAAAAATACTGGAAAATTTGAGAACCATCAATTAATAACCAATTATTATTATTATTTTTTTTTCCCCTCTGATTTTATTTTTATTTTATTTTTTATTTTTTTTTAATTTTATTTTATTTTTAAACTTAACATAACTGTATTAGATTTGCCAAATGGCCAACTGAATGTCTTGCAGAGGGAATTCTATTCACCTCCTCCCCACCCCCAACCACCAAAAGACTGTTCTCAACTATGTTCCCTTTAGAATTCATGTTTTGAAACGTTGTGAGTGAAGTGATACTCAGATTTTTCTTTTCTTTCTTTTTACAATTTTTTGCCTGTGTTGTGTGGCATACAGTATCTGAATTCCCCAACCAGAGATGGAACCCATACCTCCTGCAGTGGAAGCATGGTGTCTTAACCAAGGACTGCCAGGGAAGTTCTGGCTTTTTTTTAACTGGCAGGAAAGACGACACACAGAGGGGCTTTAATTGGCTACACTCCAGTATAAAACAAAAAGTAAAAAAGAAAAAAAAAAAAAAAAAACACGCATTTTAGCCATTTGTACAACCACCTTCCTATTTAGAACTCAGAGCCTGCCCAACCCCCAGGTTGGTGCCAAGGACAGCCAGCTTAAACGTAGATGGTAAACACTTAATGGCAAGTAGGAGACCCTCTCTCCTCTCCCTCCGTGCCATCCATCCCAGGACCTCTCCACCCCAAGCCTTAAAAGGTGCTGGTTTTTTTTAATATTTATCTGGTGATGCCAGGTTTTAGTTGTGGCATGTGGGATCTAGGGGTTCCCCTAGTAGCTCAGCTGGTAAAGAATCTGCCTGCAATGCAGGGGACCCCGGTTCAATTCTAGTTCTCTGGCCAGGTACTGAAGCGGGGCCCCCTGCACTGGGAGTGCAGAGTCTTAGCCACTGGCCCGCAATACCCTTTCAGCTGCCTGTACCAGCGTCAGCCACCCACATGAGCACACTCGACACAGCAGTTCCCCAAGAATCACGCGAGGCCCTCGTGGACGGAGGCTTCCTGGGACCTCCGAATGGAAAACACTCTCACTAGGAGCCCAACTGCCCATGAAAAGAAGTAAAAATGACCCACAGCCAGGTCTCTTCTCCCCTCTGAAGGTCAGGACGTGTGCGGTTACATCCCGGGACAGAGCTACCTTGAGGAGACAGTGCTGGCGACGCCACGCCAGGCAAAAGGCAGGCCCTTCAAGATGGACGTGGAACACTGCCTCTCCAAGTCAGTCCCTTTAAAAGCTCCCAAATCCTATAAGTCAAGAACTTTGGGGAGAACTGAGTCAATCAGTCTGAGTTTGCAAACACCTGCAATCAGTGGTTTTGACTCCTATGGTAATAAAAATAGAGAAAGCCCTGAAAGAAGCACAGTTCACTGTTTGTATGTAAACCGAGTAAACAACAGCAGGATTCCCCCCGTGCTCATCTCAGTGAGCGGCGGCCACTCGTGGACATGAGCCCAGAACCTGGCCGTCTTCCAGCTGCTTCCACCCTGCCACCCCACGCCCGCCGCCGCCAGGGCCTGTGTACCTGCCTTTCTGAGTAGCCAGGGGCTCTGTCCCGCTGCCACCGCCTGCGGGGACAACTCACTCAGCCTCCGAGTCCACTCCCGCCCATTCCAGTACATTCTTGCACCAAAGTCAGGGTCATCTTCAAGCACGAATCCAATCTCTCGCTATCTCTTTCACAGACAGACCCACACACACCACTTGACACAACGATGTCTTTTCAGCTTGTCAGTGCTCTTCAACCCAAGGCTTTGGCTGGAGAGGTACATGTGAGTGGCCCCCTCACCACCCCCGGACCGTGGCCTCGGGGCCTTTTCATGGTGCTCCCTCATCTACAGGGTCATGTCCCCACCCACCCCCACCCACAGGCCCTGCTTTTTTCAGCTGGCTAACTCTGACTTAACCCTCCTGACCTCAGCTCTGCTCCTTCATAGCATTTGTCAGCCTGCCATTTGAATTCTGTCAAATCAGAATTCAGGCTGGGAAACATTTGTGCCTCACAGCATCTCACATAGCAGGTGCTCAAACACCTGAGAGAAAGTGAAAAGAGAAATTAATCAACAAACTATCCACTCAATGCTTCAATTCCTTTCACTGCATTGGGACTCCTGAGATTTAAAACTCAAGCCAATTTCAGTCTCAGCCCGGGGTAGGGGTGGGGGGATTCACCCCACCTCCTGATTTGCAAGAGACAATTTAAATCATTCAAATCACACCAATCAATGCCCACAGTGCAGTAGCCATCAGCGGTAGCCCAGGAATGACAAGGGGATCCCACACACTTTGCACACATTGGAGCCAGAGGGATGTAGACACCAATCCCAGTTAGGCCACTGGGTAAAACCTGGAGTAAGTTTAACTTCTGGGTCTGTTTCCTTCCTGTAAAGGGGGCTGATGCTGCCTTCAGCCCTGACTCTTTTGGTAGCAAGGGACAGAAAGCACATGAAACACGTTCAAATAAAAAGAAAGGTTTAAGGGAAATAAAAGCTTCCCAGGTGGTGCTAGTGGTAAAGAACCCACCTGCCAATGCAGCTGAGATGTAAGAGACAAGGGTTCCATCCCTGGGTCAGGAAGAGCCCCTGGAGGAGGGCGCAGCAACCCACTCCAGTATTCTTGCCTGGAGAATCCCCATGAACAGGAGCCTGGCAAGCTGCAGTCTATAGGGTCGCACAGACTCGGAAGCGACTGAAGCAACTTAGCACGCAAGGTAAATAAGAGTAAGGGGCCTCCTGGGAATCCAAGGCAAGCTCACCCAACTGTCAGGAAGAGTGAGAACCAAGAAGGCGGCCCTGAGGACCAGCGTCCTCCACCTCTGCCTCTGCCCTGGTTCCATGTCCCATCGAGGCTCACTCCCTTAGGGAGCTCGCCCGGCGGCTCTAGATACCATCTTTATGTCAAAACTCCAAGTTCATACCTCTAATCCAGCCCTCTCTCCTTTTGAGACTTGCATACTTCACTCTCCTCTCAGTATCTCCATTTGGAGATCTAAAAGGCACTTCTGCTTGAACTCCTGACCACCCCCCACAGCAGCTCCATTCTCAAAGTTAGGGGTTCAGGCCAGAAACCGTGAAGTCCCTCTTGACTCCCCATCTTCTCTTACAACTCTTATCCAAGCAGTCAGGAAACCCTGTTAGTCCCAATCTTTGAAATCCCTCAGACCCACCTGCCCTCCATCGCCTCGTGGCAGCTCTCCCGACCCTGCTCCAGCTTCCAGCAGGGCTTCTCTATTCCCCTACACGCACAATGGAGTGATCCTGTGTGTGCGCTCAGCAACATCCGACTCTTCTGTGACCCCGTGGGCTGGAGCCCGCCACGCTCCTCTGTCCATGGGATTTTTCAGGCAAGAACACTAGAATGGGTTGCCATTTCCTCCTCCAGGGGATCTTCCCAACCCAGTGATTGAACCCACATCTGTGTGTCCTGCGTTGCGGGTGGATTCTTTACCTGATGAGCCATTGGGAAAGCCTAGGAAAACTGAAGTCAGATGGTTTCACTGCTCAGCTCAGAACTCTGCAACACCTGCCGTTGCCCTCAGGATGATAGTCCAAGTCCTCACAATGGTCCTCAAAGCCCAAGAGGATCTTCCCTCTCTGGCCAGTCATCCCAGCCTCTCACACCTCTGTGAACACACCTACCTACCATTCTGCCTCCTGGAATGTCTGTCCCCCAGGTACATGCTGAGCCAACTCCCTTTCTCCAAGTCCTGATGCAAACCTCACCGTCCCAACAAGGCCACCCTGCCCGCCCGCTTTAACTCTGCAACCTGACCCTTCGGAGCTGGAACTCCTGGTCCCCTTCCTCTGCCTCCCACAGCACTTCTCACATGCTCTGCAATTCACTAGTGTGCGCATGGTTCCTCTGAGCCACAACTCATAAAGTGGGAGCACATCATAGCTGCCTACCTCCAACTCTTTAGGACTCTTTAGCTCAAATGCCCACCAGTGATTAGACTGTCACTGAGTCCTGGTTCAAATTCCTGAGCCAAAACCAACTGGCCCAGCTCATCCTTCCAAGGCAGGTCACAAGACACAGGTCAACGGTCAGCTGCTTGTGGAAGAGCCGTTAAGGGCAGAAGGTCCTCCGGGCAAAGCTGAAACAGAGCAGAGCCAGCCGGAGCTATCTGGTGGGGAGCACAAGGTCCCTGCAGACCACAAGTGCAGCGCTGTGTGATAGCAGGGCGCAGCACCAATGCTGGAGGACGCCAAGAAGAGGCCTTGTAGAGGCCGAGGAGAAGGCCTCGGTTAGAGAAGGTGCCAGATCCGAGGAGATGTCTGGCTCCCCGTACTCAACTCAGTGAGAGCTGTTGTGAATTAAGTGGTCCCTTCAGGGTCTGGTCCACCGGCAAGAGCTTCATCATACTCTCAGGTAACTTAGGCATCCTAGCCATAAACAGATTTTGTTGACATGGATAATTGGTAAAAACACTAAATATTAAAAGGAATGATTAAACTCTGCAGGCAAGCAGCCTTTCTTTTTTTTAAACCTCTCATTGTTCCCCCTTTCACTGCTGAGGATTTTATAATCATCAAAAGACAGAACGATCTGAGCGAGCCGGGTGGTTCTGGTTCACCGTCTCAGGTGCGGCCAGAGCTGCGTCACCTGGGGCTTGACCAGGGCCGTCTCTGAGCTCACCCCCGTGCTTCGAGCAGGAGGGGCCTCAGCTCCTCACCCGGGAGCCTCTCCTCACGACAGGGCAGCTCGTCTCTCCCAGAGCAGCAGATCCGAGAGAGAGAACACACTGACCTTCAGAGGTGACAGCCATCTAGCGCTTGTGCCATAGTCTACTGGTCACGTGACCAGCCCTGATGCAAGACGGGATGGACTGCACCTGGGCTTGTGAGCGCCAAGAGACAGGGTCCCTGGGGCTGCCTTGGAGGCTGCTAACCACAGGTGACTCGTGCAGACCAAGGCCTGTTTTCAAAGGGCCCAAAGCTGAGATGCCTTTTTACATTATTGCTGTTGTTCAGTCACTAAGTCGAGTCCAACTCTTTGTGACCCCGTGGGCTGCAGTACGCCAGGCTTCCCTATCCTTCACTATCTCCCAGAGTTTTGTGTTTAAAAAAAAACAACAACACTATAAAGGACTGTAAAAAAATAAAAAAACCAAAATGAAGAAGAATATGTGACAGAGACCATACACAGCCTGCAAAGCCCATATTATTGATTATACGGCTCTTTATAGAAAACATTTGATGACTCCCCTAATGTAGACTGCTTATTATAGATGATTAGGGGATTTCAAGGGTAATTTTGACTACAGGCAATGTTTCCCTTATGACCTGACTTCAGAAACTAGCCCCCAGGTAAGCAACTTCACTGAAATACAAACTCAGCAAACTACAGCTCTGAATATGGTGATGCCACTGGGAAATGAACAGGTCATCATAACCCGAGCAGAGAGAAAATAGCATGCTGTGCCCCTATGTAGGAAGTAGAGAAATACCAACTCAGTGAATGAACGAGTAAGAAATATTACAAGCACACATCTTGGAAGTACAGAGTGACCATAAAGTATGAAAAATCTTCACTCAATGATTTATAACATAAGACAAAGGGGAATTTTACACAGTCATTATCGTAGCTAACTCCATCCTTTGTTCACGCCTCCTTGTACTCTATGAGGTAGGGGTTATTAGCTGTCTTCATTTTTACAGATGAGCAAATTGAGGCTGACAGCAATTACATAATTTCCCCAAGGTTTCATGATAAGTAGCAGGATGATTTCCTCCTACAGCAAAGCACATGAGAGTACAGAGCAGCTCTGCATCGGGGCCTCTGGGCTGACAGGCGGGTCCCCCGCTGCCCCAGGCCCCCCTTCAGGGAGGCTCTCCCTCTCGCTCCACTGGAGGAACCCCAGCCCGGGGACTTCACGGGAGAGCGAAGCTCCTGGGCTCCCTGTACACAAGGTTACTGAGATCTGCAGTGCTCAGTTTAACCTAATTACTCATTGAGGTGCTCCCTTTATCCAAAGAGAGCTTTAAAAAAGTATTTTCCCGAAGATACTTTAAAAAAGTATCTTGGTCTTTGCTTTCCAACCAAGTATCTTCTGAGACTGTGGAACCAGCACCCAGACCAACTCCAGCTGTCTCCCCAGTGAGCTAAGTGAAGGGCAGCTGCTGGAGCCCCGGGGCCCACAGAGTCCAGGCACTGGAGTGATGGCAGGGCTGAGAGAAGGCTGCTGCTCTTGCAGCAGACAGAGGGCTGTCATACACAGGACCCAGGACGCCCTGACAGCCACTGCGCCAGGAGCTGACTGCATTTGAGCCCTATGCCAAGGGCTTCCTCCGTGAATGCAAGCAGACCTCACTCTGTCTGAGAGGTCTCTGAGATGCCTTTGCTTGTCCACTCAGGTCTCAGGTTCAGGAACCTCAGGGGAAATGACTTGTTGGAGGCTACCCAACCAGCGGCAGAGCCGAAGTTCCCTGATGCTAAGGCTAATTTTTCTACCTTCTGGAAAGCGTGAAGTCCAGCTGGGTGAGGAGACAAATGTTAACCACAACCGGTTCTGGAGGGAGGCAGACTTTGGCAGAGGCAGTTGACCTTGGACCAGAAGCAGGGTGTCTGTGTCAGGGACAGAGGGGAGAGGCAGGGATAACAGTACACACGGGAGGCCAGAAAGCCTGGAGGCACAGGGGCTGTGAAGCGGGTCCTGAGGACCGGGGCAACTATGTGGACAAGTGCTACAAGGAGCAGGACAGCCAGCTGAGAAATGGCACGCACAGTCTGTCAAAGTGCACTGAGGGTCCGGCTGACAGTGGACACATGCGTTTTGTGTCAATCAAGGTCCTAATTACATACACCACTGTGACCTCAATAGGATTCTAATAAACACAGCTGGCCAATCCCCACAGTAAACATGCAAACCACAACAATATAACTGCCTCCCTCAGTCCATCTTAATTATGAGATAATCATCATCTTCAAAAATGTCATTCCCTTGCCCAACAAAGAGAGGAAGCAGCACTCCAGTCTGCTTGTGCACCCACAGTCTCAGGACAGGGAGGGCAGAGGGAAGATCAGAGAAAGCAAGGTTTGGGCCCCAACTCTGCCCCCGACCAGCTGTGTGATCCTGAACAAGTCACCAGACACTCACTGACCCTGTTTCCCCATCTGTGAAATGAAGATAAAATACTATACCCATCACACAAAACTCTTGGGAGGCTCAAATGCAATACACTTGGCTCCCAGACCTGTTTGCAAAGATGGCCACAATAATCCCCTTCGACTTCAAGGGCCTTCCATCCAGAGGTGGGTCTCTCTCTTACCTTGAATCTGGGCTGTCCTGGGACATGCTTTTACTAACAAGATGAAGCAGAGGCAACACCGTGCCAGTTCTGACCCTAGGGGCCTCAGGAGGCCGTGTGCACCTTGCTCTCCAGGAAGCCTACAGCTGCCAGGTGAGTGACCTCGGGCCCCAGCTGGGACAGAGGTGAGCCTCCCAGCAGCTGACCACAGACACAAGAGGGACCCCAGCTGAGCCCAGGACTCTAGCCTAAATCACCCCTTTCAGAAGCATGAACTAAATTAAGGCATCGCTGGGTCACTAAACACTGGGGCCACTTGTTAGCACTCACTGAGCGCTAGAGTGGTACTCAAAACACACAGCTGCTATAGCGTCTCTCTCTGCCAGGAATTCCCCAGTCCTCAATTTTTCGTTCTCTACTGGATTATCCTCAAAGACGGTGGAGTAGAAGGAGGTGCACTCATCTTCTCCTGCGAGAACTCCAAAATTACAACTTGCTGCTGAACCATTGACAGCAGAATGTTGGATCCCACCAAAAAAACATACCCCATGTCCGAGGGCAAAGGAGAAGCCCCAGCAAGACAGTAGGAGGGGTGAAATCATGTTTAGAATCAAACCCCATACCCGCCAGAGATGCTTGGAGGGCTCAAACAAAACCTTGTGCCCACCAGAACCCAAAGACCCCAGAGACTGAGCCAGATCTGTGTTTGAATCTCCTGTGGATCAGCACTGGCCTGCCACTGGGGCATGGGCTCTGGGTGCCCCTACCTGGGTTAAACAGGCTGTGGCTTAAGTTCTCTTGGAGGAGGTCGCCATTAACCCCACCATGGAGCCTCTGAGCAGATGACCCACAAACTAGAAACAATTATACTGAAGAAATTCTCACACTGTTAAGAAATTTCTAAGACCCACAACAGATTTCCCAACCTGGGGATCTGGCAAAGGGACCGAGAACCCCCATAGAATTTAACTTTGGAGGCCAGTGGGATTTGATTACAGAACTTACCCAGGACTAGGGAAACAGGCTCTGGGAGGGCACAAACAGAACCCTGTGTGCACCAGGACCCAGGAGAAAGGAGCCATGACCCCACAAGAGACTGCCCCAGACTTGCCCGGGAGTGCCCGGGAGTCTCCGGGGGAGGCGTGGGTCGGCGGTGGCCTGCTGCAGGGTCGGGGGCACTGAGTGCAGCAGTGCGTGCAGGACCTGCTGAAGGAGGTCGCCATTATCCTCACCACCTCCACCTCCACCTCCACCTCATATCCTCCACCTCCACCTCCACCTGGCCTCAGGTCAAACAACAGGGAGGGAACACAGCCCTGCCCATCAACAGAAAATTGGACTAAAGATTTACTGAACATGGCCCTGCCCATCAGGACAAGACCCAGTCTCCCCCACAGTGAGTCTCTCCCATCAGGAAGCTTCCGTAAGCCTCTTATCCTTCTCCAACAGAGGGCAGACAGAATGAAAAACACAATCACAGAAAACTAATCAAGCTTATCACATGGGCCACAGCCTTGTCTAACTCAGTGAAACAATGAGCCATGCCATGTAGGGCCACCAGAGACAGACGGGTCATGGTGGAGAGGTCTGACAAAATGTGGTCCACTGCAGAAGAGAATGGCAAACCACTTCAGTATTCTTGCCTTGAGAACCCCATGAACAGGATGAAAAGGCAAAATAATAAGACACTGAAGATGAACTCCCCACGTAGGTAGGTGCCCAATATGCTACTGGAGAAAAGTGGAGAAATAACTCCAGAAAGAATGAAGAGACAGAGCCAAAGCGAAAACAACACCCAGTTGTGGATGTGACTGGTGACGGAAGTAAAGTCTGATGCTGTAAACAGCAATACTGCGTAGGAACCAAGAATATCAGGTCCATGAATCAGGGTAAATTAGAAGTGGTCAAACAGGAGATGGCAAGAGTGAACATCGACATTTTAGAAATCAATGAACTAAAATGGACTGGAATGGGTTAACTGAATTCAGATGACCATTATATCTACTACTGTGGGCAGGAATCCCTTAGAAGAAATGGAGTAGCCATCATGGTCAACAAGAGAGTCCAAAATGCAACTTGGACTTGGGTTCAATCTCAAAAATGACAGAATGAGCTCTATTCATTTCCAAGGCAAACCATTCAATATCACAATAATCCAAGTCTATGCCCCAACCAGTAATGCTGAAGAAGCTGAAATTGAATGGCTCTATAAGATCTACAAGACCTTCTAGAGCTAACATCCCCTAAAAATGTCCTTTTCATCATAGGGGACTGGAACGCAAAAGGAGGAAATCAAGAGATACTTGGATTAACAAGAAAATTTGGCCTTGGAGTACAAAATGAAGCAGGGCAAAGGCTAACAGAGTTTTGCCAAGAGAACGCACTGGTCATAGCAAACACCCTCTTGCAACAACATAAAAGAAGACTCTACACGTGGACATCACCAGATGGTCAACACCGAAATCAGAATGATTATATTCTTTGCAGCCAAAGATGGCAAAGCTCTATACAGTCAGCAAAAACAAGACCAGGAGCTGACTGTGGCTCAGATCATGAACTCCTTATAGCCAAATTCAGGCTTAAATTGAAGACAGTAGGGAAAACCACTAGACCATTCAGGTATGACCTAAATCAAATCCCTTACAAGTGTTGGAGAAGACTCTTGAGAGTCTCTTGGACTGCAAGGAGATCCAACCAGTCCATTCTGAAGATCAGCCCTGGGATTTCTTTGGAAGGAATGATGCTAAAGCTGAAACTCCAGTACTTTGGCCACCTCATGCAAAGAGTTGACTCATTGGAAAAGACTCTGATGCTGGGAGGGATTGGGGGCAGGAGGAGAAGGGGACGACAGAGGATGAGATGGCTGGATGGCATCACTGACTCGATGGACGTGAGTCTGGGTGAACTCCGGGAGTTGGTGATGGACAGCGAGGCCTGGCGTGCTGCGATTCATGGGGTCGCAAAGAGTCGGACACGGCTGAGTGACTGAACTGAAACGAACTGAGTGACAAATAGATTCAAGGGATTAGATCTGATAGAGTACCTGAAGAACTATGGATGGAGGTTGATGACATTGTACAGAAGGCAGTGATCAAGATCATCCCCAAGAAAAAGAAATGCAAAAAAAGGCAAAATGGTTGTCTGAGGAGCCCTTACAAATAGCTGAAAAGAAAACAGAAGCTAAAGGCAAAGGAGAAAAGGAAAGATATACCCATTTGAATGCAGAGTTCCAAAGAATAACAAGGAGAGATAAGAAAGCCTTCCTCAGGGATCAATGCAAAGAAATAGAGGAAAACAATAGAATGGGAAAGACTAGAGATCTCTTCAAGAAAATTAGAGATACCAAGGGAACATTTCATGCAAAGATGGGCACAATAAAGGACAGAAATGGTATGGGCCTAACAGAAGCAGAAGATATTAAGAAGAGGTGGCAACAATATACAGAAGAATGTACAAAAAAGATCTTCATGACCCAGATAATCACGATAGTGTGATCACTCACCTAGAGCCAGATACCCTGAAATGAGAAGTCAAGTGGACCTTAGGGAGCATTACTATGAACAAAGCTAGTGGAGGTGACGCAATTCCAGTGGAGCTATTTCAAATCCTGAAAGATGATGCTGTGAAAGTGCTGCACTCAACATGCCAGCAAATTTGGAAAACTCAGCAGTGGCCACAGGACTGGAAAAGGTCAGTTTTCATTTCAATCCCAAAGAAGGGCAATGCCAAAGAATGTTCAAACTATTGCACAGTTGCACTCATCTCACACGCTAGCTAAGTAATGCTCAAAATTCTCCGAGCCAGGCTTCAACAGTATGTGAACCATGAACTTCCAGATGTTCAAGCTGGATTTAGAAAAGGCAGAGGAACCAGAAGAGATCAAATTGCCAACATCTGCTGGATCATAGAAAAAGCAATAGAATACACAAGAAAACAATAGAAAAACATCTACTTCTGTGTTATTGACTATGCCAAAGCCTTTGACTGTGTGGATCACAACAAACTGTGGAAAATTCTTCAAGAGATGGGAATACCAGACCATCTGACCTGCCTCCTGAGAAATCTGTATGCAGGTCAAGAAGCAACAGTTAGAACCGGACATGGAACAACAGACTGGTTCCAAATTGGGAAAGGAGTACGTCAAGGCTGTATATTGTCACCCTGCTTATTTAACTTATATGAAGAGCACATCATGGAAAATGCCGGGCTGGATGAAGCACAAGTTGGAATCAAGATTGCTGGGAGAAATATCAATAATCTCAGATACACAGATGATACCACTCTTACGGTAGGAAGTGAAGAGGAACTAAAGAGCCTCTTGATGAACGTGAAAGAGCAGAGTGAAAAAGCTGGCTTAAAACTCAACATTCAAAAAACTAAGATCATGGCATCTGGTCTCATCACTTCATGGCAAATAGATGTGGAAACAGTGAAAGACTTTATTTTCTTGGGCTCCAAAGTCACTGCAGATAGTGACTGCAGCTATGAAATGAAAAGATGCTTGCTCCTTGGTAGAAAAGCTATGACTAACCTAGACAGCATATTAAAAGCAGGGACATCATTTTGCCAACAAAGGTCCATCTAGTCCAGGTTTTTCCAGTAGTCATGTATGGATGTGAGAGTTGGACTATAAAGAAAGCTGAGCACCGAAGAGTTGATGCTTTTGAATTGTGGTGTTGGACAAGACTCTTGAGAGTCCCTTGGACTGCAAGGAGATCCAACCAGTCCATCCTGAAGCAAATCAGTCCTGAATATTCATTGGAAGGACTGATGCTGAAGCTGAAACTCTAATACTTAGGCCACCTCATTTGAAGAGCTGACTCATTGGAAAAGACCCTGATGCTGGGAAAGATTGAGGGCAGAAGGAGAAGGGGACGACAGAGGATGAGATGGTTGGATGGCATCACAGACTCGATGGACATGAGTCTGAGCAAGCACTGGGAGTTGGTGATGGACAGGGAAGCCTGGTGTGCTACAGTCCACAGGGTTGCAAAGAGTTGGACACGACTGAGCGTCTGAACTGAACTGAATTATTCACATCTGCATTCATCATGCCTTTATTTCTCCCTTTAAAAAAGTTCTCCCTTGGGACTTCCCTGGTGGTCCAGTAGATAAGAACCTGCCTGCCAATTCAGGGGACACAGGGTCAATCCCTGGTCT